>NC_136490.1:113634019-113831519 GCF_053919585.1 Euprymna scolopes | reverse complement strand
TTAAAAAATATACTATTAAATTTATATCAATTTTATAGCTGCAACTTCAAGGTAATAGTTTGTTCTCTACGTGTATTTAAATCTAAAAAAATAAATAATTTTGACTTATTTGAACTCTTATGTTTCATAATGAATAGAACAATCGATAGATATATTTTGTTCGAATTTCAAAAAAAAAAAAAAATAAAAATGCGGTGGGGACACGCAATAAACAAATATTTCCATTCCTATCTTTTACAGATACTGCATTTCATATGTAATTTCATTCAGAAATGGATACGTATCGAACATTTCATGAAAATCTGACCATTAGTTGATTTTTGCTGGATTTATTAAACACAGGTATGCTTTCAAGTTCTGAATGCCTACAACATGGAAACGTTATTTTAAAGCGTCAATTGTGTAAACACGATTTTCGTCTCGCAATTTCATTATTTTTACACGAGGAAACTTTTTTTAAAAAAGATTATTACTAGTTTATTTAGCTGGTCTTCTTTTAAATGGTAAACATTTATATTGATAATATTAACGTATAATGAAGTTACATCATGTTACATATAGGTGGGGTAATTCTGTGGTGAACTTTGGAGGTGCCAAGCGTACACGTATATTTTTTCATCAAAATGTTGTGATATCGATAACAACAAAGATGTGTAATCCACGTAATTGAATTTTCCAATCTAGAAAACAACAGCAACTGAATCTTTGTTTGTTTTCGTGATTATTTAGACTAAGTGCTTTAAGATTTAATTTAAAATGCTATCATTTCTCATAATATATTTTGGTTTGAAAATAGTGATAGATTTATAAAAACGTGTTTATAAATACAAACGCTTATGTAAAAGTTGTATAAATGGTGAATATATATAATTATGTATATATATTGTTGCGGAGGTCTTGCCCCCACGACAATATATCTATATATATATATATATATATATATATATATATATATATATATATATATATATATATATATATATATATATATGTATATAATTATGTATGTATATATATATATATATATATATATATATATATATATATATACGTACGCATACGAACATACACGGACACACACACACATATGTGTGTGTGTGGGGGGTGTATGTTCGTATATGTGCGTGTGTCTGTGTGTACATGTAATTCTACTTCATACCTATATTTATATTATATCATAATATATATTACGTGCATATTACGTATATATTTTCGTTTCATGAGTAGAGCTTAATAGTATATATATATATATATATATATATATATATATATATATATATATATATTATATATATATGTAAATTTCAGTATGTTTTTACTTGCAAAGCGTTTTTGTCCTTCTCCTCTAATGGCTTTCGGACTTGGGTAGTGTTGTTAAGAAATAAAACTTGTTAATTGCGTTTCTGTCATTTCTCGGATTAAATTATGTCTTAATGTATGAATAGTGAAAATTCAGCGGAAACTTTTAAAGCGAGAGAAAGCTGCGAATAATAATGACAGCAACAACAATAATAATAACAACAATATAATAACAATAACAACAATAATAATAATATAATAAAATAATAATAATAGTAATAATAACAATAGCAATAATAATAATATGTATATATATATATATATATATATATATAAAACAACAACAACAACAATAATAATAAAAACAACAACAATAGTAATAATAATAACAACAGCAATAATAATCATATGTATATACATATAGAACAATAACAACAACAACAACAATAATAATAACACCAAAAATAATAATAATAATAACAGCAATAATAATAATATGTATATATATAGAACAATAATAATAATAATAATAGTAATAACAGCAATAATAATATATACATATATAGGACAACAACAACAATAATAATAATAATAATAATAATAATAATAATAATAATAATAATAATTATAATAATAATTATAATGATGATAATAATAATAACAATAATGATAATAACAATAATAATAATAATGTAAATAATAATAATGATTAATGATAAAAATAATAATGATAATAACAATGATAATGATAATAATAATGATAATAATAATGATAATAATGATAATAATAATAACAATAATAATAATAACAATAATAATAATAATGTAAATAATGATAATGTAAATAATAATAATAATGATAATGAATATAATAATGATAATAGTAATTATAATAATAACAATAATAATAATAAAAATAATAATAATAATAATAACAATAACAATTATAATGATAATAATAATGTAAATAATAATAGTAATAATGATCATAATAATAATGATAATGATAATAATAATGATGATGATAATAATAATAATGATAATATTAATAATAATAATAATAATAATAATAATGATAATAATAATGATAATAATAATAATACATATTATACATTGAATTTTTCCAATCTTCTAATACACATTTTTTTAAATAATTATAATACAAATAATAATAATAATAATAATAATAATAATAATAACAATGATAATAATAACAATAATACTAATGATAATAATAATAATGTAAATAATAATAATAATAAGAATAGTAATAATGATCATAATAATAATGATAATGATAATAATGATGATGATAACAATAATAATAATGATAATAGTCATAACAATAATAATAATGATAATAATATATATATATATATATATATACATGCATATAAATATATCGACACACACATATATGTGTCTGTGTTTACATATATATACAAATAAATATAGATACATATAAATACATCTTTATATATATACTAGCATGGGTGCCCGGCGTTGCCCGAGTATTTGGAAGTGTATGTTGAGCAAAAAAGAAAAAGCAGTCAATTTTTTTTAATTTGACCCTATTATGACCCTTTAAAATTTATAGTTTCGGGCTCAAATCACTTTATTAAGTTAGATCCAGGTTCAAGGAACCTATATCTAAAATTTCAAGTGTCTAGACCCAAAATTAACGGAGGAATTTGGTAGAGTTCTTAAAAGTCAAATCGTTGAAATTTGACCCCTTAACAGCCAAATTTCTGACTGACACCCGTCACATCGATTTTTCCAAATCTCAGTACCCGGTATTTCAAATTTCGAGTCTATAGACTAAAAATGTACAGAGTTATTGCGTAGGGAAATGTACACAAACAGACAGACAGACAGACACGTTCACTTTTATATATATATATATATATATATATATATATATATATATATATATATATATATATATATATATATAGTAATTAATAAAATATATATGGCGATTAAGCTACATTGAATATTCGGCGTTTCATCAACTCTATGACACCTCAGGCTTATGCGCATAAGCCTGAAGAGTCCTAGAGTGGATGAAACGCGGAATATTCAGTGTAGCTTAATCGCCATATATATTTTATAAATTACTAACTAGCTCTACCTACGTATTGAGCACTTTTGAAGTAAATACTTAAAGTTTACGCATAAATCTATACTTACGTATATTAATTTCATGTGAGTAAATTAAGTAGTTATATATATATATATATATATATATATATATATATATATATATATATATATATATATATATATATACAGGGTGTCCACAAAGTCTGACTTCATTATGTAGCCAGACTTTGTGGGCACCGTGTAGATTATGTAGCCAGACTTTATGGGCACCCTGTATATATATATATATATATATATATATATATATATATATATATATATATATATATAATTATTACTATGATAATATTTTTAATACCTATGGGCATTAATGTTTCATCCTTTCAGGAATTTATCAATGCAGGGAGTAATGATTACACCTGATTGGGAGATTCGAACCTGGCCACAAAACCATCTGACTCTATTAGCAAGGAACAAGTCTGTCTACATAATTTACACGGTGCGCACAAAGTCTGGCTACATAATGTAGTCAGACATTGTGGACACCTTGTATATATATATATATATATATATATATGTATATATAT
This sequence comes from Euprymna scolopes, assembly GCF_053919585.1. Classification (NCBI taxonomy): domain Eukaryota; kingdom Metazoa; phylum Mollusca; class Cephalopoda; order Sepiida; family Sepiolidae; genus Euprymna; species Euprymna scolopes. The sequence goes on along the minus strand of NC_136490.1, from coordinate 113,827,530 downwards.
ATATATATATATATATATATATATATATATATATATATATATATATATATATATATATATATAAAAACCTCCTGCCAAAATGAGACTGCTATTCAGAAGGTTGGAAAAGATCGGTAATAGTTAATAGACAAAAAAGTTTATATTTTACTTAATGACATATACCTAATTAAACAATGCTGACTTGATATTTATATGTGTATATATATATATATATACATATATATATATATATATATATATTTATATATATATATATATATATATATATATATATATCTTTATATCCTGAATGAATACAACGTTTATTCCATAAATATCATTATATACGGATCTTCGAAATATTCAAAATCAACAAAATATTTCTTTTGCAATTGTATGAAATATTTATTAGAAACATCTATTCGGATTCTGACGTAAACTCCCCAGCATTTGACAGTTTGAGTTACACGTATCAAATCAAAATTCCCAACAATACCCAGGAATAACATAATTTTAATTTATGTTTTTCTTTATATTTATTTCGCAAGATAAAGACAAATAATCATTTTTCTTAAAATATACACAAAAACCGTAGATTACCTCTTCAACCAACAATAAAGCTCAATTGGTCGCAAGTCTAATAATACATTATGTCAAAATAGATGCTCTATAATTTCTATCTTAGAAAAAAGTAGTACTCGAAACAGAAGGAAACTATCAGTTTCTAAATGCTATAGGGTGTTCTGATCGCCATATTTGCGTTTTGTCCCACATTATGTCTACATCTACCTCACTATGGAATATATAGTAATTGTTTACACTGACCAACACTTGGGAAAGTATTGGATCTTGATATTGACCACGTGGTACAATGGGGAAAGGAGTGGTTGGTTACTTTTAATGCATCTAAAACCAAGCTTCTATCTTTATATCATCAACGTTCTGATCCGCATCTGGCACCAATTGAAATGAATAGCTCTTGACTTGGGGAGCCCTCATGTTTTGACAAGCTTCCGGGCTTGACATTTACTCCTGATCTTAAATGGAACACGTACATCAAATCTGTTGCCAAAGCCGCTGGAAAAATGGTGGGTTCCTTCTATCGATCCAGTAGATATCTCATTGCTGATGCAATTCTCTATCTATATAAGAGCCAGGCACGTCCAAGTATGGAGTACTCTGGCCACATCTGGGCAGGGGCTACTAGAAAGGACTTGTCCTGCCTTGATAGTGTTCAAAATAGACTTTGTAGTCTCGTGGGAGATGCCCTTTTCTTTTCCCTGCAACCTCTACCTCACAGAAGAGATGTTGCGAGTTTGTCTCTGCTTTATCGTTATTTTCAGGGAAAGTGCTCGACTGGGCTTCAATCTATGGTCTCCCCTCGCAAAACTTTTACAAGAAACACTCGTCTAGCTGTAAACACTATCAATAATTACCCCCACTCTTTATCTGTGCCTAAACATAAACGTAGATTCCATGAAAAAAGCTTCTTTCTTAGAACTGCATTCCTGTGAAACTGTCTTCTGTTTTCCTGCTTTCCAGCCGACTACAATTTGATTGTCTTCAAGTCCAACGTAAACAAGTTCTTGATGAGCCATTCCACTTAAGTTAACAAATTTACCGAATTTCCATTACTAATGATTACTATATTGTCCAATTTCTAATGTACACTCTTAACCCTTATCCTCGGGTGGTCTCTGGGCCTTGATAAGTGATTATGTCTATGTAAAAAAAAAGGATCTTTCCAGCAATTTTTATGTGCACACTGGCATGGAAAATTTTGATTTGAATTATGTACGGTTTTCTGCAAAATTGTTACTGTCGAAAATTTTGCGAAGAATTTGAATGGTGTGAGTCATGAAGATGGCGAGAAATTCCATCAGGATATTTCAGTGATGAAAAAACTTTTAAAACGAAAATGTAACCCTGCTATGTTGGCAGACTACTTCTCGAATATAAAAAGGGAGGATGAAATCCAATACTAGAGGGTAAAGAGAACAAATATTGTTTTAACTGAATTCTTTGTTTTTCATTCATAACCAATAACAATTAACTGTGATTTATAGTATACTAGCGGGGGTGGGGGTACCCGGTGTTGCCCGGTTGCTTGTAGGTGTGTGTGTTGGCCAGGTGTTCGGAGATGTAAAAGGGGAAAAAAGTTTTAGTAGAAAAGTACGCTTGAACCTCGAACCTTTGGCGAGTTGATAGAAACGAAATGGAAAAAAAACCCTGGGACTTAGCCATCTCGCCTACGAGGGAAGAGGAATGAAAACCCTCTTAATTTAATGTTTATAAAATGAAATTAACAGGTGCGAGAACCTTAAGTCGCGTGATGTTTGACCTTGAAACATGACGCGGCTGCAAGCCAGTTTTCGCTTGTTTTATACTGAAAAGCGAAAGATACACGGGACCCTCTAAAAATCTGGAAAAAAATAACGCGTGAAAGTCGGGCAAATTAAATAGACAGGCGACCCCCGTTCGTAACTCATATATATTATCATTTAGACGTGATATAAAAAGTTTTAAGAAAGAATGATCCGACTGAAAAGTCCAGCGAAAAAAGCCTTTTACAGACATACATAAAAAGCGAACACACATACATACATACACACATTTTTGCTTTTATATATATATATATATATATATATATATATATATATATATATATATATATATATATATATATATATAGGTGAAAACTCTACCTAATCTAAGAGAAATAAAACCGGATTTAGTATCAGGATACTTACTTACACCGATACAGATCTTATGTTACATGTTTTTTTAACCGGAAACAAAACCACTCATACAAAATATAAAAACTTATCTTTTTGATCCCAACACCTAAGCATTTCCAATCGTAGCAATTTATACTGTAATCGATTAAAAACATCCACCGTAATCGATCTTATTCGATAATAATTATGTTTTTAGATTATCGATATTGAATTCGGAAACGACTTATGAGGTGCCTTCAATAAGTTTCACAATTTTTTTCGTACGAGCATTTAAAATTGTCATTGGCTCTTGAAAGTTCAGTGTGCTATTGCTATCCATCGTATGGAATGACTGACCAATTTTTTTTATGATTTCAGGTTAATAGGAACAGCTACAACAGGAATTGGAATGCATCCTACTGATTTTCACCACTGGTGAATTTCAAAAATGCAATCTGGACATGAGTACACTTTAGAAGAACAGTACGCAATAATGTTGTGTTTTAAGCTTAGAAAAATGCCACAGAAACATTGAATGGTTTAGACTGCGTTTGGACCATCCTGCATGAATCGAGCATCAGTTTTTGAGTGGCATAAGAGATTTAAGGAAAGCAGGGAGGGATAATGAGAAGTGTATGTGAGCCAGAAAACCAGAGTTGATTGTCCAAATAAAGGTTTACACAGATAAGGACCGTCGTGTGTCTATAGTAAACATAATTGCATAATTTGATGTCAGTGTAAGATGTGTATGCACAATTATTCGCGGGGAACTGAAGATGCGGAAAATTTGCGCAAAGTTTGTCCCAAGGGTGCTCAGAGAATATCAGAAATATGTTCTCATGATAGCAGGGAGATGATCAAGTTGATTAATTCATTGCTCCTTGTTAATTTTTGTTATTCCCTCAGCTCAAAGAAAACCTTAGAGGCTCTCGTTATGAGACAATTAAAGAGATGAAAGAGGTTATGACAAGAGTCAATTACACGCTCACACAAGAGGATTTTCTACGAGGCCTTCCAGAAGTTGTGGGAAGGGTAGAGCATTACAGTTGGAGGAGATTACTTTAAAGGGGACTAGAGTTTCATGTGTGTATAAATGCCGATACGAAAAAGTCTGGAAACTTATCGAAGGCTCTTCGTACATGTATTGTATTAACATGAACTAGCGACAAAATAGTCCCTTGCTTGACTTGCACTCTTCAATCCATAATTACTGTGCAAATACATTGACTTTACTTCTTAGAATAGTTTCCATTTAATAATGTAATTATCTATTTGGAGATTGGCTCGTGTAAACACCATAGCGCCATACAGTATTATACATGAGAAACGTTTTCGATTTTAAAATAAAATATATTTTTTCAAAAATTTTAATAGATATAAGTTACATATTTTTTTACATAGTTAAATTTTCTTTCTAATTATGTCTGCAAAATATTGTTATGTAAATAGTCTCCATTTTAAACTTCGTCAGCACATGTTCATTGTGTGCATATATGCGCCACCCTGTATATACATGTTTCAAATCAAGAACTGTTTAATAACTATATAACCTCAGCTATGTATGATTAATAATAGGCTCTTTCTAGACCGGACTGATTTCTCACTTTGCAATATTTAATAACTGGTTCAATTGTGATTGTCTTTTTAACTGTTGGATTTTTTGTCTGTGGCGAATTGGGACCTAGCGACATTTAATGGCATGCGATCGGGTGCTTACTTGGATTGAAAACGTGGAGCGTTAACGTGGTGACAAGAAGAGATGCTGCGAGCTTGTCTCTGATGTATCGTTATTTTCATGGCAAGTGCTCGACTGAGCTTCAGTCTATGCCCCCCCCCTCGCAAAACTTTCACAAGAAACACTCGTCTAGCTGAAAACACTATCAATAATCCCTCCCACTCTTTATCTGTGCCTAAACCTAAACGTAGATTCCATGAACAAAGCTTCTTTCTTAGAACTGCACGCCTGTGGAATTGTCTTACGTTTTCCTGCTTTCCGGCTGAGTACAATATGGTTGTCTTCAAGTCTAACGTAAATAAATTCTTGATGAGCCGTTCCACATAAGTTAACAAATTCACCGAATTTTCATTACTTATGATTTTATATTTTCCAATTTCTACTGTACACTCTTTAACCCTTATCCTTGAGTGGCCTCTTGGCTTTGATAATGTGGTGATGTTTGTATCAAAAAAATAAAATAAAAAAATAAAAATAAAAAAAAGGAGTCGAATTATTACTTGCCTGCTATAACATGTTTCTGATGATAGCACCGCAGTTTATTTTAATACTCAGTTTCTTTCCGTTGGAATTGCTATTTTTTCAGGGGTGGGGATATGTAACGATGTCGTTTTCTGTTAACACATACCCACACGTTGTGTCCAAGATAGTCGCAAAGGAACACTAAAAGAGAAATTTGACGCACCTGTTTTTCTAGTTCAAATAAGAGGCATTTATTTATGTTACTTTCTAAAATAACCCATTGCGAATTGTAATAATTTTGTTTAGTTTGACATACAGTAAACAAACCCTGCCGTATCGTCACGTGCTTTAAAGTTTCCCTCGCCGCCACTGGCTACACGCTACCACGAGCTTCTTCGCTCCTCACACCACGTCATGCCATTTTTATCTTTTTTCCTTCCGTTCCTCCGCTGTGACGTCAACACACGCACCGGCTTGGCCATTTATATATGTGTAATACAGAAGCTGCTGTTGATACTAAATACGTGTCAGCGGTTCTGTTACAAATATACTAATAATATATTAGTTAAATACAATGTACGATGAGGCATATGATCGACTCAACTGAATATTTTTGAACGGTTTTTGTGTATGTGTGTTTTGGTATGGTGGTTATATGTGTATTTTCTTTTGTTTTTGCGTATGTGCATTATGGTATGGTGGCTATATGCAAATACTGAGCCGCGAGTGAAATGAAGTCACCGCAAAGATAAAAAAAGACGTTAAAAGAGAGAGAGAGAGAGAGAGAGAGAGAGAGAGAGAGAGAGAGAGAGCACGGTTAAGAAGATGATCACATTAGATATGTGGGTGACGTTACAGCCGAAACGAGAAGTAACGCGTGTCGGGAGAATGAGGAAATAAATGTTGTGGGGACAAAAAAAGGAGTCGAATTATTACTTGCTATTTGTTCCTTGCATCGTAGACTGCTACAACGTGTTGGGTCTCACGTGTGTAAACGCGTGTAACGTTGCATATATTTTAAGAAATATTAACGTTTGTCTCTACAAGCAATATTCATATCTATTACCATATTAAATATGAGGAAAATATAAAGATGAGAGTATTCCTTAATATTGATTAGTTTTTATACAAGGTAGTCACCACTTATCAAGGCCCGGAAGCCACTCAGGGATAAGGGTTATTACGTGTACAGTACGTTAGTGTTGAGATTTGATAAAGTGTCTTACTTAAGGGAGGGGTTCATCAAGAATTTGTTTATGTTGGACTTGAAGACATCCTGGTTGTAGTCAGGTGGGAAACAGGAAAACGAAACAGAGTTCCACAGGTGTGCACTTCTAAGAAAGAAGCCTTCGTTTTGGTTTTGGCAGAGATAAAGAGTGGGGAAATTTTTTGACAGTGGTTTCAGCTAGACGGGTGTTTTTCGTGAAAGATTGGCGAGGGGGCACCAGGGATTGGAGCTTAGATGAGCACTTGCCATGGAAATAACGCTAAAACAAAGACAAGCTCGCAACGTCTCTCCTGTTGGTTCAATATATTAGTAGTTATAGAACCATTACATTGCATACCTGGATCAATGAAAAAATAAGGATGAGTTTTATTACTATACGAATACAAAGAATGTGAATTTTTTCAACATGTTTACAAAATGATATTTATCTAATAAATATTCTATAATATAATATAAGTTTTTTTTTGTTCTATATTTCGCGGTATCACGTGGCAAACTCGGCGGCTGCTTTTTCAATTTTGAACACGCTTCCGCTGTCTTCTCTTGAAAAAGTACTAATAGGTCTGAAATATATTGAGATTTATAACACCATTGAATACAACAGGAAAAAAAAATGACTGTTGTTTAGAGTTAAAATTTGCGTGAAAAAAAACAAACAACAAAAAAAAGAAATTTATTTCTTTTGTTTTCATTTAATTTTACTCTATAAAAAAAATCTCGCATTGTTCTTGACTTTTAATTTTACCTTATAATTTTCTTCAACAATGCTTCAAGCAAACTACAATCTACTTATAATATAAGTTGTAATTCAGGAGCTAAACTAATGTCTAATCAATATAGCTAATATTACACTTACAGTGCTTACTAGTTTCCTACACGTTTTGAATTTTTTAATTGCTTCATTTTTTCCATTTTTGTAGAATTGAGCTAAGACGATTATGATACAACTATGTAACCATAGCTGTATCATAATCAGATCAGAAAACGTCTTAGCTCAATTCTACAAAAATGGAAAAAATGAAGCAATTAAAAAACTCGACTTTAGATAGCATATTATTTTAACTTCGATTTACAAAGCAGATTGAGGTCTGATAAAGCTGGACCTTTCAATTAGATGTAGCTGAAATATGTGTGCGCATACGCAGCCAATTGTTTTTGTATAAATATCTACATATGTAATTATGCCCTACTTGTTATTGAGCACCTTTTGATAAACATATAAGTTGCTGTGTGGTTACATGTAGGAAACTAAATGATAAACAAATGATGACAGCAAACTCGTTCTCGAGTATTGTCATTACTTCATACATTTCTGGCTTAAATGAGGCAGACATGAGCACCACTAGCAGCACATGCCGGACGGTCACTTCTATGAACCTTATACAGTCCTGCACATCTGCTAATGACCGAGTCCAGGCTGTGGTGCCCTGAACACCTGCCGGTCCAGACCTTGAATGTTCCAGAGCCTTTATTCCAATTGACGCACATATCCGCATCAGTCCTCATTGAGTGTCCATTTGTCTTTTTAGGTTACAGCCAGCCTTTTTGTTATCGGGATACACACTGATGGTAAAATGTGTATTCCATTACATATCAAGTAATGTCTGTGCTTGAAGCTTTTTATAGTGAGGAAAGAATTTGCACCGAGACAATCCCACTCGCTGAACAACTACCACATTGAACCAAAAAGAAGAGCAAGCCAACATCATTGGATGCAGGTTTTATATCAAGGTTTTCCATTCTCCTAGAGAGGTTGCCTTCACCACGGCTTAAGGAGCCCTTTGCACCAATCATACCATTTGATCCATGACTGGGACTTAGGTTGCTGGGCACCAGAGCATATTCCACACGCCGGTTGGTCAGGTATTCCGCAGCTTATAGGGCCTAAGCTCCTCTGGAGGTTTCTGCCAGGGTTACCTCACCCTTAGCCTTTGGTTAAGAGAATCTTGGCCCACAAGGCAGTGGAGGTCCAGCTATACGGCGTAGGACACTCGCTGTTCATCAAAGCCCCGTCTGCCTGGCAGTGTTCCCGACGTGCACGTGGAGTTGATTTGTCTGGGAGAAGCACAGTGTGACGCTAAGACATCTGTGTGCTTTTAACACACGTCCACACCAGACCTTGATACAACAAATACACATATACATACATACAGACATAATCTGCGTCAATCTCTTTATTACGGATTAGTAAAATATCAATAATTCACTAAATATACGTCACAACAAAATGAAAATTATATCATCAAACGACTGCTTTAAGGCTAGTTATTTCCAAATATTCTATTCAAATTCATGCGATATTCACGGAGTTATGGCATTTTATTCTTTATCGTAGAATTCCCACTGTCCATCGCTTTATTGCGGGTCTCGTAAAATGTTGTTTTAGGGCAAAAATACAATGTCTTATCTTGCGAACTTTATTTTTTATTATATTTTCTGTCAAAGAATAATGAGAAAAAACACATCCTAAGTGCTAAGCCTCAAATAAATGAATTATTTATCGACATATCCACCACTTTTTAAATAACTTAAAACAATCTTTTTCCCCAGGAGAAGTCAATTGTTTGATCTTAAAAGGAGTTATGGCTCTAGCAATATAAACTAGATTCTCCACAATGCACCTTTGAAGTAAATTGCTCTCCTATCTCATAAACTTCTCTTTTGAATATTGTCTAGAGATATTCAATGGGGCTTAAGGTCTGGAAAACACGGTGGTCAGGTCATGAGAATTTCTTCAAAGAAGCCCATAGATTCAAGGAAGGCTGATGTTGGGATAGTGCATTGTCATGCATAAAATCATCTGAAAGCGACGTGACAATGGTAGGTCATCTAGCGATGGTGACAAATGTTTATCTGAAAAGGCCGTGTACGCATTGCTGGTAAGTTTTACACCCTCCGGAACTCGGAATGGTTCAACTAACTTATCCCTTATTATTCCCGCCCAAACCATGATGACTCCACCTCCTCGTTGGCGATGAACTCTGTAAGGGGTTGGAGTTCCGTTCGGGTTCCAAACTTTGGGCCATCCATCCGGACCGTCAAGAGTAGCATGGATCTCATCTGAAAATAGGAGACGTTGGAAATCCATTTTCATGTAATTAACAGATGCTTTTGAGAAGACTGTCTTCGAGAATAAAAATGAAAACATAGGTTTGACTACCACCACTTTGTCGAGAAGATTAACCATGCAGTGCTCCGAAAACGGAGCAATATTTGACCACTTCACCAATCAGCATTCCTGTCCCTTATCTCAATTTAGAAAGATTTTACTTAATGAGACAAACATTAGATATAAAATAGTAAACGAAAACTTGAAAGACTAGAAGGATTACTAATAAAAGCTGAAAAAACTACTATTAATAAAATAAACTTTAGCAATAGTAATAACATCCTGAAATGTCTGTAAAGTTATTAAAATGACTATCCAATGAAAAACCATATACTCGACTAAAAAATAATGATGATATAAATTGTTTAAAACCAATTAAATTAATCTATCCCCGACCAGGGATCTAGAAGGATTCTAAAGTACACGGAAGTTGGAAAGGGTCAAAAAGAAAATTAATACACAAACACGTCTTTTATATTTAATGAAATATGCCTAATAGAAAAAAAAATGCTACCATAAAACACATAGCCATACTTACATACATACATACATATAATTACATAATTATATATATATATATATATATAAATATATATATATATATATACAGAGAAAATGATAGCTGATTCACAAGGAACTTTATTTACTCCCTTCTTTTCCCTGCTAAAGACGAAAAAGGTTTGCAAAGTCATTTTTCTCTCCGCCTTGGCTTTCGTCTTTGTTTCAATTGAATCCTTAAGTCAAGTAGTTTCTAACAAGATCGTAGCTGAAACATGTGTTTACATATGATGTCGATAATGCTTTTATAAATAAAGAAATCTATTATAATAATATTGCTCAACCTGTTATCGAGTACTTTTCTGTAAACAGCGAAGATCCTCTACACCTATGGGCAACAACGATACTTTGTCATTATATATATATATATATATATATATATATATATATATATATATATATATATATATATACATATTGTTGTTGTTGATTTTGTAAACGATAATGAGTGTAGCGTCTCCGCCTTGGAGATCGGATGTTTCTTTTACAAATTGCTCATTTTTTATTTTGGACGTAAACAAATAATACTTTATTTATTCATAAAACAGTAATTTACGTACATGCATGCTTCGGGACTCTACCCCTCTTTAACGTAGCTTGACTGTTATTAGGACTCGAACCCTGGACCTTATATATTTCAGTCCAGTGTCTGAATCCATTACGCTATGGTGTCATAGGCGATTATTGTTTAGTTTTTATCGTTTATAAATTTACGTATATTTTGTTGTTGGTTTTTTAAACGATATTCAGGTTAGCGTCTCCATCTTGGAGATCGGATGGTTTTTTTTAGAAATTGAATATTTTTTTTTATTTTGGACGTAAACAAATAATATTTTATTTATTTATTTTAATATACATATATATATATATATATATATATATATATATATATATATATATATATATATAATGCGTGTGTATGTATATATAGGTACATGTGTATGTATATATATGTATATGAGTATTTGTATGTTCATATATATACATACATATATATATACATAGGCATGCATAGATATATATGTATATGCAATGATTACTTCATTTAATCACATGATTTAATATACGAAGATATAATTTTATGCGTAAATCTTCAGTATTTACTTCAACAGTGCTCAATGCATACGTAGAGCTAGGTTATATATATATATATATATATATATATATATATATATATATATATATATATATATATATATATATAACGCGTTGTGTTTCTTATAACTCGTGCGTGTAAAAATACGATAGAGCGAGAGGAAATAATATCACCAAACAACGGACCAGCCTAATTATTAGAATATATTCAAGCAGAAATATTTTCGAAGAATAACTATTCCCTGCCCTACGTCACCTCGAATCACAAATCCGCCATTGCGTTTCCTTATTCAACGAATATGCGTACAAAAGAAGTTCGTGCCTGAGAGAAATATATCCCATCTATTATTGTTATTATAAAAATGTACATCGCTTCCTGAAGGCAGACGTCATAAATATCAGATCTCAAATGAGGAAAAACGCAACGTTGCAAAGACAGTGGGTATATGATTGGGAGATGAGATGGATAAGATGCGGATAAAGGAATAAGAAAAACAAAAACCGAAAGGATTTGTAGTGCATCGGTGGTGGTACTGGGGGATGTTTCAGCGAAAGGAAACGCATTTCTTATTCGTAATGAAGTAGATAAGAACTCATTTATGAGCGTCGAAGTTTTATTGTAGAGACGCGGCCATATTGGATCACGTTCGTGCGCAAGCGCAGCACCTATGTTTCAAGCTCCCACCCACTTTTTCCTTTCTCATCTTTCGCGAAAATAATGGACGTATCGAAAGGATGGAGGTAGAAAGACCGGCTGTGTGACGGCTTTAAGAAAGAAAATCCCCTGCTTAATCAAGGAATTTATCGGGGTCTTGTTCATTTTCGGAAATTAGATTGGTTTAAAAAAGAGGAAAGGTTTGCCAAAAGAAAAAAAAATCTTTTTCTGCATTGGCAGCATAAGCGCGCTAACACACACGCTTTCAATCATATTATAAAATCCTTAACCCTTATCTTGTACACACGCACACACAGAGACACAGACACACAGACACAGACACACACACACACACACACACACACATATATATATATTTACTAGCGGTATATATATATATATATATATATATATATATATATATATATATATATATATACTGTATAAACAAAACCAAGATTTCAAAAAAGGTTTTGATAGCAACAGAAAGTGTATTTCATTGTAAGTTACAATTGTTTCCATACCAGTTCGACAATTTCAAGCATTACGGCGTTTGAAAAATTTTAAAACCAGCATTTCTTCAGACTTCTTGAATAAGAACACTTTTGACAATAGAACATTGTGTAAAGAAAAATCCCTTAACGGAAAAGAATCATATGAAAAATATTTACCCTGGAGGAATCCGCCGGGAAAAGTTTCAAACGACATAATGCTTGAAATTGTCGAACTGGTATGGAAACAATTGTAACTTACAATGAAATACACTTTCTGTTGCTATCAACACCTTTTTTGAAGTCTTGCTTTTGTTAAAACAGTATATGAATGCTCAATTATGAAATATGATAATTTTGTAGCTTACATTTTAAGTTATCTCCCTTTGGCTTAAAACTTATTGCTATATGAAAATTTACTGAATTACACGAACCCAGTAATACTCAGTATATATATATATATATATATATATATATATATATATATATATATATATATATATATATACTAGGGGACTGGCCCGGCTTTAACTGGTCGTAAGATACGATGTATTATTATAGAGTCGTGATTTCAAAAGTTACACAAAAAAAATATTTGGGCGCCATCAGCTAGAATCGAAACCGAAAACTAAACCGTAGCATTCAAAGCTGATGACGTTACCACTGTATCAACCTGACGTGTATATGAACTCATTAAAAATTAATAATTAAAAATAAACTAGGGGGAATGTACAAAATGTCCAACGGTGTTTTCAATTTTTACCCATTTTAGACCCTTTAAAAATTATTTTTTTTACCGGCTAAAGTCACATAAACTAATGGTCAATAAAATCTAATCATTTGAGCTCTCTAGCACCGCTTTTCCACTTTTATTTTCGAAAAAGATAGGATTTGAAAATATAGAAACAGATACACAGAGCGAGAAAGAGAGACGGAAAACACATAGCCTTTTATATATTATAGTTATATATTGACAGAGTAAGAGATAGATAGATAGATAGATAGAGAGAGAGAGAGAAAGAGATTTATACTGACTAAATATTTAAAGACATATGAAAATTTGGCAGTTTTAAAAAAACAATTCGACAAACCAATACCTCAAAGACCAATTTTTCTATGAATTTTACGAAGTGTTTTGTAATATAGTTAACGACACCCAACAATTCTTTTAACTCAGAAATGTTTTGGGTGGGTGTATCAATAGGTACACTGGTCAGCTGTATTTCAGTTCTTTAGTATGGTTACATTGTACAGCTAACCGAACACACCGATACATATATATTTTCATCTAATATATAAAAGGCTATATGTCTGTCTGTCTGTCTGTCTGTCTGTCTCCTTATTTTCAACCATTATCTCCTCCGAAACTAAAAGTCGCAAAGCGGCGCTAGGGGCACCAAATGATTGGATTTTTACGAACCGTTTTTTATGAGGACTTGTTGCATATTTTCTAGTTAAATGAGTAATATATATATATATTTTTGTTGGTAGAGAAAAGTTTTGCTCGTTTGAGGAGGTTTTTGATCGTGGCTATTTTGTAACGGTGGGGACATTCGCTCTTGATATTTAGAAGTCAAGAATTACAGTAGATACGTTTTTTTTGTAGTTCAAAGTGCTAAAAGTGTCACTGGAAGTGTCAATAAGGACATCGAGGAAAGGAAAATTGCTATTAATATTTAAATGTAAATTTGGATACAGAGTTATCTTAGAGAAGGTCCTTCAGTGTAAGGATTTCTTGGTTGTTAAAAGCAAGGACGAGGAGATCGTTTATATACCTTAGATAGATGGTGCGTTTATTGGTGTTGTTGAGTATCAGGTTTTCGAGGTGACTCCTGAAGAAGTTACTGAAGATGGGCCCAAGGACGGAACCTACGGATAAGCCATCTATTTTGATGTAATATTCTCGTTGTGGTAGTAAAAATGTACTCCGGTGGTGCAGACTAGAAGTAATTTTAAAATGTATTTTGGTTAATTTTAGAAGAAGGGGGGGGGATATGTTTTGTGTGTGTTGCCAAGGATTATGCCCATAGTTTTCTTATGTGGGACGTTTATAAATAAGCCTTCAACTTCAAGAGAGGTGATTATTTTGTTGTCGGGTTGTCTCTATTTAAGGATTTGTAGGAGATCTTATGTGCATTTTACACTATATTTGCTAGGTTGATATGGGTTAATGATATCACAACAAAATATCTAACAATATTAACCCCAGACTTAAAACAGCTTCTCTAGAATGCCGTAACCACCCCAACATCACGATTTAAAAAGGCCGACAAAAAAAATATTTCTGTAGTATAAAATAAATCCGACTACCATGAAAAACTGCAAACCATCTTGGACGACTGCAAAAATTTTTTTTTTTAAATCAATCACAACCCAACGAACGCAATAAAAACGCAAGTCAACAGACCTATTACTGCCAATAATGCCAAAATCGGGAATCACCAAATTCCGAAAATCATCGGTGACTGCAAACCCGAATACTTATATTAAACCTTCATAATCTTTACTGGGTAGGTATGGGATGATCATGTCATGTATGACTTTCGTTAGAATCTAGGTTGGGGTGGTGACTTGTGAAAAGACAGGTCGGACAGGAGAGTTATGTACATGGATTATGTAATTATTTTAATAGCTAAATACAAAATCGATTTTTTTTCACAGGTCCAAATCCTCTATATAGTTTTTTTTTTTTTAAATCAATTTTCACCGCAAACAAGGCACAGTGCCACTTTGAAGAAGGAGGCTACTATCGGGGACACAAGTTGTAGGTATATTACAAGGTGAGATGAATAGCAAGAGGTCTGTTCACATTACACTTGAACTTCTGCATGTCAGTACAGTTGGGAAAGCAGAATTCCGGAAGGGAGTTCCTAAGTCTAGCCGTTCTGGAGAAGAAACTATTCGAGTAGAAGGCTTTCTTACACATAGGGATCTCTACTGTAAAGGGTTGGGATTTAGTTGCTTTTCGGGTTTGTCGGGGCTATTCACGTCAAGGGGTACAAGTGCTTGTAGTTCGTCATTCACCATTAAAATACTTGTAGAACAGGCAAAGGGATGCAACATGTCGTCGATGGGACAGAGGCTGAAGCTTAGATGACAGTTCAGGACTTATTAGGTTGGCGACTCTCTTTTGAACCCTATCCAGGAGGGAGAGACAAGCAGCAGATGCACCAGCCCAAATGTGACAACAGTACTTCATACATGGGCGAATGGTAGCCTTATAGAGGCACATGATACTTTCAGGCATAAGTAATTTTCTAGCACGGTAGAGAGAGCCCACCTTCTTTGCAGCAGCCTTAGCAATGCTCTCAATGTATCTATTCCAGTTCATGTTCCCTGTAAACGTTAGACCAATGAGTTTAAAGGATGTTCTTTCGTGTAATGTCTTATTGGCCATTGCTATTGGTGGTAGAGAAGGTTTCTTGTAATTATTGAAGAAAATAAGCATAGTCTTTGCAGTCTTGAATGTGACCTTCACTTTTTGTCCCCATTCCACTACAGATTGGAAGGCCATCCTCCTGTGTTTCTGCCATTTCCTTAGATATATTGAGTTCCAAGTCTGTAGACAAAAGATTGACAAAAGAGTTTAGTAGAGACCGTTCTTTAGATTGACAGAGAAACAGACAGACATGGTCCCTTATTCCATCTTTAGCTGTTTAAGAATTTTTTTTTTATAATGGCTCTAAATATCTAAAGATGGTGATGCCATGTAATGTAATCCGTATATGTAGCCCTTTATTCATAGTGGTTATATGTCTATTTTTGTGTCTGTATGTAAGCCTCAGTATGTGCGTAATCTTTTGTATGTATATGTGCTGATTCGCAATAGAATAACATAGATCGTACAGGTTGCTTAATTCATTAAATTCAATGTAGCATAGTGAAAATCAAATACATGGAGTGACATTTTTCTAATGGCGTCTAATGACTATAATATTAATATGTATGGACTTTTATTACGTATTAAGAAAAAATAACGACATGAAATAATTACATGGGAGTATTTTTTGGAGTCTTTGCGATTACTTTTTGAAAACGGCAAGTTGTACATTCTATCAAACATTCCAAGAAAAATAATTGGGTTTTCGCAGTTGGACAAAGAAACACACAAAAATTTTTACTGCTTTTGTTACTAACTATCGTCATTCTTACTTCATCCATCATTTCTGTGGTAATATACGTTGATGTCAGATAACACTTTTTGTTTTATCTCTGCAAGAAAATGAAAAACGAAATAGTCGTCGGTGAAGATGATACAACTGAGTACAAAGAAAATATATGATTTGAATACGAATAATTCCATTTCAGAAAAGATGACCTTATATATATATATATATATATATATATATATATATATATATATATATATATACTAGCAAAAGGGGTTCAAAAACAGCCTACAGAAAATGGACTCTGATTTATGAAAGTATGATAGGTTATGAAAGGAAGGGTTCTAAATTTGGGTTGAATTTGGGGGTATCAAAACCAAAGCAAAATATGATGAAAGCAAAAATAAAATAGATAAACCCCATAATTTATTATACCATACCTGTTCACACTGAAACACTTATCACAATATTCTGTGGATCTATATTAAAAAACCTTGTCAAACTTTGTCACATATTTCCATTCTATGGAGGTCAGGTGCGAACGAACACCCATAATTGTATTATACCATATTTCTTCAAACGGAAACATAATTATCAAAGATTACTTACGTAGATAGATATGAAAAGTCTTTATTAAGGTTTGTGCCTATTTTCATTCTATGGAGGCCAGGCGCGAACACAGACCTCACAATTTTATTATACCATCCCTATTTAAGTTAAAACATACTATCAAAGTATTCTTATGTACATCTGTATCAAAAACACTGGTAAACGATTTTTAAAAATTTTTTATTTCCATACTTTGTGGACCAGGCGCGAACGCAGACCCCACAATTTTAATGAACCACCGTTCTGCAAGATCAAACATAACCATTCCTGTGTCTCGATACATCTTCCATTGTTGTATAATAATAATTAGAATGATGAACCTTCTTTTTGCTGTTCATGTTAAGAAGAGTAAGAGTCTTAGTGAAAGATTACTTAATCATGTTGTTGGAAGAGATGCTAGTTATTATATATATTCATATTGTTGAGATGTTCATATTGTAAGAGATGGGATGGAGACATTAACAAGTATGTATAAAGAGAGGGAGAGAGTAGATATAAATACACTTTGAGAGGCGATTCGATATCTAGATAGATAGACCCAGAGATTGGCATTTATGCTTTTGACAGTTCTGTGTGAAACGGGAGTGTTTATATAACATATACAGTTTGACACATACTTTCTAACACATATTGTTTAGATGATGATTTTATCAAATGGTTGTTATACATAAATGGACAATACCTTTTCTCGTTGTAATGATGAACACAGAAGACGGCAGTTATGAAAAACATGATGATCATTTATTTCTTCCATTTGACCGGTCGATGGCTTTGCATCCAGGAATTCAAAGTTTCTTTACATCTTCTTCTAAAACCCTCTCGCTTCCAGACAGTCCAAGGTTCGGTCTGAACCTCTCTTGACTCTTCGACCCTCTGGCTCTCTCTAACTAACTCTAACTTCGAACTCTTTCCTATATTGAGAAATCACATGTATGTCTGGCAACGTGGCTATAATTCACGTGTCATCAACATGCGCGATTTGCACGTTTCTGAAATATTCTGACGACCAGGAAATTTCCCAATTTCCTTTGTTGTTTTACAAAGGAATTTAACCTACTTATCTAATTCATATAACCCATATTTTATTATTCATTCTACTTAACAATGTGCATAGTTTCCAGCCAAATTTGCATTTATTAAATACTTTATCAGAATCAACAATTTACTGGACATTTCATTTAAAACCTATTGTTCTTTAAAACTTATCTCAAGGGTTCGATTCCCGTTTTCTCTAATTTTATTTTCATTTACTAATTCTCTTTATTTTTACTTACATGAAAAAGGGGACAAGCCTTTTTCATGTAACATCCCTTCCTTTCATATTTAAAAAAAAATGTATGCATTTTTAAATTTAATCCTTTTTTTATATATATACATACACTATCATTATATGCAATCAGTTTTTTTTAAATAGTCAACCATATATGAGCCTATCCGTGACCAAATACACACACACATTCAGTTTTATATTATAGATATATATAATTATTATTGGGAGAAAAAGACATTCAGCAGAGGGCTCAATTATGAGAAAAAAACGAAAATAAGAGCGTATTATTTATATTTTGTTTACAGAAAACTGTTTATTGGATAACTCATTGGTACCGTCGGTTTAAACACGATAATTAGAGCCCGTTTTAGATACCAATACCAAACTCTCTTCAGCCAATACACATCATTATAAAAAGAAATTCCATTCTCAAATTTTCTATATAAATTCAGAAGTGTAGTCAGTGTTTTTCTATGTTCACGATTCTATTTTAACTCCTTTGGATTTATAAGATGTTTATTTTTCTCAAATTCCTCTTATACGTTATAAGGTCTAAAAGAAAGAAAACCAGTCAAAAATGCATAAATTATGAATCCTAGCCTTGTATTCTGTACCAAACTTTATAATAAGCAGAAAAACAAAATACTCTGAAAACAAACAAATCTAACATGTCCGCGTATGTGAAAAATTGAGATTTTTTCAATTTTTGAAAGTTGTTTATATTATAGGTTCAAAAGAGAGAAAACCAGTCAAAAATACATGAGAAATGAATCCTACGAGGGGCGTGTAATAAGTAATGCCCCTGACCACCTTTCAATGCTCTGATCTAGCTGAAATTTTGCATGTGCAATGGTTTATATCTCAACAGTTTATGTGGCAAATTACAGCTCTGAACTCATTGTGGTTTCTGTTTTACAGGTGTTTGAACTGAGTAAGATGTGAAATGGAGCCTGTTGAATGTCGAGCAGTGATCCGGTGTTTGTATCTCAAAGGACGCACACCACAAGAGACTTTTAATGAAATGAAAGAAAGTTATGGTGATAATTCCCCTCTATATGACCTTGTAAAACGCTGGCATCCTGAATTCAAACATGGCCAGAAGTCTGTGAAAATAACTCTCAGACCTGGTAAACCCCCTTCGGTCATTGATGAGGCATCTGTCCGTCAAGTTGAGGCTGCTATCTTGGAAGATCGGTGCACTACTAATCGGCAAATAGCCAAAGATGTCAAGATTTGTACAGGGTCTGTAGAAACTATCATTCATAACCATTGCCTATGCATAAGGTGTCTGCCAGATGGATTCCCCGGTTACTCACACCATTCCAGAAGCGAGAATGCATTGAGTGCACAAGGATGAATTTGGAGAAGTGCCAAGAAAATGAGTCACAATTTTTCAAAAGACTGATTACACAGGATTAAACCTGGTTCCATCACTATGATCCAGAGACTAAAGCCCAGTCAACGCAGTGGAAGCACTTGGACTCACCACCTCCAAAGGAGGCAAGGGTGAAGCCCTCCGCTGGCAGGGTCATGCTCACAGTCTTCTGGAAGCAGGATGGAGTAGTGATGACAGAATTCCTGGCAAAGGCTACCACAATTACAGGAGCATATTATGCTTCACTTTTGAGGAAATTAAGAGAAGCAATTAAAATCAAGAGGCGGGGAAAGATCAGAAAAGGTACCCTCCTCCTGCAGGACAATGCTCCGGTCCACAACTCGCATGTCGCCAGCTCAGAAGTAATGGCGTTTTTTTACTCTCCTGCCACTGCATCCTCTGACTTTCACCTCTTCTCAGTCATGAGATTTTTGAAAGGAAAGTATTTCCCAGATGATGCAGCCTTGATATGTGAAGTGATGTCATAGTTAGTGGACGCACCTGGGGTGTTGTACACAAACGGTCTCAAGAGCTGCATCAAACAATGGGAGAAATGCACAATTCTGGGTGCTTCCTATGTAGAGAAAGACTGCAAACTGTGCCAAGTTTCGCTGTCTAGTGCTATGGCAAGTGCGTAGGGGTGTTACATGTTGCCCGCCCCTCGTAGTCTTGTATTCTGGATAACTCTTGGTAATAAGCAAAAAAAAATAAATACTCTGAAAACCATCAAATATGACAGGTCCGCGTATGTGAAAAATTGAGATTTTTTTAATTTGGGAATTTTGTTTATATTATAGATTAAAAAGAAAGAAAACCGGTCAACAGTACATGATAAATGCATCCTAGCCTTGTATTCTATATCAAAACTGTTAATAAGAAAAAATCTAACTACTCTGAAAACCATCATATCTGACAGGTCCGCGTATGTGAAAAATTGAGATTTTTTTCAATTTTTAAATTTTGTCTATATTATAGGTTCAAAAGAAAGAAAGCCAGTCAAAAATACATAATAAATGCATCCTAGCCTTGTATTCTGTGTCAAAGTTTGTAATAAGCAGATAAATTAAATATTCTGAAAACGATCAAATCTGACATTTTGAGATTTTTTCAATTTTTGAATTTTGTCTAGATTATAGGTTCAAAAGAAAGGAAATCAGTAAAAAATACCTCTTAAATGCACACTAGCCTTCTATAGTGGGTGAAACTTGTTAATAAGCAGAAAAAACTTAATACTCTGAAAACACCCAAATCTGACATGTCCGCGTATGTGAAAAATTGAGATTTTTTCAATTTTTGAATTTTGTCTAGATTATAGGTTCAAAAGAAAGGAAATCAGTAAAAAATACATGTTAAATGCACACTAGCCTTCTATATTGGGTGAAACTTGTTAATAAGCAGAAAAAACTAAATACTCTGAAAACACTCAAATCTGACATGTCCGCGTATGTGAAAAATTGAGATTTTTTCAATTTTTGAATTTTGTCTATAATGTAGGTTCTAAAGAAAGAAATCAAGTAAAAATTACATGATAAATGCATCCTAGCCTTGTATTCTGTATCAAACTTGTTAATAAGCAGAAAAACTAACTACTCTGAAAACCATAATATCTGACAGGTCCGCGTATGAAAAGAATTGCGATTTTTTCCAATTTTTAAATTTTGTCTATATTATAGGTTAAAAAGAAAGAACGCCAGTCAAAAATACATGATAAATGCATCCTAGCCTTGTATTCTGTGTCAAAGTTTGTAATAAGCAGAAAAATTAAATTCTCCAAAAAACCTCAAATCTGACAGGTTAGCGTATGTGAACAATTGAGATCTTTATCATTTTTGAATTTTGTCTAGATTATAGGTTCAAAAGAAAAAAAAACAGTCAAAAATACATGATACATGCATCCTAGCGTTGTATTCTGTATCAAACCTGTAAATCAGCAGAAAAAATAAATACTCTGAAACCTATCAAATCTGACATGTCCACGTATGTACAAAAATTGTGATTTTTTTCAATTTCTGCATTTTGTCTCGATTATAGGTTTAAAAGACAGAAAGCCAAAAATACATGATAAATGAATCCTAGCCTTGTATTCTGTGCCAACGTTTGTAATAAGCTGAAAAACAAAATTCTCTTAAAACCACAACATCTGACAGGTCCGCGTATATGGAACATTGAGATATTTATAATTTTTAAATTTTGTAACGATTATAGGTTCAAAAGAAAAAAAAACAGTCAAAAATACATGATAAATGCATTGAATTTTGTCTAGATTATAGGTTCAAAAGAAAGAACACCAGTCACAAACACATGACAAATGCATCCTAGCCTTGTATTCTGTAATAACTTAATAGATAACAGAAATAGAAAATACTCTGAAAACACTCAAATCTGATATGTCCGCGTATGTGAAAAATTGAGATTTTTAAACATTTGAATTTTGTCTAGATTATAGGTTCAAAAGAAAGAAAACCAGTAAAAAATACATGATAAAGGCATCCTAGGCTTGTATTTTTTATAAAACTTGTTTAAAAAGCTGAAAAACTAAATACTCTGAAAACACTCAAATCTGACATGTCCGCGTATGTGAAAAATTGAGATTTTTTCAATTTTTGAATTTTGTCTAGATTATAGGTTCAAAAGAAAGGAAATCAGTAAAAAATACATCTTAAATGCACACTAGCCTTCTATAGTGGGTGAAACTTGTTAATAAGCAGAAAAGACTAAATACTCTTAAAACACTCAAATCTGACATGTCCGCGTATGTGAAAAATTGAGATTTTTTCAATTTTTGAATTTTGTCTAGATTATAGGTTCAAAAGAAAGGAAATCAGTAAAAAATACATCTTAAATGCACACTAGCTTGCTATAATCGGTTAAACTTGTTAATAAGCAGAAAAAACTAAATACTCTGAAAACACTCAAATCTGACATGTCCGCGTATGTGAAAAATTGAGATTTTTTCAATTTTTGAATTTTGTCTAGATTATAGGTTCAAAAGAAAGGAAATCAGTAAAAAATACATGTTAAATGCACACTAGCCTTCTATATTGGGTGAAACTTGTTAATAAGCAGAAAAAACTAAATACTCTGAAAACACTCAAATCTGACATGTCCGCGTATGTGAAAAATTGAGATTTTTTCAATTTTTGAATTTTGTCTAGATTATAGGTTCAAAAGAAAGGAAATCAGTAAAAAATACATGTTAAATGCACACTAGCCTTCTATACGAAGTGAAACTTGTTAATAAGCAGAAAAAACTAAATACTCTGAAAACAATCAAATCTGATATGTCCGCGTATGTGAAAAATTGAGATTTTTTCAATTTTTGAATTTTGTCTAGATTATAGGTTCAAAAGAAAGGAAATCAGTAAAAAATACATGTTAAATGAACACTAGCCTTCTATACGAAGTGAAACTTGTTAATAAGCAGAAAAAACTAAATACTCTGAAAACACTCAAATCTGACATGTCCGCGTATGTGAAAAATTGAGATTTTTTCAATTTTTGAATTTTGTCTAGATTATAGGTTCAAAAGAAAGGAAATCAGTAAAAAATACATGTTAAATGCACACTAGCTTGCTATAGTGGGTGAAACTTGTTAATAAGCAGAAAAAACTAAATACTCTGAAAACACTCGAATCTGACATGTCCGCGTATGTGAAAAATTGAGATTTTTTCAATTTTTGAATTTTGTCTAGAGTATAGGTTCAAAAGAAAGGAAATCAGTAAAAAATACATCTTAAATGCACACTAGCTTGCTATAATCGGTTAAACTTGTTAATAAGCAGAAAAAACTAAATACTATGAAAACACTCAATTCTGACATGTCCGCGTATGTGAAAAATTGAGATTTTTTCAATTTTTGAATTTTGTCTAGATTATAGGTTCAAAAGAAAGGAAATCAGTAAAAAATACATGTTTAATGCACACTAGCTTGCTATAATAGGTTAAACTTGTTAATAAGCAGAAAAAACTAAATACTCTGAAAACACTCAAATCTGACATGTCCGCGTATGTGAAAAATTGAGATTTTTTCAATTTTTGAATTTTGTCTAGATTATAGGTTCAAAAGAAAGGAAATCAGTAAAAAATACATGTTAAATGCACACTAGCCTTCTATACGAAGTGAAACTTGTTAATAAGCAGAAAAAACTAAATACTCTGAAAACAATCAAATCTGATATGTCCGCGTATGTGAAAAATTGAGATTTTTTCAATTTTTGAATTTTGTCTAGATTATAGGTTCAAAAGAAAGGAAATCAGTAAAAAATACATGTTAAATGAACACTAGCCTTCTATACGAAGTGAAACTTGTTAATAAGCAGAAAAAACTAAATACTCTGAAAACAATCAAATCTGATATGTCCGCGTATGTGAAAAATTGAGATTTTTTCAATTTTTGAATTTTGTCTAGATTATAGGTTCAAAAGAAAGGAAATCAGTAAAAAATACATGTTTAATGCACACTAGCTTGCTATAATAGGTTAAACTTGTTAATAAGCAGAAAAAACTAAATACTCTGAAAACACTCAAATCTGACATGTCCGCGTATGTGAAAAATTGAGATTTTTTCAATTTTTGAATTTTGTCTAGATTATAGGTTCAAAAGAAAGGAAATCAGTAAAAAATACATGTTAAATGCACACTAGCCTTCTATACGAAGTGAAACTTGTTAATAAGCAGAAAAAACTAAATACTCTGAAAACAATCAAATCTGATATGTCCGCGTATGTGAAAAATTGAGATTTTTTCAATTTTTGAATTTTGTCTAGATTATAGGTTCAAAAGAAAGGAAATCAGTAAAAAATACATGTTAAATGAACACTAGCCTTCTATACGAAGTGAAACTTGTTAATAAGCAGAAAAAACTAAATACTCTGAAAACACTCAAATCTGACATGTCCGCGTATGTGAAAAATTGAGATTTTTTCAATTTTTGAATTTTGTCTAGATTATAGGTTCAAAAGAAAGGAAATCAGTAAAAAATACATGTTAAATGCACACTAGCTTGCTATAGTCGGTGAAACTTGTTAATAAGCAGAAAAAACTAAATACTCTGAAAACACTCGAATCTGACATGTCCGCGTATGTGAAAAATTGAGATTTTTTCAATTTTTGAATTTTGTCTAGAGTATAGGTTCAAAAGAAAGGAAATCAGTAAAAAATACATCTTAAATGCACACTAGCTTGCTATAATCGGTTAAACTTGTTAATAAGCAGAAAAAACTAAATACTCTGAAAACACTCAAATCTGACATGTCCGCGTATGTGAAAAATTGAGATTTTTTCAATTTTTGAATTTTGTCTAGATTATAGGTTCAAAAGAAAGGAAATCAGTAAAAAATACATGTTTAATGCACACTAGCTTGCTATAATAGGTTAAACTTGTTAATAAGCAGAAAAAACTAAATACTCTGAAAACACTCAAATCTGACATGTCCGCGTATGTGAAAAATTGAGATTTTTTCAATTTTTGAATTTTGTCTAGATTATAGGTTCAAAAGAAAGGAAATCAGTAAAAAATACATGTTAAATGCACACTAGCCTTCTATACGAAGTGAAACTTGTTAATAAGCAGAAAAAACTAAATACTCTGAAAACAATCAAATCTGATATGTCCGCGTATGTGAAAAATTGAGATTTTTTCAATTTTTGAATTTTGTCTAGATTATAGGTTCAAAAGAAAGGAAATCAGTAAAAAATACATGTTAAATGAACACTAGCCTTCTATACGAAGTGAAACTTGTTAATAAGCAGAAAAAACTAAATACTCTGAAAACACTCAAATCTGACATGTCCGCGTATGTGAAAAATTGAGATTTTTTCAATTTTTGAATTTTGTCTAGATTATAGGTTCAAAAGAAAGGAAATCAGTAAAAAATACATGTTTAATGCACACTAGCTTGCTATAATAGGTTAAACTTGTTAATAAGCAGAAAAAACTAAATACTCTGAAAACACTCAAATCTGACATGTCCGCGTATGTGAAAAATTGAGATTTTTTCAATTTTTGAATTTTGTCTAGATTATAGGTTCAAAAGAAAGGAAATCAGTAAAAAATACATGTTAAATGCACACTAGCCTTCTATACGAAGTGAAACTTGTTAATAAGCAGAAAAAACTAAATACTCTGAAAACAATCAAATCTGATATGTCCGCGTATGTGAAAAATTGAGATTTTTTCAATTTTTGAATTTTGTCTAGATTATAGGTTCAAAAGAAAGGAAATCAGTAAAAAATACATGTTAAATGAACACTAGCCTTCTATACGAAGTGAAACTTGTTAATAAGCAGAAAAAACTAAATACTCTGAAAACACTCAAATCTGACATGTCCGCGTATGTGAAAAATTGAGATTTTTTCAATTTTTGAATTTTGTCTAGATTATAGGTTCAAAAGAAAGGAAATCAGTAAAAAATACATGTTAAATGCACACTAGCCTTCTATACGAAGTGAAACTTGTTAATAAGCAGAAAAAACTAAATACTCTGAAAACAATCAAATCTGATATGTCCGCGTATGTGAAAAATTGAGATTTTTTCAATTTTTGAATTTTGTCTAGATTATAGGTTCAAAAGAAAGGAAATCAGTAAAAAATACATGTTAAATGAACACTAGCCTTCTATACGAAGTGAAACTTGTTAATAAGCAGAAAAAACTAAATACTCTGAAAACACTCAAATCTGACATGTCCGCGTATGTGAAAAATTGAGATTTTTTCAATTTTTGAATTTTGTCTAGATTATAGGTTCAAAAGAAAGGAAATCAGTAAAAAATACATGTTAAATGCACACTAGCTTGCTATAGTCGGTGAAACTTGTTAATAAGCAGAAAAAACTAAATACTCTGAAAACACTCGAATCTGACATGTCCGCGTATGTGAAAAATTGAGATTTTTTCAATTTTTGAATTTTGTCTAGAGTATAGGTTCAAAAGAAAGGAAATCAGTAAAAAATACATCTTAAATGCACACTAGCTTGCTATAATCGGTTAAACTTGTTAATAAGCAGAAAAAACTAAATACTCTGAAAACACTCAAATCTGACATGTCCGCGTATGTGAAAAATTGAGATTTTTTCAATTTTTGAATTTTGTCTAGATTATAGGTTCAAAAGAAAGGAAATCAGTAAAAAATACATGTTTAATGCACACTAGCTTGCTATAATAGGTTAAACTTGTTAATAAGCAGAAAAAACTAAATACTCTGAAAACACTCAAATCTGACATGTCCGCGTATGTGAAAAATTGAGATTTTTTCAATTTTTGAATTTTGTCTAGATTATAGGTTCAAAAGAAAGGAAATCAGTAAAAAATACATGTTAAATGCACACTAGCCTTCTATACGAAGTGAAACTTGTTAATAAGCAGAAAAAACTAAATACTCTGAAAACAATCAAATCTGATATGTCCGCGTATGTGAAAAATTGAGATTTTTTCAATTTTTGAATTTTGTCTAGATTATAGGTTCAAAAGAAAGGAAATCAGTAAAAAATACATGTTAAATGAACACTAGCCTTCTATACGAAGTGAAACTTGTTAATAAGCAGAAAAAACTAAATACTCTGAAAACACTCAAATCTGACATGTCCGCGTATGTGAAAAATTGAGATTTTTTCAATTTTTGAATTTTGTCTAGATTATAGGTTCAAAAGAAAGGAAATCAGTAAAAAATACATGTTTAATGCACACTAGCTTGCTATAATAGGTTAAACTTGTTAATAAGCAGAAAAAACTAAATAGTCTGAAAACACTCAAATCTGACATGTCCGCGTATGTGAAAAATTGAGATTTTTTCAATTTTTGAATTTTGTCTAGATTATAGGTTCAAAAGAAAGGAAATCAGTAAAAAATACATGTTAAATGCACACTAGCCTTCTATACGAAGTGAAACTTGTTAATAAGCAGAAAAAACTAAATACTCTGAAAACAATCAAATCTGATATGTCCGCGTATGTGAAAAATTGAGATTTTTTCAATTTTTGAATTTTGTCTAGATTATAGGTTCAAAAGAAAGGAAATCAGTAAAAAATACATGTTAAATGAACACTAGCCTTCTATACGAAGTGAAACTTGTTAATAAGCAGAAAAAACTAAATACTCTGAAAACACTCAAATCTGACATGTCCGCGTATGTGAAAAATTGAGATTTTTTCAATTTTTGAATTTTGTCTAGATTATAGGTTCAAAAGAAAGGAAATCAGTAAAAAATACATGTTTAATGCACACTAGCTTGCTATAATAGGTTAAACTTGTTAATAAGCGGAAAAAACTAAATACTCTGAAAACACTCAAATCTGACATGTCCGCGTATGTGAAAAATTGAGATTTTTTCAATTTTTGAATTTTGTCTAGATTATAGGTTCAAAAGAAAGGAAATCAGTAAAAAATACATGTTAAATGCACACTAGCCTTCTATACGAAGTGAAACTTGTTAATAAGCAGAAAAAACTAAATACTCTGAAAACACTAATATCTGATATGTCCGCGTATGTGAAAAATTGAGATTTTTTCAATTTTTGAATTTTGTCTAGATTATAGGTTCAAAAGAAAGGAAATCAGTAAAAAATACATGTTAAATGAACACTAGCCTTCTATACGAAGTGAAACTTGTTAATAAGCAGAAAAAACTAAATACTCTGAAAACACTCAAATCTGACATGTCCGCGTATGTGAAAAATTGAGATTTTTTCAATTTTTGAATTTTGTCTAGATTATAAGTTCAAAAGAAAGGAAATCAGTAAAAAATACATGTTAAATGCACACTAGCTTGCTATAGTCGGTGAAACTTGTTAATAAGCAGAAAAAACTAAATACTCTGAAAACACTCGAATCTGACATGTCCGCGTATGTGAAAAATTGAGATTTTTTCAATTTTTGAATTTTGTCTAGATTATAGGTTCAAAAGAAAGGAAATCAGTAAAAAATACATCTTAAATGCACACTAGCTTGCTATAATCGGTTAAACTTGTTAATAAGCAGAAAAAACTAAATAGTCTGAAAACACTCAAATCTGACATGTCCGCGTATGTGAAAAATTGAGATTTTTTCAATTTTTGAATTTTGTCTAGATTATAGGTTCAAAAGAAAGGAAATCAGTAAAAAATACATGTTAAATGCACACTAGCCTTCTATACGAAGTGAAACTTGTTAATAAGCAGAAAAAACTAAATACTCTGAAAACAATCAAATCTGATATGTCCGCGTATGTGAAAAATTGAGATTTTTTCAATTTTTGAATTTTGTCTAGATTATAGGTTCAAAAGAAAGGAAATCAGTAAAAAATACATGTTAAATGAACACTAGCCTTCTATACGAAGTGAAACTTGTTAATAAGCAGAAAAAACTAAATACTCTGAAAACACTCAAATCTGACATGTCCGCGTATGTGAAAAATTGAGATTTTTTCAATTTTTGAATTTTGTCTAGATTATAGGTTCAAAAGAAAGGAAATCAGTAAAAAATACATGTTTAATGCACACTAGCTTGCTATAATAGGTTAAACTTGTTAATAAGCGGAAAAAACTAAATACTCTGAAAACACTCAAATCTGACATGTCCGCGTATGTGAAAAATTGAGATTTTTTCAATTTTTGAATTTTGTCTAGATTATAGGTTCAAAAGAAAGGAAATCAGTAAAAAATACATGTTAAATGCACACTAGCCTTCTATACGAAGTGAAACTTGTTAATAAGCAGAAAAAACTAAATACTCTGAAAACACTAATATCTGATATGTCCGCGTATGTGAAAAATTGAGATTTTTTCAATTTTTGAATTTTGTCTAGATTATAGGTTCAAAAGAAAGGAAATCAGTAAAAAATACATGTTAAATGAACACTAGCCTTCTATACGAAGTGAAACTTGTTAATAAGCAGAAAAAACTAAATACTCTGAAAACACTCAAATCTGACATGTCCGCGTATGTGAAAAATTGAGATTTTTTCAATTTTTGAATTTTGTCTAGATTATAAGTTCAAAAGAAAGGAAATCAGTAAAAAATACATGTTAAATGCACACTAGCTTGCTATAGTCGGTGAAACTTGTTAATAAGCAGAAAAAACTAAATACTCTGAAAACACTCGAATCTGACATGTCCGCGTATGTGAAAAATTGAGATTTTTTCAATTTTTGAATTTTGTCTAGATTATAGGTTCAAAAGAAAGGAAATCAGTAAAAAATACATCTTAAATGCACACTAGCTTGCTATAATCGGTTAAACTTGTTAATAAGCAGAAAAAACTAAATACTCTGAAAACACTCAAATCTGACATGTCCGCGTATGTGAAAAATTGAGATTTTTTCAATTTTTGAATTTTGTCTAGATTATAGGTTCAAAAGAAAGGAAATCAGTAAAAAATACATGTTAAATGCACACTAGCGTGCTATAGTCGGTGAAACTTGTTAATAAGCAGAAAAAACTAAATACTCTGAAAACACTCGAATCTGACATGTCCGCGTATGTGAAAAATTGAGATTTTTTCAATTTTTGAATTTTGTCTAGATTATAGGTTCAAAAGAAAGGAAATCAGTAAAAAATACATCTTAAATGCACACTAGCTTGCTATAATCGGTTAAACTTGTTAATAAGCAGAAAAAACTAAATACTCTGAAAACACTCAAATCTGACATGTCCGCGTATGTGAAAAATTGAGATTTTTTCAATTTTTGAATTTTGTCTAGATTATAGGTTCAAAAGAAAGGAAATCAGTAAAAAATACATGTTAAATACACACTAGCCTTCTATAGTGGGTGAAACTTGTTAATAAGCAGAAAAAACTACATACTCTTAAAACACTCAAATCTGACATGTCCGCGTATGTGAAAAATTGAGATTTTTTCAATTTTTGAATTTTGTCTAGATTATAGGTTCAAAAGAAAGGAAATCAGTAAAAAATACATGTTAAATGCACACTAGCCTTCTATACGAAGTGAAACTTGTTAATAAGCAGAAAAAACTAAATACTCTGAAAACACTCAAATCTGACATGTCCGCGTATGTGAAAAATTGAGATTTTTTCAATTTTTGAATTTTGTCTAGATTATAGGTTCAAAAGAAAGGAAATCAGTAAAAAATACATGTTTAATGCCCACTAGCCTTCTATACGAAGTGAAACTTGTTAATAAGCAGAAAAAACTAAATACTCTGAAAACACTCAAATCTGACATGTCCGCGTATGTGAAAAACTGAGATTTTTTCAATTTTTGAATTTTGTCTAGATTATAGGTTCAAAAGAAAGGAAATCAGTAAAAAATACATGTTTAATGCACACTAGCTTGCTATAATCGGTTAAACTTGTTAATAAGCAGAAAAAACTAAATACTCTGAAAACACTAAAATCTGACATGTCCGCGTATGTGAAAAATTGAGATTTTTTCAATTTTTGAATTTTGTCTAGATTATAGGTTCAAAAGAAAGGAAATCAGTAAAAAATACATGTTAAATACACACTAGCCTTCTATAGTGGGTGAAACTTGTTAATAAGCAGAAAAAACTACATACTCTTAAAACACTCAAATCTGACATGTCCGCGTATGTGAAAAATTGAGATTTTTTCAATTTTTGAATTTTGTCTAGATTATAGGTTCAAAAGAAAGGAAATCAGTAAAAAATACATGTTAAATGCACACTAGCCTTCTATACGAAGTGAAACTTGTTAATAAGCAGAAAAAACTAAATACTCTGAAAACACTCAAATCTGACATGTCCGCGTATGTGAAAAATTGAGATTTTTTCAATTTTTGAATTTTGTCTAGATTATAGGTTCAAAAGAAAGGAAATCAGTAAAAAATACATCTTAAATGCACACTAGCTTGCTATAATCGGTTAAACTTGTTAATAAGCAGAAAAAACTAAATACTCTGAAAACACTCAAATCTGACATGTCCGCGTATGTGAAAAATTGAGATTTTTTCAATTTTTGAATTTTGTCTAGATTATAGGTTCAAAAGAAAGGAAATCAGTAAAAAATACATGTTTAATGCACACTAGCCTTCTATACGAAGTGAAACTTGTTAATAAGCAGAAAAAACTAAATACTCTGAAAACACTCAAATCTGACATGTCCGCGTATGTGAAAAACTGAGATTTTTTCAATTTTTGAATTTTGTCTAGATTATAGGTTCAAAAGAAAGGAAATCAGTAAAAAATACATGTTTAATGCACACTAGCTTGCTATAATCGGTTAAACTTGTTAATAAGCAGAAAAAACTAAATACTCTGAAAACACTAAAATCTGACATGTCCGCGTATGTGAAAAATTGAGATTTTTTCAATTTTTGAATTTTGTCTAGATTATAGGTTCAAAAGAAAGGAAATCAGTAAAAAATACATGTTAAATACACACTAGCCTTCTATAGTGGGTGAAACTTGTTAATAAGCAGAAAAAACTACATACTCTTAAAACACTCAAATCTGACATGTCCGCGTATGTGAAAAATTGAGATTTTTTCAATTTTTGAATTTTGTCTAGATTATAAGTTCAAAAGAAAGGAAATCAGTAAAAAATACATGTTAAATGCACACTAGCCTTCTATACGAAGTGAAACTTGTTAATAAGCAGAAAAAACTAAATACTCTGAAAACACTCAAATCTGACATGTCCGCGTATGTGAAAAATTGAGATTTTTTCAATTTTTGAATTTTGTCTAGATTATAGGTTCAAAAGAAAGGAAATCAGTAAAAAATACATCTTAAATGCACACTAGCTTGCTATAATCGGTTAAACTTGTTAATAAGCAGGAAAAACTAAATACTCTGAAAACACTCAAATCTGACATGTCCGCGTATGTGAAAAATTGAAATTTTTTCAATTTTTGAATTTTGTCTAGATTATAGGTTCAAAAGAAAGGAAATCAGTAAAAAATACATGTTAAATGCACACTATCCTTCTATATTGGGTGAAACTTGTTAATAAGCAGAAAAAACTAAATACTCTGAAAACACTCAAATCTGACATGTCCGCGTATGTGAAAAATTGAGATTTTTTCAATTTTTGAATTTTGTCTAGATTATAGGTTCAAAAGAAAGGAAATCAGTAAAAAATACATCTTAAATGCACACTAGCTTGCTATAATCGGTTAAACTTGTTAATAAGCAGAAAAAACTAAATACTCTGAAAACACTCAAATCTGACATGTCCGCGTATGTGAAAAATTGAGATTTTTTCAATTTTTGAATTTTGTCTAGATTATAGGTTCAAAAGAAAGGAAATCAGTAAAAAATACATGTTAAATGCACACTATCCTTCTATATTGGGTGAAACTTGTTAATAAGCAGAAAAAACTAAATACTCTGAAAACACTCAAATCTGACATGTCCGCGTATGTGAAAAATTGAGATTTTTTCAATTTTTGAATTTTGTCTAGATTATAGGTTCAAAAGAAAGGAAATCAGTAAAAAATACATGTTAAATGCACACTAGCCTTCTATAGTAAGTGAAACTTGTTAATAAGCAGAAAAAACTAAATACTCTGAAAACACTCAAATCTGACATGTCCGCGTATGTGAAAAATTGAGATTGTTTCAATTTTTGAATTTTGTCTAGATTATAGGTTCAAAAGAAAGGAAATCAGTAAAAAATACATCTTAAATGCACACTAGCTTGCTATAGTCGGTGAAACTTGTTAATAAGCAGAAAAAACTAAATACTCTGAAAACACTCAAATCTGACATGTCCGCGTATGTGAAAAATTGAGATTTTTTCAATTTTTGAATTTTGTCTAGATTATAGGTTCAAAAGATAGGAAATCAGGAAAAAATACATGTTAAATGCACACTAGCCTTCTATAGTGGGTGAAACTTGTTAATAAGCAGAAAAAACTACATACTCTTAAAACACTCAAATCTGACATGTCCGCGTATGTGAAAAATTGAGATTTTTTCAATTTTTGAATTTTGTCTAGATTATAGGTTCAAAAGAAAGGAAATCAGTAAAAAATACATGTTAAATGCACACTAGCCTTCTATACGAAGTGAAACTTGTTAATAAGCAGAAAAAACTAAATACTCTGAAAACACTCAAATCTGACATGTCCGCGTATGTGAAAAATTGAGATTTTTTCAATTTTTGAATTTTGTCTAGATTATAGGTTCAAAAGAAAGGAAATCAGTAAAAAATACATCTTAAATGCACACTAGCTTGCTATAATCGGTTAAACTTGTTAATAAGCAGAAAAAACTAAATACTCTGAAAACACTCAAATCTGACATGTCCGCGTATGTGAAAAATTGAGATTTTTTCAATTTTTGAATTTTGTCTAGATTATAGGTTCAAAAGAAAGGAAATCAGTAAAAAATACATGTTAAATGCACACTAGCCTTCTATACGAAGTGAAACTTGTTAATAAGCAGAAAAAACTAAATACTCTGAAAACACTCAAATCTGACATGTCCGCGTATGTGAAAAATTGAGATTTTTTCAATTTTTGAATTTTGTCTAGATTATAGGTTCAAAAGAAAGGAAATCAGTAAAAAATACATCTTAAATGCACACTAGCTTGCTATAATCGGTTAAACTTGTTAATAAGCAGAAAAAACTAAATACTCTGAAAACACTCAAATCTGACATGTCCGCGTATGTGAAAAATTGAGATTTTTTCAATTTTTGAATTTTGTCTAGATTATAGGTTCAAAAGAAAGGAAATCAGTAAAAAATACATGTTAAATGCACACTAGCCTTCTATAGTGGGTGAAACTTGTTAATAAGCAGAAAAAACTACATACTCTTAAAACACTCAAATCTGACATGTCCGTGTATGTGAAAAATTGAGATTTTTTCAATTTTTGAATTTTGTCTAGATTATAGGTTCAAAAGAAAGGAAATCAGTAAAAAATACATGTTAAATGCACACTATCCTTCTATATTGGGTGAAACTTGTTAATAAGCAGAAAAAACTAAATACTCTGAAAACACTCAAATCTGACATGTCCGCGTATGTGAAAAATTGAGATTTTTTCAATTTTTGAATTTTGTCTAGATTATAGGTTCAAAAGAAAGGAAATCAGTAAAAAATACATCTTAAATGCACACTATCCTTCTATAGTGGGTGAAACTTGTTAATAAGCAGAAAAAACTAAATACTCTGAAAACACTCGAATCTGACATGTCCGCGTATGTGAAAAATTGAGATTTTTTCAATTTTTGAATTTTGTCTAGATTATAGGTTCAAAAGAAAGGAAATCAGTAAAAAATACATGTTAAATGAACACTAGCCTTCTATACGAAGTGAAACTTGTTAATAAGCAGAAAAAACTAAATACTCTGAAAACACTCAAATCTGACATGTCCGCGTATGTGAAAAATTGAGATTTTTTCAATTTTTGAATTTTGTCTAGATTATAGGTTCAAAAGAAAGGAAATCAGTAAAAAATACATGTTAAATGCACACTATCCCTCTATATTGGGTGAAACTTGTTAATAAGCAGAAAAAACTAAATACTCAGAAAACACTCAAATCTGACATGTCCGCGTATGTGAAAAATTGAGATTTTTTCAATTTTTGAATTTTGTCTAGATTATAGGTTCAAAAGAAAGGAAATCAGTAAAAAATACATCTTAAATGCACACTAGCCTTCTATACGAAGTGAAACTTGTTAATAAGCAGAAAAAACTAAATACTCTGAAAACACTCAAATCTGACATGTCCGCGTATGTGAAAAATTGAGATTTTTTCAATTTTTGAATTTTGTCTAGATTATAGGTTCAAAAGAAAGGAAATCAGTAAAAAATACATCTTAAATGCACACTAGCTTGCTATAGTAGGTGAAACTTGTTAATAAGCAGAAAAAACTAAATACTCTGAAAACACTCGAATCTGACATGTCCGCGTATGTGAAAAGTGAGATTTTTTCAATTTTTGAATTTTGTCTAGATTATAGGTTCAAAAGAAAGGAAATCAGTAAAAAATACATCTTAAATGCACACTAGCTTGCTATAATCGGTTAAACTTGTTAATAAGCAGAAAAAACTAAATACTCTGAAAACACTCAAATCTGACATGTCCGCGTATGTGAAAAATTGAGATTTTTTCAATTTTTGAATTTTGTCTAGATTATAGGTTCAAAAGAAAGGAAATCAGTAAAAATACATGTTAAATGCACACTATCCTTCTATTTTGGGTGAAACTTGTTAATAAGCAGAAAAAACTAAATACTCTGAAAACACTCAAATCTGACATGTCCGCGTATGTGAAAAATTGAGATTTTTTCAATTTTTGAATTTTGTCTAGATTATAGGTTCAAAAGAAAGGAAATCAGTAAAAAATACATCTTAAATGCACACTATCCTTCTATAGTGGGTGAAACTTGTTAATAAGCAGAAAAAACTAAATACTCTGAAAACACTCAAATCTGACATGTCCGCGTATGTGAAAAATTGAGATTTTTTCAATTTTTGAATTTTGTCTAGATTATAGGTTCAAAAGAAAGGAAATCAGTAAAAAATACATGTTAAATGAACACTAGCCTTCTATAGTAAGTGAAACTTGTTAATAAGCAGAAAAAACTAAATACTCTGAAAACACTCAAATCTGACATGTCCGCGTATGTGAAAAATTGAGATTTTTTCAATTTTTGAATTTTGTCTAGATTATAGGTTCAAAAGAAAGGAAATCAGTAAAAAATACATGTTAAATGAACACTAGCCTTCTATACGAAGTGAAACTTGTTAATAAGCAGAAAAAACTAAATACTCTTAAAACACTCAAATCTGACATGTCCGCGTATGTGAAAAATTGAGATTTTTTCAATTTTTGAATTTTGTCTAGATTATAGGTTCAAAAGAAAGGTAATTAGTAAAAAATACATGTTTAATGCACACTAGCTTTCTATAATCGGTTAAACTTGTTAATAAGCAGAAAAAACTAAATACTCTGAAAACACTCAAATCTGACATGTCCGCGTATGTGAAAAATTGAGATTTTTTCAATTTTTGAATTTTGTCTAGATTATAGGTTCAAAAGAAAGGAAATCAGTAAAAAATACATGTTAAATGCACACTAGCCTTCTATACGAAGTGAAACTTGTTAATAAGCAGAAAAAACTAAATACTCTGAAAACACTCAAATCTGACATGTCCGCGTATGTGAAAAATTGAGATTTTTTCAATTTTTGAATTTTGTCTAGATTATAGGTTCAAAAGAAAGGAAATCAGTAAAAAATACATGTTAAATGCACACTAGCTTGCTATAATTGGTTAAACTTGTTAATAAGCAGAAAAAACTAAATACTCTTAAAACACTCAAATCTGACATGTCCGCGTATGTGAAAAATTGAGATTTTTTCAATTTTTGAATTTTGTCTAGATTATAGGTTCAAAAGAAAGGAAATCAGTAAAAAATACATGTTAAATGCACACTAGCTTGCTATAATTGGTTAAACTTGTTAATAAGCAGAAAAAACTAAATACTCTTAAAACACTCAAATCTGACATGTCCGCGTATGTGAAAAATTGAGATTTTTTTCAATTTTTGAATTTTGTCTAGATTATAGGTTCAAAAGAAAGGAAATCAGTAAAAAATACATGTTAAATGCACACTAGCCTTCTATACGAAGTGAAACTTGTTAATAAGCAGAAAAAACTAAATACTCTGAAAACACTCAAATCTGACATGTCCGCGTATGTGAAAAATTGAGATTTTTTCAATTTTTGAATTTTGTCTAGATTATAGGTTCATAAGAAAGGAAATCAGTAAAAAATACATCTTAAATGCACACTATCCTTCTATAGATGGTGAAACTTGTTAATAAGCAGAAAAAACTAAATACTCTGAAAACACTCAAATCTGACATGTCCGCGTATGTGAAAAATTGAGATTTTTTCAATTTTTGAATTTTGTCTAGATTATAGGTTCAAAAGAAAGGAAATCAGTAAAAAATACATGTTAAATGAACACTAGCCTTCTATACGAAGTGAAACTTATTAATAAGCAGAAAAAACTAAATACTCTGAAAACACTCAAATCTGACATGTCCGCGTATGTGAAAAATTGAGATTTTTTCAATTTTTGAATTTTGTCTAGATTATAGGTTCAAAAGAAAGGAAATCAGTAAAAAATACATCTTAAATGCACACTATCCTTCTATAGTGGGTGAAACTTGTTAATAAGCAGAAAAAACTAAATACTCTTAAAACACTCAAATCTGACATGTCCGCGTATGTGAAAAATTGAGATTTTTTCAATTTTTGAATTTTGTCTAGATTATAGGTTCAAAAGAAAGGTAATTAGTAAAAAATACATGTTTAATGCACACTAGCTTGCTATAATCGGTTAAACTTGTTAATAAGCAGAAAAAACTAAATACTCTTAAAACACTCAAATCTGACATGTCCGCGTATGTGAAAAATTGAGATTTTTTCAATTTTTTAATTTTGTCTAGATTATAGGTTCAAAAGAAAGGAAATCAGTAAAAAATACATGTTAAATGCACACTAGCCTTCTATACGAAGTGAAACTTGTTAATAAGCAGAAAAAACTAAATACTCTGAAAACACTCAAATCTGACATGTCCGCGTATGTGAAAAATTGAGATTTTTTCAATTTTTGAATTTTGTCTAGATTATAGGTTCAAAAGAAAGGAAATCAGTAAAAAATACATGTTAAATGCACACTAGCTTGCTATAATTGGTTAAACTTGTTAATAAGCAGAAAAAACTAAATACT
The DNA here is from genome assembly GCF_053919585.1 of Euprymna scolopes. Taxonomy (NCBI): domain Eukaryota; kingdom Metazoa; phylum Mollusca; class Cephalopoda; order Sepiida; family Sepiolidae; genus Euprymna; species Euprymna scolopes. Next base: position 113,789,485 of record NC_136490.1, on the reverse strand, counting down.
CTTAAAACACTCAAATCTGACATGTCCGCGTATGTGAAAAATTGAGATTTTTTCAATTTTTGAATTTTGTCTAGATTATAGGTTCAAAAGAAAGGAAATCAGTAAAAAATACATGTTAAATGCACACTAGCCTTCTATACGAAGTGAAACTTGTTAATAAGCAGAAAAAACTAAATACTCTGAAAACACTCAAATCTGACATGTCCGCGTATGTGAAAAATTGAGATTTTTTCAATTTTTGAATTTTGTCTAGATTATAGGTTCAAAAGAAAGGTAATTAGTAAAAAATACATGTTTAATGCACACTAGCTTGCTATAATCGGTTAAACTTGTTAATAAGCAGAAAAAACTAAATACTCTGAAAACACTCAAATCTGACATGTCCACGTATGTGAAAAATTGAGATTTTTTCAATTTTTGAATTTTGTCTAGATTATAGGTTCAAAAGAAAGGAAATCAGTAAAAAATACATCTTAAATGCACACTAGCATGCTATAATCGGTTAAACTTGTTAATAAGCAGAAAAACCTAAATACTCTGAAAACACTCAAATCTGACATGTCCGCGTATGTGAAAAATTGAGATTTTTTCAATTTTTGAATTTTGTCTAGATTATAGGTTCAAAAGAAAGGAAATCAGTAAAAAATACATGTTAAATGCACACTAGCCTTCTATAGTGGGTGAAACTTGTTAGTAAGCAGAAAAAACTACATACTCTTAAAACACTCAAATCTGACATGTCCGCGTATGTGAAAAATTGAGATTTTTTCAATTTTTGAATTTTGTCTAGATTATAGGTTCAAAAGAAAGGAAATCAGTAAAAAATACATCTTAAATGCACACTAGCCTTCTATACGAAGTGAAACTTGTTAATAAGCAGAAAAAACTAAATACTCTGAAAACACTCAAATCTGACATGTCCGCGTATGTGAAAAATTGAGATTTTTTCAATTTTTGAATTTTGTCTAGATTATAGGTTCAAAAGAAAGGAAATCAGTAAAAAATACATGTTAAATGCACACTAGCTTGCTATAATCGGTTAAACTTGTTAATAAGCAGAAAAAACTAAATACTCTGAAAACACTCAAATCTGACATGTCCGCGTATGTGAAAAATTGAGATTTTTTCAATTTTTGAATTTTGTCTAGATTATAGGTTCAAAAGAAAGGAAATCAGTAAAAAATACATCTTAAATGCACACTAGCTTGCTATAATCGGTTAAACTTGTTAATAAGCAGAAAAAACTAAATACTCTGAAAACACTCAAATCTGACATGTCCGCGTATGTGAAAAATTGAGATTTTTTCAATTTTTGAATTTTGTCTAGATTATAGGTTCAAAAGAAAGGAAATCAGTAAAAAATACATGTTAAATGCACACTAGCCTTCTATAGTGGGTGAAACTTGTTAGTAAGCAGAAAAAACTACATACTCTTAAAACACTCAAATCTGACATGTCCGCGTATGTGAAAAATTGAGATTTTTTCAATTTTTGAATTTTGTCTAGATTATAGGTTCAAAAGAAAGGAAATCAGTAAAAAATACATCTTAAATGCACACTAGCCTTCTATACGAAGTGAAACTTGTTAATAAGCAGAAAAAACTAAATACTCTGAAAACACTCAAATCTGACATGTCCGCGTATGTGAAAAATTGAGATTTTTTCAATTTTTGAATTTTGTCTAGATTATAGGTTCAAAAGAAAGGAAATCAGTAAAAAATACATGTTAAATGCACACTAGCTTGCTATAATCGGTTAAACTTGTTAATAAGCAGAAAAAACTAAATACTCTGAAAACACTCAAATCTGACATGTCCGCGTATGTGAAAAATTGAGATTTTTTCAATTTTTGAATTTTGTCTAGATTATAGGTTCAAAAGAAAGGAAATCAGTAAAAAATACATCTTAAATGCACACTAGCTTGCTATAATCGGTTAAACTTGTTAATAAGCAGAAAAAACTAAATACTCTGAAAACACTCAAATCTGACATGTCCGCGTATGTGAAAAATTGAGATTTTTTCAATTTTTGAATTTTGTCTAGATTATAGGTTCAAAAGAAAGGAAATCAGTAAAAAATACATGTTAAATGCACACTATCCTTCTATATTGGGTGAAACTTGTTAATAAGCAGAAAAAACTAAATACTCTGAAAACACTCAAATCTGACATGTCCGCGTATGTGAAAAATTGAGATTTTTTCAATTTTTGAATTTTGTCTAGATTATAGGTTCAAAAGAAAGGAAATCAGTAAAAAATACATCTTAAATGCACACTATCCTTCTATAGTGGGTGAAACTTGTTAATAAGCAGAAAAAACTAAATACTCTTAAAACACTCAAATCTGACATGTCCGCGTATGTGAAAAATTGAGATTTTTTCAATTTTTGAATTTTGTCTAGATTATAGGTTCAAAAGAAAGGAAATCAGTAAAAAATACATGTTAAATGCACACTAGCCTTCTATACGAAGTGAAACTTGTTAATAAGCAGAAAAAACTTAATACTCTGAAAACACTCAAATCTGACATGTCCGCGTATGTGAAAAATTGAGATTTTTTCAATTTTTGAATTTTGTCTAGATTATAGGTTCAAAAGAAAGGAAATCAGTAAAAAATACATGTTTAATGCACACTAGCTTGCTATAATCGGTTAAACTTGTTAATAAGCAGAAAAAACTAAATACTCTTAAAACACTCAAATCTGACATGTCCGCGTATGTGAAAAATTGAGATTTTTTCAATTTTTGAATTTTGTCTAGATTATAGGTTCAAAAGAAAGGAAATCAGTAAAAAATACATGTTAAATGCACACTAGCCTTCTATAGTGGGTGAAACTTGTTAATAAGCAGAAAAAACTAAATACTCTTAAAACACTCAAATCTGACATGTCCGCGTATGTGAAAAATTGAGATTTTTTCAATTTTTGAATTTTGTCTAGATTATAGGTTCAAAAGAAAGGAAATCAGTAAAAAATACATCTTAAATGCACACTATCCTTCTATAGTGGGTGAAACTTGTTAATAAGCAGAAAAAACTAAATACTCTTAAAACACTCAAATCTGACATGTCCGCGTATGTGAAAAATTGAGATTTTTTCAATTTTTGAATTTTGTCTAGATTATAGGTTCAAAAGAAAGGAAATCAGTAAAAAATACATGTTAAATGCACACTAGCCTTCTATACGAAGTGAAACTTGTTAATAAGCAGAAAAAACTTAATACTCTGAAAACACTCAAATCTGACATGTCCGCGTATGTGAAAAATTGAGATTTTTTCAATTTTTGAATTTTGTCTAGATTATAGGTTCAAAAGAAAGGAAATCAGTAAAAAATACATGTTTAATGCACACTAGCTTGCTATAATCGGTTAAACTTGTTAATAAGCAGAAAAAACTAAATACTCTTAAAACACTCAAATCTGACATGTCCGCGTATGTGAAAAATTGAGATTTTTTCAATTTTTGAATTTTGTCTAGATTATAGGTTCAAAAGAAAGGAAATCAGTAAAAAATACATGTTAAATGCACACTAGCCTTCTATAGTGGGTGAAACTTGTTAATAAGCAGAAAAAACTAAATACTCTTAAAACACTCAAATCTGACATGTCCGCGTATGTGAAAAATTGAGATTTTTTCAATTTTTGAATTTTGTCTAGATTATAGGTTCAAAAGAAAGGAAATCAGTAAAAAATACATCTTAAATGCACACTAGCCTTCTATACGAAGTGAAACTTGTTAATAAGCAGAAAAAACTAAATACTCTGAAAACACTCAAATCTGACATGTCCGCGTATGTGAAAAATTGAGATTTTTTCAATTTTTGAATTTTGTCTAGATTATAGGTTCAAAAGAAAGGAAATCAGTAAAAAATACATCTTAAATGCACACTAGCTTGCTATAATCGGTTAAACTTGTTAATAAGCAGAAAAACCTAAATACTCTTAAAACACTCAAATCTGACATGTCCGCGTATGTGAAAAATTGAGATTTTTTCAATTTTTGAATTTTGTCTAGATTATAGGTTCAAAAGAAAGGAAATCAGTAAAAAATACCTCTTAAATGCACACTAGCCTTCTATAGTGGGTGAAACTTGTTAATAAGCAGAAAAAACTAAATACTCTGAAAACACCCAAATCTGACATGTCCGCGTATGTGAAAAATTGAGATTTTTTCAATTTTTGAATTTTGTCTAGATTATAGGTTCAAAAGAAAGGAAATCAGTAAAAAATACATGTTAAATGCACACTAGCCTTCTATAGTGGGTGAAACTTGTTAATAAGCAGAAAAAACTACATACTCTTAAAACACTCAAATCTGACATGTCCGCGTAAGTGAAAAATTGAGATTTTTTCAATTTTTGAATTTTGTCTAGATTATAGGTTCAAAAGAAAGGAAATCAGTAAAAAATACATGTTAAATGCACACTAGCCTTCTATACGAAGTGAAACTTGTTAATAAGCAGAAAAAACTAAATACTCTGAAAACACTCAAATCTGACATGTCCGCGTATGTGAAAAATTGAGATTTTTTCAATTTTTGAATTTTGTCTAGATTATAGGTTCAAAAGAAAGGAAATCAGTAAAAAATACATGTTAAATGCACACTATCCTTCTATATTGGGTGAAACTTGTTAATAAGCAGAAAAAACTAAATACTCTGAAAACACTCAAATCTGACATGTCCGCGTATGTGAAAAATTGAGATTTTTTCAATTTTTGAATTTTGTCTAGATTATAGGTTCAAAAGAAAGGAAATCAGTAAAAAATACATCTTAAATGCACACTATCCTTCTATAGTGGGTGAAACTTGTTAATAAGCAGAAAAAACTAAATACTCTTAAAACACTCAAATCTGACATGTCCGCGTATGTGAAAAATTGAGATTTTTTCAATTTTTGAATTTTGTCTAGATTATAGGTTCAAAAGAAAGGAAATCAGTAAAAAATACATGTTTAATGCACACTAGCTTGCTATAATCGGTTAAACTTGTTAATAAGCAGAAAAAACTAAATACTCTTAAAACACTCAAATCTGACATGTCCGCGTATGTGAAAAATTGAGATTTTTTCAATTTTTGAATTTTGTCTAGATTATAGGTTCAAAAGAAAGGAAATCAGTAAAAAATACATGTTAAATGCACACTAGCCTTCTATAGTGGGTGAAACTTGTTAATAAGCAGAAAAAACTAAATACTCTTAAAACACTCAAATCTGACATGTCCGCGTATGTGAAAAATTGAGATTTTTTCAATTTTTGAATTTTGTCTAGATTATAGGTTCAAAAGAAAGGAAATCAGTAAAAAATACATCTTAAATGCACACTAGCCTTCTATACGAAGTGAAACTTGTTAATAAGCAGAAAAAACTAAATACTCTGAAAACACTCAAATCTGACATGTCCGCGTATGTGAAAAATTGAGATTTTTTCAATTTTTGAATTTTGTCTAGATTATAGGTTCAAAAGAAAGGAAATCAGTAAAAAATACATCTTAAATGCACACTAGCTTGCTATAATCGGTTAAACTTGTTAATAAGCAGAAAAACCTAAATACTCTTAAAACACTCAAATCTGACATGTCCGCGTAAGTGAAAAATTGAGATTTTTTCAATTTTTGAATTTTGTCTAGATTATAGGTTCAAAAGAAAGGAAATCAGTAAAAAATACATGTTAAATGCACACTAGCCTTCTATACGAAGTGAAACTTGTTAATAAGCAGAAAAAACTAAATACTCTGAAAACACTCAAATCTGACATGTCCGCGTATGTGAAAAATTGAGATTTTTTCAATTTTTGAATTTTGTCTAGATTATAGGTTCAAAAGAAAGGAAATCAGTAAAAAATACATGTTAAATGCACACTAGCCTTCTATACGAAGTGAAACTTGTTAATAAGCAGAAAAAACTAAATACTCTGAAAACACTCAAATCTGACATGTCCGCGTATGTGAAAAATTGAGATTTTTTCAATTTTTGAATTTTGTCTAGATTATAGGTTCAAAAGAAAGGAAATCAGTAAAAAATACATCTTAAATGCACACTAGCTTGCTATAATCGGTTAAACTTGTTAATAAGCAGAAAAACCTAAATACTCTTAAAACACTCAAATCTGACATGTCCGCGTATGTGAAAAATTGAGATTTTTTCAATTTTTGAATTTTGTCTAGATTATAGGTTCAAAAGAAAGGAAATCAGTAAAAAATACATGTTAAATGCACACTAGCCTTCTATAGTGGGTGAAACTTGTTAATAAGCAGAAAAAACTTAATACTCTGAAAACACCCAAATCTGACATGTCCGCGTATGTGAAAAATTGAGATTTTTTCAATTTTTGAATTTTGTCTAGATTATAGGTTCAAAAGAAAGGAAATCAGTAAAAAATACATGTTAAATGCACACTAGCCTTCTATATTGGGTGAAACTTGTTAATAAGCAGAAAAAACTAAATACTCTGAAAACACTCAAATCTGACATGTCCGCGTATGTGAAAAATTGAGATTTTTTCAATTTTTGAATTTTGTCTAGATTATAGGTTCAAAAGAAAGGAAATCAGTAAAAAATACATCTTAAATGCACACTAGCCTTCTATACGAAGTGAAACTTGTTAATAAGCAGAAAAAACTAAATACTCTGAAAACACTCAAATCTGACATGTCCGCGTATGTGAAAAATTGAGATTTTTTCAATTTTTGAATTTTGTCTAGATTATAGGTTCAAAAGAAAGGAAATCAGTAAAAAATACATGTTAAATGCACACTATCCTTCTATATTGAGTGAAACTTGTTAATAAGCAGAAAAAACTAAATACTCTGAAAACACTCAAATCTGACATGTCCGCGTATGTGAAAAATTGAGATTTTTTCAATTTTTGAATTTTGTCTAGATTATAGGTTCAAAAGAAAGGAAATCAGTAAAAAATACATCTTAAATGCACACTATCCTTCTATAGTGGGTGAAACTTGTTAATAAGCAGAAAAAACTAAATACTCTTAAAACACTCAAATCTGACATGTCCGCGTATGTGAAAAATTGAGATTTTTTCAATTTTTGAATTTTGTCTAGATTATAGGTTCAAAAGAAAGGAAATCAGTAAAAAATACATGTTAAATGCACACTAGCCTTCTATACGAAGTGAAACTTGTTAATAAGCAGAAAAAACTTAATACTCTGAAAACACTCAAATCTGACATGTCCGCGTATGTGAAAAATTGAGATTTTTTCAATTTTTGAATTTTGTCTAGATTATAGGTTCAAAAGAAAGGAAATCAGTAAAAAATACATGTTAAATGCACACTATCCTTCTATATTGGGTGAAACTTGTTAATAAGCAGAAAAAACTAAATACTCTTAAAACACTCAAATCTGACATGTCCGCGTATGTGAAAAATTGAGATTTTTTCAATTTTTGAATTTTGTCTAGATTATAGGTTCAAAAGAAAGGAAATCAGTAAAAAATACATCTTAAATGCACACTATCCTTCTATAGTGGGTGAAACTTGTTAATAAGCAGAAAAAACTAAATACTCTTAAAACACTCAAATCTGACATGTCCGCGTATGTGAAAAATTGAGATTTTTTCAATTTTTGAATTTTGTCTAGATTATAGGTTCAAAAGAAAAGAAATCAGTAAAAAATACATGTTTAATGCACACTAGCTTGCTATAATCGGTTAAACTTGTTAATAAGCAGAAAAAACTAAATACTCTTAAAACACTCAAATCTGACATGTCCGCGTATGTGAAAAATTGAGATTTTTTCAATTTTTGAATTTTGTCTAGATTATAGGTTCAAAAGAAAGGAAATCAGTAAAAAATACATGTTAAATGCACACTAGCCTTCTATAGTGGGTGAAACTTGTTAATAAGCAGAAAAAACTACATACTCTTAAAACACTCAAATCTGACATGTCCGCGTAAGTGAAAAATTGAGATTTTTTCAATTTTTGAATTTTGTCTAGATTATAGGTTCAAAAGAAAGGAAATCAGTAAAAAATACATGTTAAATGCACACTAGCCTTCTATACGAAGTGAAACTTGTTAATAAGCAGAAAAAACTAAATACTCTGAAAACACTCAAATCTGACATGTCCGCGTATGTGAAAAATTGAGATTTTTTCAATTTTTGAATTTTGTCTAGATTATAGGTTCAAAAGAAAGGAAATCAGTAAAAAATACATGTTAAATGCACACTATCCTTCTATATTGGGTGAAACTTGTTAATAAGCAGAAAAAACTAAATACTCTTAAAACACTCAAATCTGACATGTCCGCGTATGTGAAAAATTGAGATTTTTTCAATTTTTGAATTTTGTCTAGATTATAGGTTCAAAAGAAAGGAAATCAGTAAAAAATACATCTTAAATGCACACTATCCTTCTATAGTGGGTGAAACTTGTTAATAAGCAGAAAAAACTAAATACTCTTAAAACACTCAAATCTGACATGTCCGCGTATGTGAAAAATTGAGATTTTTTCAATTTTTGAATTTTGTCTAGATTATAGGTTCAAAAGAAAAGAAATCAGTAAAAAATACATGTTTAATGCACACTAGCTTGCTATAATCGGTTAAACTTGTTAATAAGCAGAAAAAACTAAATACTCTTAAAACACTCAAATCTGACATGTCCGCGTATGTGAAAAATTGAGATTTTTTCAATTTTTGAATTTTGTCTAGATTATAGGTTCAAAAGAAAGGAAATCAGTAAAAAATACATGTTAAATGCACACTAGCCTTCTATAGTGGGTGAAACTTGTTAATAAGCAGAAAAAACTAAATACTCTTAAAACACTCAAATCTGACATGTCCGCGTATGTGAAAAATTGAGATTTTTTCAATTTTTGAATTTTGTCTAGATTATAGGTTCAAAAGAAAGGAAATCAGTAAAAAATACATGTTAAATGCACACTAGCCTTCTATACGAAGTGAAACTTGTTAATAAGCAGAAAAAACTAAATACTCTGAAAACACTCAAATCTGACATGTCCGCGTATGTGAAAAATTGAGATTTTTTCAATTTTTGAATTTTGTCTAGATTATAGGTTCAAAAGAAAGGAAATCAGTAAAAAATACATCTTAAATGCACACTAGCTTGCTATAATCGGTTAAACTTGTTAATAAGCAGAAAAACCTAAATACTCTTAAAACACTCAAATCTGACATGTCCGCGTATGTGAAAAATTGAGATTTTTTCAATTTTTGAATTTTGTCTAGATTATAGGTTCAAAAGAAAGGAAATCAGTAAAAAATACATGTTAAATGCACACTAGCCTTCTATAGTGGGTGAAACTTGTTAATAAGCAGAAAAAACTTAATACTCTGAAAACACCCAAATCTGACATGTCCGCGTATGTGAAAAATTGAGATTTTTTCAATTTTTGAATTTTGTCTAGATTATAGGTTCAAAAGAAAGGAAATCAGTAAAAAATACATGTTTAATGTACACTAGCCTTCTATATTGGGTGAAACTTGTTAATAAGCAGAAAAAACTAAATACTCTGAAAACACTCAAATCTGACATGTCCGCGTATGTGAAAAATTGAGATTTTTTCAATTTTTGAATTTTGTCTAGATTATAGGTTCAAAAGAAAGGAAATCAGTAAAAAATACATCTTAAATGCACACTAGCCTTCTATACGAAGTGAAACTTGTTAATAAGCAGAAAAAACTAAATACTCTGAAAACACTCAAATCTGACATGTCCGCGTATGTGAAAAATTGAGATTTTTTCAATTTTTGAATTTTGTCTAGATTATAGGTTCAAAAGAAAGGAAATCAGTAAAAAATACATGTTAAATGCACACTATCCTTCTATATTGGGTGAAACTTGTTAATAAGCAGAAAAAACTAAATACTCTGAAAACACTCAAATCTGACATGTCCGCGTATGTGAAAAATTGAGATTTTTTCAATTTTTGAATTTTGTCTGGATTATAGGTTCAAAAGAAAGGAAATCAGTAAAAAATACATCTTTAATGCACACTATCCTTCTATAGTGGGTGAAACTTGTTAATAAGCAGAAAAAACTAAATACTCTTAAAACACTCAAATCTGACATGTCCGCGTATGTGAAAAATTGAGATTTTTTCAATTTTTGAATTTTGTCTAGATTATAGGTTCAAAAGAAAGGAAATCAGTAAAAAATACATGTTAAATGCACACTAGCCTTCTATACGAAGTGAAACTTGTTAATAAGCAGAAAAAACTTAATACTCTGAAAACACTCAAATCTGACATGTCCGCGTATGTGAAAAATTGAGATTTTTTCAATTTTTGAATTTTGTCTAGATTATAGGTTCAAAAGAAAGGAAATCAGTAAAAAATACATGTTTAATGCACACTAGCTTGCTATAATCGGTTAAACTTGTTAATAAGCAGAAAAAACTAAATACTCTTAAAACACTCAAATCTGACATGTCCGCGTATGTGAAAAATTGAGATTTTTTCAATTTTTGAATTTTGTCTAGATTATAGGTTCAAAAGAAAGGAAATCAGTAAAAAATACATGTTAAATGCACACTAGCCTTCTATAGTGGGTGAAACTTGTTAATAAGCAGAAAAAACTAAATACTCTTAAAACACTCAAATCTGACATGTCCGCGTATGTGAAAAATTGAGATTTTTTCAATTTTTGAATTTTGTCTAGATTATAGGTTCAAAAGAAAGGAAATCAGTAAAAAATACATCTTAAATGCACACTAGCCTTCTATACGAAGTGAAACTTGTTAATAAGCAGAAAAAACTAAATACTCTGAAAACACTCAAATCTGACATGTCCGCGTATGTGAAAAATTGAGATTTTTTCAATTTTTGAATTTTGTCTAGATTATAGGTTCAAAAGAAAGGAAATCAGTAAAAAATACATCTTAAATGCACACTAGCTTGCTATAATCGGTTAAACTTGTTAATAAGCAGAAAAACCTAAATACTCTTAAAACACTCAAATCTGACATGTCCGCGTATGTGACAAATTGAGATTTTTTTAATTTTTGAATTTTGTCTAGATTATAGGTTCAAAAGAAAGGAAATCAGTAAAAAATACCTCTTAAATGCACACTAGCCTTCTATAGTGGGTGAAACTTGTTAATAAGCAGAAAAAACTAAATACTCTGAAAACACCCAAATCTGACATGTCCGCGTATGTGAAAAATTGAGATTTTTTCAATTTTTGAATTTTGTCTAGATTATAGGTTCAAAAGAAAGGAAATCAGTAAAAAATACATGTTAAATGCACACTAGCCTTCTATAGTAAGTGAAACTTGTTAATAAGCAGAAAAAACTAAATCCTCTGAAAACACTCAAATCTGACATGTCCGCGTATGTGAAAAATTGAGATTTTTTCAATTTTTGAATTTTGTCTAGATTATAGGTTCAAAAGAAAGGAAATCAGTAAAAAATACATGTTAAATGCACACTAGCCTTCTATAGTGGGTGAAACTTGTTAATAAGCAGAAAAAACTACATACTCTTAAAACACTCAAATCTGACATGTCCGCGTAAGTGAAAAATTGAGATTTTTTCAATTTTTGAATTTTGTCTAGATTATAGGTTCAAAAGAAAGGAAATCAGTAAAAAATACATGTTAAATGCACACTAGCCTTCTATACGAAGTGAAACTTGTTAATAAGCAGAAAAAACTAAATACTCTGAAAACACTCAAATCTGACATGTCCGCGTATGTGAAAAATTGAGATTTTTTCAATTTTTGAATTTTGTCTAGATTATAGGTTCAAAAGAAAGGAAATCAGTAAAAAATACATGTTAAATGCACACTAGCCTTCTATACGAAGTGAAACTTGTTAATAAGCAGAAAAAACTAAATACTCTGAAAACACTCAAATCTGACATGTCCGCGTATGTGAAAAATTGAGATTTTTTCAATTTTTGAATTTTGTCTAGATTATAGGTTCAAAAGAAAGGAAATCAGTAAAAAATACATCTTAAATGCACACTAGCTTGCTATAATCGGTTAAACTTGTTAATAAGCAGAAAAACCTAAATACTCTTAAAACACTCAAATCTGACATGTCCGCGTATGTGAAAAATTGAGATTTTTTCAATTTTTGAATTTTGTCTAGATTATAGGTTCAAAAGAAAGGAAATCAGTAAAAAATACATGTTAAATGCACACTAGCCTTCTATAGTGGGTGAAACTTGTTAATAAGCAGAAAAAACTTAATACTCTGAAAACACCCAAATCTGACATGTCCGCGTATGTGAAAAATTGAGATTTTTTCAATTTTTGAATTTTGTCTAGATTATAGGTTCAAAAGAAAGGAAATCAGTAAAAAATACATGTTAAATGTACACTAGCCTTCTATATTGGGTGAAACTTGTTAATAAGCAGAAAAAACTAAATACTCTGAAAACACTCAAATCTGACATGTCCGCGTATGTGAAAAATTGAGATTTTTTCAATTTTTGAATTTTGTCTAGATTATAGGTTCAAAAGAAAGGAAATCAGTAAAAAATACATCTTAAATGCACACTAGCTTGCTATAATCGGTTAAACTTGTTAATAAGCAGAAAAACCTAAATACTCTTAAAACACTCAAATCTGACATGTCCGCGTATGTGAAAAATTGAGATTTTTTCAATTTTTGAATTTTGTCTAGATTATAGGTTCAAAAGAAAGGAGATCAGTAAAAAATACCTCTTAAATGCACACTAGCCTTCTATAGTGGGTGAAACTTGTTAATAAGCAGAAAAAACTTAATACTCTGAAAACACCCAAATCTGACATGTCCGCGTATGTGAAAAATTGAGATTTTTTCAATTTTTGAATTTTGTCTAGATTATAGGTTCAAAAGAAAGGAAATCAGTAAAAAATACATGTTAAATGCACACTAGCCTTCTATATTGGGTGAAACTTGTTAATAAGCAGAAAAAACTAAATACTCTGAAAACACTCAAATCTGACATGTCCGCGTATGTGAAAAATTGAGATTTTTTCAATTTTTGAATTTTGTCTAGATTATAGGTTCAAAAGAAAGGAAATCAGTAAAAAATACATGTTAAATGCACACTAGCTTGCAATAATTGGTTAAACTTGTTAATAAGCAGAAAAAACTAAATACTCTGAAAACACTCAAATCTGACATGTCCGCGTATGTGAAAAATTGAGATTTTTTCAATTTTTGAATTTTGTCTAGATTATAGGTTCCAAAGAAAGGAAATCAGTAAAAAATACATGTTAAATGCACACTAGCCTTCTATAGTAAGTGAAACTTGTTAATAAGCAGAAAAAACTAAATCCTCTGAAAACACTCAAATCTGACATGTCCGCGTATGTGAAAAATTGAGATTTTTTCAATTTTTGAATTTTGTCTAGATTATAGGTTCAAAAGAAAGGAAATCAGTAAAAAATACATGTTAAATGCACACTAGCCTTCTATAGTGGGTGAAACTTGTTAATAAGCAGAAAAAACTACATACTCTTAAAACACTCAAATCTGACATGTCCGCGTAAGTGAAAAATTGAGATTTTTTCAATTTTTGAATTTTGTCTAGATTATAGGTTCAAAAGAAAGGAAATCAGTAAAAAATACATCTTAAATGCACACTAGCCTTCTATACGAAGTGAAACTTGTTAATAAGCAGAAAAAACTACATACTCTTAAAACACTCAAATCTGACATGTCCGCGTATGTGAAAAATTGAGATTTTTTCAATTTTTGAATTTTGTCTAGATTATAGGTTCAAAAGAAAGGAAATCAGTAAAAAATACATGTTAAATGCACACTAGCCTTCTATACGAAGTGAAACTTGTTAATAAGCAGAAAAAACTAAATACTCTGAAAACACTCAAATCTGACATGTCCGCGTATGTGAAAAATTGAGATTTTTTCAATTTTTGAATTTTGTCTAGATTATAGGTTCAAAAGAAAGGAAATCAGTAAAAAATACATGTTAAATGCACACTAGCTTGCTATAATCGGTTAAACTTGTTAATAAGCAGAAAAACCTAAATACTCTTAAAACACTCAAATCTGACATGTCCGCGTATGTGAAAAATTGAGATTTTTTCAATTTTTGAATTTTGTCTAGATTATAGGTTCAAAAGAAAGGAAATCAGTAAAAAATACATTTTAAATGCACACTAGCCGTCTATAGTGGGTGAAACTTGTTAATAAGCAGAAAAAACTTAATACTCTGAAAACACCCAAATCTGACATGCCCGCGTATGTGAAAAATTGAGATTTTTTCAATTTTTGAATTTTGTCTAGATTATAGGTTCAAAAGAAAGGAAATCAGTAAAAAATACATGTTAAATGCACACTAGCCTTCTATATTGGGTGAAACTTGTTAATAAGCAGAAAAAACTAAATACTCTGAAAACACTCAAATCTGACATGTCCGCGTATGTGAAAAATTGAGATTTTTTCAATTTTTGAATTTTGTCTAGATTATAGGTTCAAAAGAAAGGAAATCAGTAAAAAATACATCTTAAATGCACACTAGCTTGCTATAATTGGTTAAACTTGTTAATAAGCAGAAAAAACTAAATACTCTGAAAACACTCAAATCTGACATGTCCGCGTATGTGAAAAATTGAGATTTTTTCAATTTTTGAATTTTGTCTAGATTATAGGTTCAAAAGAAAGGAAATCAGTAAAAAATACATCTTAAATGCACACTAGCTTGCTATAATCGGTTAAACTTGTTAATAAGCAGAAAAAACTAAATACTCTGAAAACACTCAAATCTGACATGTCCGCGTATGTGAAAAATTGAGATTTTTTCAATTTTTGAATTTTGTCTAGATTATAGGTTCAAAAGAAAGGAAATCAGTAAAAAATACATGTTAAATGCACACTATCCTTCTATATTGGGTGAAACTTGTTAATAAGCAGAAAAAACTAAATACTCTGAAAACACTCAAATCTGACATGTCCGCGTATGTGAAAAATTGAGATTTTTTCAATTTTTGAATTTTGTCTAGATTATAGGTTCAAAAGAAAGGAAATCAGTAAAAAATACATCTTAAATGCACACTATCCTTCTATAGTGGGTGAAACTTGTTAATAAGCAGAAAAAACTACATACTCTTAAAACACTCAAATCTGACATGTCCGCGTATGTGAAAAATTGAGATTTTTTCAATTTTTGAATTTTGTCTAGATTATAGGTTCAAAAGAAAGGAAATCAGTAAAAAATACATGTTAAATGCACACTAGCCTTCTATACGAAGTGAAACTTGTTAATAAGCAGAAAAAACTAAATACTCTGAAAACACTCAAATCTGACATGTCCGCGTATGTGAAAAATTGAGATTTTTTCAATTTTTGAATTTTGTCTAGATTATAGGTTCAAAAGAAAGGAAATCAGTAAAAAATACATCTTAAATGCACACTAGCTTGCTATAACCGGTTCAACTTGTTAATAAGCAGAAAAAACTACATACTCTTTAAACACTCAAATCTGACATGTCCGCGTAAGTGAAAAATATAGATTTTTTCAATTTTTGAATTTTGTCTAGATTATAGGTTCAAAAGAAAGGAAATCAGTAAAAAATACATGTTAAATGCACACTAGCCTTCTATACGAAGTGAAACTTGTTAATAAGCAGAAAAAACTAAATACTCTGAAAACACTCAAATCTGACATGTCCGCGTATGTGAAAAATTGAGATTTTTTCAATTTTTGAATTTTGTCTAGATTATAGGTTCAAAAGAAAGGAAATCAGTAAAAAATACATCTTAAATGCACACTATCCTTCTATAGTGGGTGAAACTTGTTAATAAGCAGAAAAAACTAAATACTCTTAAAACACTCAAATCTGACATGTCCGCGTATGTGAAAAATTGAGATTTTTTCAATTTTTGAATTTTGTCTAGATTATAGGTTCAAAAGAAAGGAAATCAGTAAAAAATACATGTTAAATGCACACTAGCCTTCTATACGAAGTGAAACTTGTTAATAAGCAGAAAAAACTAAATACTCTGAAAACACTCAAATCTGACATGTCCGCGTATGTGAAAAATTGTGATTTTTTCAATTTTTGAATTTTGTCTAGATTATAGGTTCAAAAGAAAGGAAATCAGTAAAAAATACATCTTAAATGCACACTAGCTTGCTATAATCGGTTCAACTTGTTAATAAGCAGAAAAAACTACATACTCTTAAAACACTCAAATCTGACATGTCCACGTAAGTGAAAAATTGAGATTTTTTCAATTTTTGAATTTTGTCTAGATTATAGGTTCAAAAGAAAGGAAATCAGTAAAAAATACATGTTAAATGCACACTAGCTTGCTATAATTGGTTAAACTTGTTAATAAGCAGAAAAAACTAAATACTCTGAAAACACTCAAATCTGACATGTCCGCGTATGTGAAAAATTGAGATTTTTTCAATTTTTGAATTTTGTCTAGATTATAGGTTCAAAAGAAAGGAAATCAGTAAAAAATACATCTTAAATGCACACTAGCTTGCTATAATCGGTGAAACTTGTTAATAAGCAGAAAAAACTAAATACTCTGAAAACACTCAAATCTGACATGTCCGCGTATGTGAAAAATTGAGATTTTTTCAATTTTTGAATTTTGTCTAGATTATAGGTTCAAAAGAAAGGAAATCAGTAAAAAATACATGTTAAATGCACACTATCCTTCTATATTGGGTGAAACTTGTTAATAAGCAGAAAAAACTAAATACTCTGAAAACACTCAAATCTGACATGTCCGCGTATGTGAAAAATTGAGATTTTTTCAATTTTTGAATTTTGTCTAGATTATAGGTTCAAAAGAAAGGAAATCAGTAAAAAATACATCTTAAATGCACACTATCCTTCTATAGTGGGTGAAACTTGTTAATAAGCAGAAAAAACTAAATACTCTTAACACACTCAAATCTGACATGTCCGCGTATGTGAAAAATTGAGATTTTTTCAATTTTTGAATTTTGTCTAGATTATAGGTTCAAAAGAAAGGAAATCAGTAAAAAATACATGTTAAATGCACACTAGCCTTCTATACGAAGTGAAACTTGTTAATAAGCAGAAAAAACTAAATACTCTGAAAACACTCAAATCTGACATGTCCGCGTATGTGAAAAATTGTGATTTTTTCAATTTTTGAATTTTGTCTAGATTATAGGTTCAAAAGAAAGGAAATCAGTAAAAAATACATCTTAAATGCACATTCGCTTGCTATAATCGGTTCAACTTGTTAATAAGCAGAAAAAACTACATACTCTTAAAACACTCAAATCTGACATGTCCGCGTAAGTGAAAAATTGAGATTTTTTCAATTTTTGAATTTTGTCTAGATTATAGGTTCAAAAGAAAGGAAATCAGTAAAAAATACATGTTAAATGCACACTAGCCTTCTATACGAAGTGAAACTTGTTAATAAGCAGAAAAAACTAAATACTCTGAAAACACTCAAATCTGACATGTCCGCGTATGTGAAAAATTGAGATTTTTTCAATTTTTGAATTTTGTCTAGATTATAGGTTCAAAAGAAAGGAAATCAGTAAAAAATACATGTTAAATGCACACTAGCTTGCTATAATTGGTTAAACTTGTTAATAAGCAGAAAAAACTAAATACTCTGAAAACACTCAAATCTGACATGTCCGCGTATGTGAAAAATTGAGATTTTTTCAATTTTTGAATTTTGTCTAGATTATAGGTTCAAAAGAAAGGAAATCAGTAAAAAATACATCTTAAATGCACACTAGCTTGCTATAATCGGTGAAACTTGTTAATAAGCAGAAAAAACTAAATACTCTGAAAACACTCAAATCTGACATGTCCGCGTATGTGAAAAATTGAGATTTTTTCAATTTTTGAATTTTGTCTAGATTATAGGTTCAAAAGAAAGGAAATCAGTAAAAAATACATGTTAAATGCACACTATCCTTCTATATTGGGTGAAACTTGTTAATAAGCAGAAAAAACTAAATACTCTGAAAACACTCAAATCTGACATGTCCGCGTATGTGAAAAATTGAGATTTTTTCAATTTTTGAATTTTGTCTAGATTATAGGTTCAAAAGAAAGGAAATCAGTAAAAAATACATCTTAAATGCACACTATCCTTCTATAGTGGGTGAAACTTGTTAATAAGCAGAAAAAACTAAATACTCTTAAAACACTCAAATCTGACATGTCCGCGTATGTGAAAAATTGAGATTTTTTCAATTTTTGAATTTTGTCTAGATTATAGGTTCAAAAGAAAGGAAATCAGTAAAAAATACATGTTAAATGCACACTAGCCTTCTATACGAAGTGAAACTTGTTAATAAGCAGAAAAAACTAAATACTCTGAAAACACTCAAATCTGACATGTCCGCGTATGTGAAAAATTGAGATTTTTTCAATTTTTGAATTTTGTCTAGATTATAGGTTCAAAAGAAAGGAAATCAGTAAAAAATACATCTTAAATGCACACTAGCTTGCTATAATCGGTTAAACTTGTTAATAAGCAGAAAAACCTAAATACTCTTAAAACACTCAAATCTGACATGTCCGCGTATGTGAAAAATTGAGATTTTTTCAATTTTTGAATTTTGTCTAGATTATAGGTTCAAAAGAAAGGAAATCAGTAAAAAATACCTCTTAAATGCACACTAGCCTTCTATAGTGGGTGAAACTTGTTAATAAGCAGAAAAAACTAAATACTCTGAAAACACCCAAATCTGACATGTCCGCGTATGTGAAAAATTGAGATTTTTTCAATTTTTGAATTTTGTCTAGATTATAGGTTCAAAAGAAAGGAAATCAGTAAAAAATACATGTTAAATGCACACTAGCCTTCTATATTGGGTGAAACTTGTTAATAAGCAGAAAAAACTAAATACTCTGAAAACACTCAAATCTGACATGTCCGCGTATGTGAAAAATTGAGATTTTTTCAATTTTTGAATTTTGTCTAGATTATAGGTTCAAAAGAAAGGAAATCAGTAAAAAATACATCTTAAATGCACACTAGCTTGCTATAATCGGTTCAACTTGTTAATAAGCAGAAAAAACTACATACTCTTAAAACACTCAAATCTGACATGTCCGCGTAAGTGAAAAATTGAGATTTTTTCAATTTTTGAATTTTGTCTAGATTATAGGTTCAAAAGAAAGGAAATCAGTAAAAAATACATCTTAAATGCACACTAGCCTTCTATACGAAGTGAAACTTGTTAATAAGCAGAAAAAACTAAATACTCTGAAAACACTCAAATCTGACATGTCCGCGTATGTGAAAAATTGAGATTTTTTCAATTTTTGAATTTTGTCTAGATTATAGGTTCAAAAGAAAGGAAATCAGTAAAAAATACATCTTAAATGCACACTATCCTTCTATAGTGGGTGAAACTTGTTAATAAGCAGAAAAAACTAAATACTTTTAAAACACTCAAATCTGACATGTCCGCGTATGTGAAAAATTGAGATTTTTTCAATTTTTGAATTTTGTCTAGATTATAGGTTCAAAAGAAAGGAAATCAGTAAAAAATACATGTTAAATGCACACTAGCCTTCTATACGCAGTGAAACTTGTTAATAAGCAGAAAAAACTAAATACTCTGAAAACACTCAAATCTGACATGTCCGCGTATGTGAAAAATTGAGATTTTTTCAATTTTTGAATTTTGTCTAGATTATAGGTTCAAAAGAAAGGAAATCAGTAAAAAATACATCTTAAATGCACACTAGCTTGCTATAATCGGTTCAACTTGTTAATAAGCAGAAAAAACTACATACTCTTAAAACACTCAAATCTGACATGTCCGCGTAAGTGAAAAATTGAGATTTTTTCAATTTTTGAATTTTGTCTAGATTATAGGTTCAAAAGAAAGGAAATCAGTAAAAAATACATCTTAAATGCACACTAGCCTTCTATACGAAGTGAAACTTGTTAATAAGCAGAAAAAACTAAATACTCTGAAAACACTCAAATCTGACATGTCCGCGTATGTGAAAAATTGAGATTTTTTCAATTTTTGAATTTTGTCTAGATTATAGGTTCAAAAGAAAGGAAATCAGTAAAAAATACATGTTAAATGCACACTAGCCTTCTATACGAAGTGAAACTTGTTAATAAGCAGAAAAAACTAAATACTCTGAAAACACCCAAATCTGACATGTCCGCGTATGTGAAAAATTGAGATTTTTTCAATTTTTGAATTTTGTCTAGATTATAGGTTCAAAAGAAAGGAAATCAGTAAAAAATACATGTTAAATGCACACTAGCCTTCTATACGCAGTGAAACTTGTTAATAAGCAGAAAAAACTAAATACTCTGAAAACACTCAAATCTGACATGTCCGCGTATGTGAAAAATTGAGATTTTTTCAATTTTTGAATTTTGTCTAGATTATAGGTTCAAAAGAAAGGAAATCAGTAAAAAATACATCTTAAATGCACACTAGCTTGCTATAATCGGTTCAACTTGTTAATAAGCAGAAAAAACTACATACTCTTAAAACACTCAAATCTGACATGTCCGCGTAAGTGAAAAATTGAGATTTTTTCAATTTTTGAATTTTGTCTAGATTATAGGTTCAAAAGAAAGGAAATCAGTAAAAAATACATCTTAAATGCACACTAGCCTTCTATACGAAGTGAAACTTGTTAATAAGCAGAAAAAACTAAATACTCTGAAAACACTCAAATCTGACATGTCCGCGTATGTGAAAAATTGAGATTTTTTCAATTTTTGAATTTTGTCTAGATTATAGGTTCAAAAGAAAGGAAATCAGTAAAAAATACATCTTAAATGCACACTATCCTTCTATAGTGGGTGAAACTTGTTAATAAGCAGAAAAAACTAAATACTTTTAAAACACTCAAATCTGACATGTCCGCGTATGTGAAAAATTGAGATTTTTTCAATTTTTGAATTTTGTCTAGATTATAGGTTCAAAAGAAAGGAAATCAGTAAAAAATACATGTTAAATGCACACTAGCCTTCTATACGCAGTGAAACTTGTTAATAAGCAGAAAAAACTAAATACTCTGAAAACACTCAAATCTGACATGTCCGCGTATGTGAAAAATTGAGATTTTTTCAATTTTTGAATTTTGTCTAGATTATAGGTTCAAAAGAAAGGAAATCAGTAAAAAATACATCTTAAATGCACACTAGCTTGCTATAATCGGTTCAACTTGTTAATAAGCAGAAAAAACTACATACTCTTAAAACACTCAAATCTGACATGTCCGCGTAAGTGAAAAATTGAGATTTTTTCAATTTTTGAATTTTGTCTAGATTATAGGTTCAAAAGAAAGGAAATCAGTAAAAAATACATCTTAAATGCACACTAGCCTTCTATACGAAGTGAAACTTGTTAATAAGCAGAAAAAACTAAATACTCTGAAAACACTCAAATCTGACATGTCCGCGTATGTGAAAAATTGAGATTTTTTCAATTTTTGAATTTTGTCTAGATTATAGGTTCAAAAGAAAGGAAATCAGTAAAAAATACATGTTAAATGCACACTAGCCTTCTATACGAAGTGAAACTTGTTAATAAGCAGAAAAAACTAAATACTCTGAAAACACCCAAATCTGACATGTCCGCGTATGTGAAAAATTGAGATTTTTTCAATTTTTGAATTTTGTCTAGATTATAGGTTCAAAAGAAAGGAAATCAGTAAAAAATACATGTTAAATGCACACTAGCCTTCTATACGCAGTGAAACTTGTTAATAAGCAGAAAAAACTAAATACTCTGAAAACACTCAAATCTGACATGTCCGCGTATGTGAAAAATTGAGATTTTTTGAATTTTTGAATTTTGTCTAGATTATAGGTTCAAAAGAAAGGAAATCAGTAAAAAATACATCTTAAATGCACACTAGCTTGCTATAATCGGTTCAACTTGTTAATAAGCAGAAAAAACTACATACTCTTAAAACACTCAAATCTGACATGTCCGCGTAAGTGAAAAATTGAGATTTTTTCAATTTTTGAATTTTGTCTAGATTATAGGTTCAAAAGAAAGGAAATCAGTAAAAAATACATCTTAAATGCACACTAGCCTTCTATACGAAGTGAAACTTGTTAATAAGCAGAAAAAACTAAATACTCTGAAAACACTCAAATCTGACATGTCCGCGTATGTGAAAAATTGAGATTTTTTCAATTTTTGAATTTTGTCTAGATTATAGGTTCAAAAGAAAGGAAATCAGTAAAAAATACATCTTAAATGCACACTATCCTTCTATAGTGGGTGAAACTTGTTAATAAGCAGAAAAAACTAAATACTTTTAAAACACTCAAATCTGACATGTCCGCGTATGTGAAAAATTGAGATTTTTTCAATTTTTGAATTTTGTCTAGATTATAGGTTCAAAAGAAAGGAAATCAGTAAAAAATACATGTTAAATGCACACTAGCCTTCTATACGCAGTGAAACTTGTTAATAAGCAGAAAAAACTAAATACTCTGAAAACACTCAAATCTGACATGTCCGCGTATGTGAAAAATTGAGATTTTTTCAATTTTTGAATTTTGTCTAGATTATAGGTTCAAAAGAAAGGAAATCAGTAAAAAATACATCTTAAATGCACACTAGCTTGCTATAATCGGTTCAACTTGTTAATAAGCAGAAAAAACTACATACTCTTAAAACACTCAAATCTGACATGTCCGCGTAAGTGAAAAATTGAGATTTTTTCAATTTTTGAATTTTGTCTAGATTATAGGTTCAAAAGAAAGGAAATCAGTAAAAAATACATCTTAAATGCACACTAGCCTTCTATACGAAGTGAAACTTGTTAATAAGCAGAAAAAACTAAATACTCTGAAAACACTCAAATCTGACATGTCCGCGTATGTGAAAAATTGAGATTTTTTCAATTTTTGAATTTTGTCTAGATTATAGGTTAAAAAGAAAGGAAATCAGTAAAAAATACATGTTAAATGCACACTAGCTTGCTATAATTGGTTAAACTTGTTAATAAGCAGAAAAAACTACATACTCTTAAAACACTCAAATCTGACATGTCCGCGTAAGTGAAAAATTGAGATTTTTTCAATTTTTGAATTTTGTCTAGATTATAGGTTCAAAAGAAAGGAAATCAGTAAAAAATACATCTTAAATGCACACTAGCCTTCTATACGAAGTGAAACTTGTTAATAAGCAGAAAAAACTAAATACTCTGAAAACACTCAAATCTGACATGTCCGCGTATGTGAAAAATTGAGATTTTTTCAATTTTTGAATTTTGTCTAGATTATAGGTTCAAAAGAAAGGAAATCAGTAAAAAATACATCTTAAATGCACACTATCCTTCTATAGTGGGTGAAACTTGTTAATAAGCAGAAAAAACTAAATACTTTTAAAACACTCAAATCTGACATGTCCGCGTATGTGAAAAATTGAGATTTTTTCAATTTTTGAATTTTGTCTAGATTATAGGTTCAAAAGAAAGGAAATCAGTAAAAAATACATGTTAAATGCACACTAGCCTTCTATACGCAGTGAAACTTGTTAATAAGCAGAAAAAACTAAATACTCTGAAAACACTCAAATCTGACATGTCCGCGTATGTGAAAAATTGAGATTTTTTCAATTTTTGAATTTTGTCTAGATTATAGGTTCAAAAGAAAGGAAATCAGTAAAAAATACATCTTAAATGCACACTAGCTTGCTATAATCGGTTCAACTTGTTAATAAGCAGAAAAAACTACATACTCTTAAAACACTCAAATCTGACATGTCCGCGTAAGTGAAAAATTGAGATTTTTTCAATTTTTGAATTTTGTCTAGATTATAGGTTCAAAAGAAAGGAAATCAGTAAAAAATACATCTTAAATGCACACTAGCCTTCTATACGAAGTGAAACTTGTTAATAAGCAGAAAAAACTAAATACTCTGAAAACACTCAAATCTGACATGTCCGCGTATGTGAAAAATTGAGATTTTTTCAATTTTTGAATTTTGTCTAGATTATAGGTTCAAAAGAAAGGAAATCAGTAAAAAATACATGTTAAATGCACACTAGCCTTCTATACGAAGTGAAACTTGTTAATAAGCAGAAAAAACTAAATACTCTGAAAACACCCAAATCTGACATGTCCGCGTATGTGAAAAATTGAGATTTTTTCAATTTTTGAATTTTGTCTAGATTATAGGTTCAAAAGAAAGGAAATCAGTAAAAAATACATGTTAAATGCACACTAGCCTTCTATACGCAGTGAAACTTGTTAATAAGCAGAAAAAACTAAATACTCTTAAAACACTCAAATCTGACATGTCCGCGTATGTGAAAAATTGAGATTTTTTCAATTTTTGAATTTTGTCTAGATTATAGGTTCAAAAGAAAGGAAATCAGAAAAAAATACATCTTAAATGCACACTAGCTTGCTATAATCGGTTCAACTTGTTAATAAGCAGAAAAAACTACATACTCTTAAAACACTCAAATCTGACATGTCCGCGTAAGTGAAAAATTGAGATTTTTTCAATTTTTGAATTTTGTCTAGATTATAGGTTCAAAAGAAAGGAAATCAGTAAAAAATACATGTTAAATGCACACTAGCCTTCTATACGAAGTGAAACTTGTTAATAAGCAGAAAAAACTAAATACTCTGAAAACACTCAAATCTGACATGTCCGCGTATGTGAAAAATTGAGATTTTTTCAATTTTTGAATTTTGTCTAGATTATAGGTTCAAAAGAAAGGAAATCAGTAAAAAATACATCTTAAATGCACACTATCCTTCTATAGTGGGTGAAACTTGTTAATAAGCAGAAAAAACTAAATACTTTTAAAACACTCAAATCTGACATGTCCGCGTATGTGAAAAATTGAGATTTTTTCAATTTTTGAATTTTGTCTAGATTATAGGTTCAAAAGAAAGGAAATCAGTAAAAAATACATGTTAAATGCACACTAGCCTTCTATACGCAGTGAAACTTGTTAATAAGCAGAAAAAACTAAATACTCTGAAAACACTCAAATCTGACATGTCCGCGTATGTGAAAAATTGAGATTTTTTCAATTTTTGAATTTTGTCTAGATTATAGGTTCAAAAGAAAGGAAATCAGTAAAAAATACATCTTAAATGCACACTAGCTTGCTATAATCGGTTCAACTTGTTAATAAGCAGAAAAAACTACATACTCTTAAAACACTCAAATCTGACATGTCCGCGTAAGTGAAAAATTGAGATTTTTTCAATTTTTGAATTTTGTCTAGATTATAGGTTCAAAAGAAAGGAAATCAGTAAAAAATACATCTTAAATGCACACTAGCCTTCTATACGAAGTGAAACTTGTTAATAAGCAGAAAAAACTAAATACTCTGAAAACACTCAAATCTGACATGTCCGCGTATGTGAAAAATTGAGATTTTTTCAATTTTTGAATTTTGTCTAGATTATAGGTTCAAAAGAAAGGAAATCAGTAAAAAATACATGTTAAATGCACACTAGCCTTCTATACGAAGTGAAACTTGTTAATAAGCAGAAAAAACTAAATACTCTGAAAACACCCAAATCTGACATGTCCGCGTATGTGAAAAATTGAGATTTTTTCAATTTTTGAATTTTGTCTAGATTATAGGTTCAAAAGAAAGGAAATCAGTAAAAAATACATGTTAAATGCACACTAGCCTTCTATATTGGGTGAAACTTGTTAATAAGCAGAAAAAACTAAATACTCTGAAAACACTCAAATCTGACATGTCCGCGTATGTGAAAAATTGAGATTTTTTCAATTTTTGAATTTTGTCTAGATTATAGGTTCAAAAGAAAGGAAATCAGTAAAAAATACATCTTAAATGCACACTAGCTTGCTATAATCGGTGAAACTTGTTAATAAGCAGAAAAAACTAAATACTCTGAAAACACTCAAATCTGACATGTCCGCGTATGTGAAAAATTGAGATTTTTTCAATTTTTGAATTTTGTCTAGATTATAGGTTCAAAAGAAAGGAAATCAGTAAAAAATACATGTTAAATGCACACTAGCCTTCTATATTGGGTGAAACTTGTTAATAAGCAGAAAAAACTAAATACTCTGAAAACACTCAAATCTGACATGTCCGCGTATGTGAAAAATTGAGATTTTTTCAATTTTTGAATTTTGTCTAGATTATAGGTTCAAAAGAAAGGAAATCAGTAAAAAATACATCTTAAATGCACACTATCCTTCTATAGTGGGTGAAACTTGTTAATAAGCAGAAAAAACTAAATACTCTTAAAACACTCAAATCTGACATGTCCGCGTATGTGAAAAATTGAGATTTTTTCAATTTTTGAATTTTGTCTAGATTATAGGTTCAAAAGAAAGGAAATCAGTAAAAAATACATGTTAAATGCACACTAGCCTTCTATACGAAGTGAAACTTGTTAATAAGCAGAAAAAACTAAATACTCTGAAAACACTCAAATCTGACATGTCCGCGTATGTGAAAAATTGTGATTTTTTCAATTTTTGAATTTTGTCTAGATTATAGGTTCAAAAGAAAGGAAATCAGTAAAAAATACATCTTAAATGCACATTCGCTTGCTATAATCGGTTCAACTTGTTAATAAGCAGAAAAAACTACATACTCTTAAAACACTCAAATCTGACATGTCCGCGTAAGTGAAAAATTGAGATTTTTTCAATTTTTGAATTTTGTCTAGATTATAGGTTCAAAAGAAAGGAAATCAGTAAAAAATACATGTTAAATGCACACTAGCCTTCTATACGAAGTGAAACTTGTTAATAAGCAGAAAAAACTAAATACTCTGAAAACACTCAAATCTGACATGTCCGCGTATGTGAAAAATTGAGATTTTTTCAATTTTTGAATTTTGTCTAGATTATAGGTTCAAAAGAAAGGAAATCAGTAAAAAATACATGTTAAATGCACACTAGCCTTCTATACGAAGTGAAACTTGTTAATAAGCAGAAAAAACTAAATACTCTGAAAACACTCAAATCTGACATGTCCGCGTATGTGAAAAATTGAGATTTTTTCAATTTTTGAATTTTGTCTAGATTATAGGTTCAAAAGAAAGGAAATCAGTAAAAAATACATCTTAAATGCACACTAGCTTGCTATAATCGGTGAAACTTGTTAATAAGCAGAAAAAACTAAATACTCTGAAAACACTCAAATCTGACATGTCCGCGTATGTGAAAAATTGAGATTTTTTCAATTTTTGAATTTTGTCTAGATTATAGGTTCAAAAGAAAGGAAATCAGTAAAAAATACATGTTAAATGCCCACTAGCCTTCTATAGTGGGTGAAACTTGTTAATAAGAAGAAAAAACTAAATACTCTGAAAACACTAATATCTGACATGTCCGCGTATGTGAAAAATTGAGATTTTTTCAATTTTTGAATTTTGTCTAGATTATAGGTTCAAAAGAAAGGAAATCAGTAAAAAATACATCTTAAATGCACACTAGCTTGCTATAATCGGTTAAACTTGTTAATAAGCAGAAAAACCTAAATACTCTTAAAACACTCAAATCTGACATGTCCGCGTATGTGAAAAATTGAGATTTTTTCAATTTTTGAATTTTGTCTAGATTATAGGTTCAAAAGAAAGGAAATCAGTAAAAAATACCTCTTAAATGCACACTAGCCTTCTATAGTGGGTGAAACTTGTTAATAAGCAGAAAAAACTAAATACTCTGAAAACACCCAAATCTGACATGTCCGCGTATGTGAAAAATTGAGATTTTTTCAATTTTTGAATTTTGTCTAGATTATAGGTTCAAAAGAAAGGAAATCAGTAAAAAATACATGTTAAATGCACACTAGCCTTCTATATTGGGTGAAACTTGTTAATAAGCAGAAAAAACTAAATACTCTGAAAACACTCAAATCTGACATGTCCGCGTATGTGAAAAATTGAGATTTTTTCAATTTTTGAATTTTGTCTAGATTATAGGTTAAAAAGAAAGGAAATCAGTAAAAAATACATCTTAAATGCACACTAGCTTGCTATAATTGGTTAAACTTGTTAATAAGCAGAAAAAACTAAATACTCTGAAAACACTCAAATCTGACATGTCCGCGTATGTGAAAAATTGAGATTTTTTCAATTTTTGAATTTTGTCTAGATTATAGGTTCAAAAGAAAGGAAATCAGTAAAAAATACATCTTAAATGCACACTATCCTTCTATAGTGGGTGAAACTTGTTAATAAGCAGAAAAAACTAAATACTCTGAAAACACTCAAATCTGACATGTCCGCGTATGTGAAAAATTGAGATTTTTTCAATTTTTGAATTTTGTCTAGATTATAGGTTCAAAAGAAAGGAAATCAGTAAAAAATACATGTTAAATGCACACTAGCCTTCTATACGCAGTGAAACTTGTTAATAAGCAGAAAAAACTAAATACTCTGAAAACACTCAAATCTGACATGTCCGCGTATGTGAAAAATTGAGATTTTTTCAATTTTTGAATTTTGTCTAGATTATAGGTTCAAAAGAAAGGAAATCAGTAAAAAATACATCTTAAATGCACACTAGCTTGCTATAATCGGTTCAACTTGTTAATAAGCAGAAAAAACTACATACTCTTAAAACACTCAAATCTGACATGTCCGCGTAAGTGAAAAATTGAGATTTTTTCAATTTTTGAATTTTGTCTAGATTATAGGTTCAAAAGAAAGGAAATCAGTAAAAAATACATCTTAAATGCACACTAGCCTTCTATACGAAGTGAAACTTGTTAATAAGCAGAAAAAACTAAATACTCTGAAAACACTCAAATCTGACATGTCCGCGTATGTGAAAAATTGAGATTTTTTCAATTTTTGAATTTTGTCTAGATTATAGGTTCAAAAGAAAGGAAATCAGTAAAAAATACATGTTAAATGCACACTAGCCTTCTATACGAAGTGAAACTTGTTAATAAGCAGAAAAAACTAAATACTCTGAAAACACTCAAATCTGACATGTCCGCGTATGTGAAAAATTGAGATTTTTTCAATTTTTGAATTTTGTCTAGATTATAGGTTCAAAAGAAAGGAAATCAGTAAAAAATACATCTTAAATGCACACTAGCTTGCTATAATCGGTTAAACTTGTTAATAAGCAGAAAAAACTAAATACTCTGAAAACACTCAAATCTGACATGTCCGCGTATGTGAAAAATTGAGATTTTTTCAATTTTTGAATTTTGTCTAGATTATAGGTTCAAAAGAAAGGAAATCAGTAAAAAATACATGTTAAATGCCCACTAGCCTTCTATAGTGGGTGAAACTTGTTAATAAGAAGAAAAAACTAAATACTCTGAAAACACTAATATCTGACATGTCCGCGTATGTGAAAAATTGAGATTTTTTCAATTTTTGAATTTTGTCTAGATTATAGGTTCAAAAGAAAGGAAATCAGTAAAAAATACATCTTAAATGCACACTAGCTTGCTATAATCGGTTAAACTTGTTAATAAGCAGAAAAACCTAAATACTCTTAAAACACTCAAATCTGACATGTCCGCGTATGTGAAAAATTGAGATTTTTTCAATTTTTGAATTTTGTCTAGATTATAGGTTCAAAAGAAAGGAAATCAGTAAAAAATACCTCTTAAATGCACACTAGCCTTCTATAGTGGGTGAAACTTGTTAATAAGCAGAAAAAACTAAATACTCTGAAAACACCCAAATCTGACATGTCCGCGTATGTGAAAAATTGAGATTTTTTCAATTTTTGAATTTTGTCTAGATTATAGGTTCAAAAGAAAGGAAATCAGTAAAAAATACATGTTAAATGCACACTAGCCTTCTATATTAGGTGAAACTTGTTAATAAGCAGAAAAAACTAAATACTCTGAAAACACTCAAATCTGACATGTCCGCGTATGTGAAAAATTGAGATTTTTTCAATTTTTGAATTTTGTCTAGATTATAGGTTAAAAAGAAAGGAAATCAGTAAAAAATACATGTTAAATGCACACTAGCTTGCTATAATTGGTTAAACTTGTTAATAAGCAGAAAAAACTAAATACTCTGAAAACACTCAAATCTGACATGTCCGCGTATGTGAAAAATTGAGATTTTTTCAATTTTTGAATTTTGTCTAGATTATAGGTTCAAAAGAAAGGAAATCAGTAAAAAATACATCTTAAATGCACACTATCCTTCTATAGTGGGTGAAACTTGTTAATAAGCAGAAAAAACTAAATACTTTTAAAACACTCAAATCTGACATGTCCGCGTATGTGAAAAATTGAGATTTTTTCAATTTTTGAATTTTGTCTAGATTATAGGTTCAAAAGAAAGGAAATCAGTAAAAAATACATGTTAAATGCACACTAGCCTTCTATACGCAGTGAAACTTGTTAATAAGCAGAAAAAACTAAATACTCTGAAAACACTCAAATCTGACATGTCCGCGTATGTGAAAAATTGAGATTTTTTCAATTTTTGAATTTTGTCTAGATTATAGGTTCAAAAGAAAGGAAATCAGTAAAAAATACATCTTAAATGCACACTAGCTTGCTATAATCGGTTCAACTTGTTAATAAGCAGAAAAAACTACATACTCTTAAAACACTCAAATCTGACATGTCCGCGTATGTGAAAAATTGAGATTTTTTCAATTTTTGAATTTTGTCTAGATTATAGGTTCAAAAGAAAGGAAATCAGTAAAAAATACATCTTAAATGCACACTAGCCTTCTATACGAAGTGAAACTTGTTAATAAGCAGAAAAAACTAAATACTCTGAAAACACTCAAATCTGACATGTCCGCGTATGTGAAAAATTGAGATTTTTTCAATTTTTGAATTTTGTCTAGATTATAGGTTCAAAAGAAAGGAAATCAGTAAAAAATACATGTTAAATGCACACTAGCCTTCTATACGAAGTGAAACTTGTTAATAAGCAGAAAAAACTAAATCCTCTGAAAACACCCAAATCTGACATGTCCGCGTATGTGAAAAATTGAGATTTTTTCAATTTTTGAATTTTGTCTAGATTATAGGTTCAAAAGAAAGGAAATCAGTAAAAAATACATGTTAAATGCACACTAGCCTTCTATATTGGGTGAAACTTGTTAATAAGCAGAAAAAACTAAATACTCTGAAAACACTCAAATCTGACATGTCCGCGTATGTGAAAAATTGAGATTTTTTCAATTTTTGAATTTTGTCTAGATTATAGGTTAAAAAGAAAGGAAATCAGTAAAAAATACATGTTAAATGCACACTAGCTTGCTATAATTGGTTAAACTTGTTAATAAGCAGAAAAAACTAAATACTCTGAAAACACTCAAATCTGACATGTCCGCGTATGTGAAAAATTGAGATTTTTTCAATTTTTGAATTTTGTCTAGATTATAGGTTCAAAAGAAAGGAAATCAGTAAGAAATACATCTTAAATGCACACTATCCTTCTATAGTGGGTGAAACTTGTTAATAAGCAGAAAAAACTAAATACTCTTAAAACACTCAAATCTGACATGTCCGCGTATGTGAAAAATTGAGATTTTTTCAATTTTTGAATTTTGTCTAGATTATAGGTTCAAAAGAAAGGAAATCAGTAAAAAATACATGTTAAATGCACACTAGCCTTCTATACGCAGTGAAACTTGTTAATAAGCAGAAAAAACTAAATACTCTGAAAACACTCAAATCTGACATGTCCGCGTATGTGAAAAATTGAGATTTTTTCAATTTTTGAATTTTGTCTAGATTATAGGTTCAAAAGAAAGGAAATCAGTAAAAAATACATCTTAAATGCACACTAGCTTGCTATAATCGGTTCAACTTGTTAATAAGCAGAAAAAACTACATACTCTTAAAACACTCAAATCTGACATGTCCGCGTAAGTGAAAAATTGAGATTTTTTCAATTTTTGAATTTTGTCTAGATTATAGGTTCAAAAGAAAGGAAATCAGTAAAAAATACATGTTAAATGCACACTAGCCTTCTATACGAAGTGAAACTTGTTAATAAGCAGAAAAAACTAAATACTCTGAAAACACTCAAATCTGACATGTCCGCGTATGTGAAAAATTGAGATTTTTTCAATTTTTGAATTTTGTCTAGATTATAGGTTCAAAAGAAAGGAAATCAGTAAAAAATACATCTTAAATGCACACTAGCCTTCTATACGAAGTGAAACTTGTTAATAAGCAGAAAAAACTAAATACTCTGAAAACACTCAAATCTGACATGTCCGCGTATGTGAAAAATTGAGATTTTTTCAATTTTTGAATTTTGTCTAGATTATAGGTTCAAAAGAAAGGAAATCAGTAAAAAATACATGTTAAATGCACACTAGCCTTCTATAGTAAGTGAAACTTGTTAATAAGCAGAAAAAACTAAATACTCTGAAAACACTCAAATCTGACATGTCCGCGTATGTGAAAAATTGAGATTTTTTCAATTTTTGAATTTTGTCTAGATTATAGGTTCAAAAGAAAGGAAATCAGTAAAAAATACATCTTAAATGCACACTAGCTTGCTATAATCGGTTCAACTTGTTAATAAGCAGAAAAAACTACATACTCTTAAAACACTCAAATCTGACATGTCCGCGTATGTGAAAAATTGAGATTTTTTCAATTTTTGAATTTTGTCTAGATTATAGGTTCAAAAGAAAGGAAATCAGTAAAAAATACATCTTAAATGCACACTAGCCTTCTATACGAAGTGAAACTTGTTAATAAGCAGAAAAAACTAAATACTCTGAAAACACTCAAATCTGACATGTCCGCGTATGTGAAAAATTGAGATTTTTTCAATTTTTGAATTTTGTCTAGATTATAGGTTCAAAAGAAAGGAAATCAGTAAAAAATACATGTTAAATGCACACTAGCCTTCTATACGAAGTGAAACTTGTTAATAAGCAGAAAAAACTAAATCCTCTGAAAACACCCAAATCTGACATGTCCGCGTATGTGAAAAATTGAGATTTTTTCAATTTTTGAATTTTGTCTAGATTATAGGTTCAAAAGAAAGGAAATCAGTAAAAAATACATGTTAAATGCACACTAGCCTTCTATATTGGGTGAAACTTGTTAATAAGCAGAAAAAACTAAATACTCTGAAAACACTCAAATCTGACATGTCCGCGTATGTGAAAAATTGAGATTTTTTCAATTTTTGAATTTTGTCTAGATTATAGGTTAAAAAGAAAGGAAATCAGTAAAAAATACATGTTAAATGCACACTAGCTTGCTATAATTGGTTAAACTTGTTAATAAGCAGAAAAAACTAAATACTCTGAAAACACTCAAATCTGACATGTCCGCGTATGTGAAAAATTGAGATTTTTTCAATTTTTGAATTTTGTCTAGATTATAGGTTCAAAAGAAAGGAAATCAGTAAGAAATACATCTTAAATGCACACTATCCTTCTATAGTGGGTGAAACTTGTTAATAAGCAGAAAAAACTAAATACTCTTAAAACACTCAAATCTGACATGTCCGCGTATGTGAAAAATTGAGATTTTTTCAATTTTTGAATTTTGTCTAGATTATAGGTTCAAAAGAAAGGAAATCAGTAAAAAATACATGTTAAATGCACACTAGCCTTCTATACGCAGTGAAACTTGTTAATAAGCAGAAAAAACTAAATACTCTGAAAACACTCAAATCTGACATGTCCGCGTATGTGAAAAATTGAGATTTTTTCAATTTTTGAATTTTGTCTAGATTATAGGTTCAAAAGAAAGGAAATCAGTAAAAAATACATCTTAAATGCACACTAGCTTGCTATAATCGGTTCAACTTGTTAATAAGCAGAAAAAACTACATACTCTTAAAACACTCAAATCTGACATGTCCGCGTAAGTGAAAAATTGAGATTTTTTCAATTTTTGAATTTTGTCTAGATTATAGGTTCAAAAGAAAGGAAATCAGTAAAAAATACATGTTAAATGCACACTAGCCTTCTATACGAAGTGAAACTTGTTAATAAGCAGAAAAAACTAAATACTCTGAAAACACTCAAATCTGACATGTCCGCGTATGTGAAAAATTGAGATTTTTTCAATTTTTGAATTTTGTCTAGATTATAGGTTCAAAAGAAAGGAAATCAGTAAAAAATACATGTTAAATGCACACTAGCCTTCTATACGAAGTGAAACTTGTTAATAAGCAGAAAAAACTAAATACTCTGAAAACACTCAAATCTGACATGTCCGCGTATGTGAAAAATTGAGATTTTTTCAATTTTTGAATTTTGTCTAGATTATAGGTTCAAAAGAAAGGAAATCAGTAAAAAATACATCTTAAATGCACACTAGCTTGCTATAATCGGTTAAACTTGTTAATAAGCAGAAAAACCTAAATACTCTTAAAACACTCAAATCTGACATGTCCGCGTATGTGAAAAATTGAGATTTTTTCAATTTTTGAATTTTGTCTAGATTATAGGTTCAAAAGAAAGGAAATCAGTAAAAAATACCTCTTAAATGCACACTAGCCTTCTATAGTGGGTGAAACTTGTTAATAAGCAGAAAAAACTAAATACTCTGAAAACACCCAAATCTGACATGTCCGCGTATGTGAAAAATTGAGATTTTTTCAATTTTTGAATTTTGTCTAGATTATAGGTTCAAAAGAAAGGAAATCAGTAAAAAATACATGTTAAATGCACACTAGCCTTCTATATTGGGTGAAACTTGTTAATAAGCAGAAAAAACTAAATACTCTGAAAACACTCAAATCTGACATGTCCGCGTATGTGAAAAATTGAGATTTTTTCAATTTTTGAATTTTGTCTAGATTATAGGTTCAAAAGAAAGGAAATCAGTAAAAAATACATCTTAAATGCACACTAGCTTGCTATAATCGGTGAAACTTGTTAATAAGCAGAAAAAACTAAATACTCTGAAAACACTCAAATCTGACATGTCCGCGTATGTGAAAAATTGAGATTTTTTCAATTTTTGAATTTTGTCTAGATTATAGGTTCAAAAGAAAGGAAATCAGTAAAAAATACATGTTAAATGCACACTATCCTTCTATATTGGGTGAAACTTGTTAATAAGCAGAAAAAACTAAATACTCTGAAAACACTCAAATCTGACATGTCCGCGTATGTGAAAAATTGAGATTTTTTCAATTTTTGAATTTTGTCTAGATTATAGGTTCAAAAGAAAGGAAATCAGTAAAAAATACATCTTAAATGCACACTATCCTTCTATAGTGGGTGAAACTTGTTAATAAGCAGAAAAAACTAAATACTCTGAAAACACTCAAATCTGACATGTCCGCGTATGTGAAAAATTGAGATTTTTTCAATTTTTGAATTTTGTCTAGATTATAGGTTCAAAAGAAAGGAAATCAGTAAAAAATACATGTTAAATGCACACTAGCCTTCTATACGAAGTGAAACTTGTTAATAAGCAGAAAAAACTAAATACTCTGAAAACACTCAAATCTGACATGTCCGCGTATGTGAAAAATTGAGATTTTTTCAATTTTTGAATTTTGTCTAGATTATAGGTTCAAAAGAAAGGAAATCAGTAAAAAATACATGTTAAATGCACACTAGCCTTCTATACGAAGTGAAACTTGTTAATAAGCAGAAAAAACTAAATACTCTGAAAACACTCAAATCTGACATGTCCGCGTATGTGAAAAATTGAGATTTTTTCAATTTTTGAATTTTGTCTAGATTATAGGTTCAAAAGAAAGGAAATCAGTAAAAAATACATCTTAAATGCACACTAGCTTGCTATAATCGGTTAAACTTGTTAATAAGCAGAAAAACCTAAATACTCTTAAAACACTCAAATCTGACATGTCCGCGTATGTGAAAAATTGAGATTTTTTCAATTTTTGAATTTTGTCTAGATTATAGGTTCAAAAGAAAGGAAATCAGTAAAAAATACATCTTAAATGCACACTAGCCTTCTATATTGGGTTAAACTTGTTAATAAGCAGAAAAAACTAAATACTCTGAAAACACTCAAATCTGACATGTCCGCGTATGTGAAAAATTGAGATTTTTTCAATTTTTGAATTTTGTCTAGATTATAGGTTCAAAAGAAAGGAAATCAGTAAAAAATACATGTTAAATGCACACTAGCCTTCTATACGAAGTGAAACTTGTTAATAAGCAGAAAAAACTAAATACTCTGAAAACACCCAAATCTGACATGTCCGCGTATGTGAAAAATTGAGATTTTTTCAATTTTTGAATTTTGTCTAGATTATAGGTTCAAAAGAAAGGAAATCAGTAAAAAATACATGTTAAATGCACACTAGCCTTCTATATTGGGTGAAACTTGTTAATAAGCAGAAAAAACTAAATACTCTGAAAACACTCAAATCTGACATGTCCGCGTATGTGAAAAATTGAGATTTTTTCAATTTTTGAATTTTGTCTAGATTATAGGTTCAAAAGAAAGGAAATCAGTAAAAAATACATCTTAAATGCACACTAGCTTGCTATAATCGGTTAAACTTGTTAATAAGCAGAAAAACCTAAATACTCTTGAAACACTCAAATCTGACATGTCCGCGTATGTGAAAAATTGAGATTTTTTCAATTTTTGAATTTTGTCTAGATTATAGGTTCAAAAGAAAGGAAATCAGTAAAAAATACCTCTTAAATGCACACTAGCCTTCTATAGTGGGTGAAACTTGTTAATAAGCAGAAAAAACTTAATACTCTGAAAACACCCAAATCTGACATGTCCGCGTATGTGAAAAATTGAGATTTTTTCAATTTTTGAATTTTTTTCTAGATTATAGGTTCAAAAGAAAGGAAATCAGTAAAAAATAAATGTTAAATGCACACTTGCCTTCTATATTGGGTGAAACTTGTTAATAAGCAGAAAAAACTAAATACTCTGAAAACACTCAAATCTGACATGTCCGCGTATGTGAAAAATTGAGATTTTTTCAATTTTTGAATTTTTTCTAGATTATAGGTTCAAAAGAAAGGAAATCAGTAAAAAATACATCTTAAATGCACACTAGCTTGCTATAATCGGTGAAACTTGTTAATAAGCAGAAAAAACTAAATACTCTGAAAACACTCAAATCTGACATGTCCGCGTATGTGAAAAATTGAGATTTTTTCAATTTTTGAATTTTGTCTAGATTATAGGTTCAAAAGAAAGGAAATCAGTAAAAAATACATGTTAAATGCACACTAGCCTTCTATATTGGGTGAAACTTGTTAATAAGCAGAAAAAACTAAATACTCTGAAAACACTCAAATCTGACATGTCCGCGTATGTGAAAAATTGAGATTTTTTCAATTTTTGAATTTTGTCTAGATTATAGGTTCAAAAGAAAGGAAATCAGTAAAAAATACATCTTAAATGCACACTATCCTTCTATAGTGGGTGAAACTTGTTAATAAGCAGAAAAAACTAAATACTCTGAAAACACTCAAATCTGACATGTCCGCGTATGTGAAAAATTGAGATTTTTTCAATTTTTGAATTTTGTCTAGATTATAGGTTCAAAAGAAAGGAAATCAGTAAAAAATACATGTTAAATGCACACTAGCCTTCTATACGAAGTGAAACTTGTTAATAAGCAGAAAAAACTAAATACTCTGAAAACACTCAAATCTGACATGTCCGCGTATGTGAAAAATTGAGATTTTTTCAATTTTTGAATTTTGTCTAGATTATAGGTTCAAAAGAAAGGAAATCAGTAAAAAATACATGTTAAATGCACACTATCCTTCTATATTGGGTGAAACTTGTTAATAAGCAGAAAAAACTAAATACTCTGAAAACACTCAAATCTGACATGTCCGCGTATGTGAAAAATTGAGATTTTTTCAATTTTTGAATTTTGTCTAGATTATAGGTTCAAAAGAAAGGAAATCAGTAAAAAATACATCTTAAATGCACACTATCCTTCTATAGTGGGTGAAACTTGTTAATAAGCAGAAAAAACTAAATACTCTTAAAACACTCAAATCTGACATGTCCGCGTATGTGAAAAATTGAGATTTTTTCAATTTTTGAATTTTGTCTAGATTATAGGTTCAAAAGAAAGGAAATCAGTAAAAAATACATGTTAAATGCACACTAGCCTTCTATACGAAGTGAAACTTGTTAATAAGCAGAAAAAACTAAATACTCTGAAAACACTCAAATCTGACATGTCCGCGTATGTGAAAAATTGTGATTTTTTCAATTTTTGAATTTTGTCTAGATTATAGGTTCAAAAGAAAGGAAATCAGTAAAAAATACATCTTAAATGCACATTCGCTTGCTATAATCGGTTCAACTTGTTAATAAGCAGAAAAAACTACATACTCTTAAAACACTCAAATCTGACATGTCCGCGTAAGTGAAAAATTGAGATTTTTTCAATTTTTGAATTTTGTCTAGATTATAGGTTCAAAAGAAAGGAAATCAGTAAAAAATACATCTTAAATGCACACTAGCCTTCTATACGAAGTGAAACTTGTTAATAAGCAGAAAAAACTAAATACTCTGAAAACACTCAAATCTGACATGTCCGCGTATGTGAAAAATTGAGATTTTTTCAATTTTTGAATTTTGTCTAGATTATAGGTTCAAAAGAAAGGAAATCAGTAAAAAATACATCTTAAATGCACACTAGCTTGCTATAATCGGTTAAACTTGTTAATAAGCAGAAAAACCTAAATACTCTTAAAACACTCAAATCTGACATGTCCGCGTATGTGAAAAATTGAGATTTTTTCAATTTTTGAATTTTGTCTAGATTATAGGTTCAAAAGAAAGGAAATCAGTAAAAAATACATGTTAAATGCACACTAGCCTTCTATAGTGGGTGAAACTTGTTAATAAGCAGAAAAAACTTAATACTCTGAAAACACCCAAATCTGACATGTCCGCGTATGTGAAAAATTGAGATTTTTTCAATTTTTGAATTTTGTCTAGATTATAGGTTCAAAAGAAAGGAAATCAGTAAAAAATACATCTTAAATGCACACTAGCTTGCTATAATTGGTTAAACTTGTTAATAAGCAGAAAAAACTAAATACTCTGAAAACACTCAAATCTGACATGTCCGCGTATGTGAAAAATTGAGATTTTTTCAATTTTTGAATTTTGTCTAGATTATAGGTTCAAAAGAAAGGAAATCCGTAAAAAATACATGTTAAATGCACACTAGCCTTCTATTGTAAGTGAAACTTGTTAATAAGCAGAAAAAACTAAATCCTCTGAAAACACTCAAATCTGACATGTCCGCGTATGTGAAAAATTGAGATTTTTTCAATTTTTGAATTTTGTCTAGATTATAGGTTCAAAAGAAAGGAAATCAGTAAAAAATACATCTTAAATGCACACTAGCTTGCTATAATCGGTTAAACTTGTTAATAAGCAGAAAAACCTAAATACTCTTAAAACACTCAAATCTGACATGTCCGCGTATGTGAAAAATTGAGATTTTTTCAATTTTTGAATTTTGTCTAGATTATAGGTTCAAAAGAAAGGAAATCAGTAAAAAATACCTCTTAAATGCACACTAGCCTTCTATAGTGGGTGAAACTTGTTAATAAGCAGAAAAAACTTAATACTCTGAAAACACCCAAATCTGACATGTCCGCGTATGTGAAAAATTGAGATTTTTTCAATTTTTGAATTTTTTTCAAGATTATAGGTTCAAAAGAAAGGAAATCAGTAAAAAATAAATGTTAAATGCACACTTGCCTTCTATATTGGGTGAAACTTGTTAATAAGCAGAAAAAACTAAATACTCTGAAAACACTCAAATCTGACATGTCCGCGTATGTGAAAAATTGAGATTTTTTCAATTTTTGAATTTTGTCTAGATTATAGGTTCAAAAGAAAGGAAATCAGTAAAAAATACATGTTAAATGCACACTAGCTTGCTATAATTGGTTAAACTTGTTAATAAGCAGAAAAAACTAAATACTCTGAAAACACTCAAATCTGACATGTCCGCGTATGTGAAAAATTGAGATTTTTTCAATTTTTGAATTTTGTCTAGATTATAGGTTCAAAAGAAAGGAAATCAGTAAAAAATACATGTTAAATGCACACTAGCCTTCTATAGTAAGTGAAATTTGTTAATAAGCAGAAAAAACTAAATCCTCTGAAAACACTCAAATCTGACATGTCCGCGTATGTGAAAAATTGAGATTTTTTCAATTTTTGAATTTTGTCTAGATTATAGGTTCAAAAGAAAGGAAATCAGTAAAAAATACCTCTTAAATGCACACTAGCCTTCTATAGTGGGTGAAACTTGTTAATAAGCAGAAAAAACTAAATCCTCTGAAAACACTAAAATCTGACATGTCCGCGTAAGTGAAAAATTGAGATTTTTTCAATTTTTGAATTTTGTCTAGATTATAGGTTCAAAAGAAAGGAAATCAGTAAAAAATACATGTTAAATGCACACTAGCCTTCTATACGAAGTGAAACTTGTTAATAAGCAGAAAAAACTAAATACTCTGAAAACACTCAAATCTGACATGTCCGCGTATGTGAAAAATTGAGATTTTTTCAATTTTTGAATTTTGTCTAGATTATAGGTTCAAAAGAAAGGAAATCAGTAAAAAATACATGTTAAATGCACACTAGCCTTCTATACGAAGTGAAACTTGTTAATAAGCAGAAAAAACTAAATACTCTGAAAACACTCAAATCTGACATGTCCGCGTATGTGAAAAATTGAGATTTTTTCAATTTTTGAATTTTGTCTAGATTATAGGTTCAAAAGAAAGGAAATCAGTAAAAAATACATCTTAAATGCACACTAGCTTGCTATAATCGGTTAAACTTGTTAATAAGCAGAAAAACCTAAATACTCTTAAAACACTCAAATCTGACATGTCCGCGTATGTGAAAAATTGAGATTTTTTCAATTTTTGAATTTTGTCTAGATTATAGGTTCAAAAGAAAGGAAATCAGTAAAAAATACATGTTAAATGCACACTAGCCTTCTATATTGGGTGAAACTTGTTAATAAGCAGAAAAAACTAAATACTCTGAAAACACTCAAATCTGACATGTCCGCGTATGTGAAAAATTGAGATTTTTTCAATTTTTGAATTTTGTCTAGATTATAGGTTCAAAAGAAAGGAAATCAGTAAAAAATACATGTTAAATGCACACTAGCCTTCTATACGAAGTGAAACTTGTTAATAAGCAGAAA
This sequence comes from Euprymna scolopes, assembly GCF_053919585.1. NCBI lineage: Eukaryota > Metazoa > Mollusca > Cephalopoda > Sepiida > Sepiolidae > Euprymna > Euprymna scolopes. The sequence continues at coordinate 113,748,504 of NC_136490.1, read as the reverse complement.
AAACTAAATACTCTGAAAACACTCAAATCTGACATGTCCGCGTATGTGAAAAATTGAGATTTTTTCAATTTTTGAATTTTGTCTAGATTATAGGTTCAAAAGAAAGGAAATCAGTAAAAAATACATGTTAAATGCACACTAGCCTTCTATACGAAGTGAAACTTGTTAATAAGCAGAAAAAACTAAATACTCTGAAAACACTCAAATCTGACATGTCCGCGTATGTGAAAAATTGTGATTTTTTCAATTTTTGAATTTTGTCTAGATTATAGGTGCAAAAGAAAGGAAATCAGTAAAAAATACATCTTAAATGCACACTAGCTTGCTATAATCGGTTAAACTTGTTAATAAGCAGAAAAACCTAAATACTCTTAAAACACTCAAATCTGACATGTCCGCGTATGTGAAAAATTGAGATTTTTTCAATTTTTGAATTTTGTCTAGATTATAGGTTCAAAAGAAAGGAAATCAGTAAAAAATACATGTTAAATGCACACTAGCCTTCTATATTGGGTGAAACTTGTTAATAAGCAGAAAAAACTAAATACTCTGAAAACACTCAAATCTGACATGTCCGCGTATGTGAAAAATTGAGATTTTTTCAATTTTTGAATTTTGTCTAGATTATAGGTTCAAAAGAAAGGAAATCAGTAAAAAATACATCTTAAATGCACACTAGCTTGCTATAATTGGTTAAACTTGTTAATAAGCAGAAAAAACTAAATACTCTGAAAACACTCAAATCTGACATGTCCGCGTATGTGAAAAATTGAGATTTTTTCAATTTTTGAATTTTGTCTAGATTATAGGTTCAAAAGAAAGGAAATCAGTAAAAAATACATGTTAAATGCACACTAGCCTTCTATAGTAAGTGAAACTTGTTAATAAGCAGAAAAAACTAAATCCTCTGAAAACACTCAAATCTGACATGTCCGCGTATGTGAAAAATTGAGATTTTTTCAATTTTTGAATTTTGTCTAGATTATAGGTTCAAAAGAAAGGAAATCAGTAAAAAATACATCTTAAATGCACACTAGCTTGCTATAATCGGTTAAACTTGTTAATAAGCAGAAAAACCTAAATACTCTTAAAACACTCAAATCTGACATGTCCGCGTATGTGAAAAATTGAGATTTTTTCAATTTTTGAATTTTGTCTAGATTATAGGTTCAAAAGAAAGGAAATCAGTAAAAAATACCTCTTAAATGCACACTAGCCTTCTATAGTGGCTGAAACTTGTTAATAAGCAGAAAAAACTTAATACTCTGAAAACACCCAAATCTGACATGTCCGCGTATGTGAAAAATTGAGATTTTTTCAATTTTTGAATTTTGTCTAGATTATAGGTTCAAAAGAAAGGAAATCAGTAAAAAATACATGTTAAATGCACACTAGCCTTCTATATTGGGTGAAACTTTTTAATAAGCAGAAAAAACTAAATACTCTGAAAACACTCAAATCTGACATGTCCGCGTATGTGAAAAATTGAGATTTTTTCAATTTTTGAATTTTGTCTAGATTATAGGTTCAAAAGAAAGGAAATCAGTAAAAAATACATGTTAAATGCACACTAGCCTTCTATAGTGGGTGAAACTTGTTAATAAGCAGAAAAAACTTAATACTCTGAAAACACCCAAATCTGACATGTCCGCGTATGTGAAAAATTGAGATTTTTTCAATTTTTGAATTTTGTCTAGATTATAGGTTCAAAAGAAAGGAAATCAGTAAAAAATACATGTTAAATGCACACTAGCCTTCTATAGTGGGTGAAACTTGTTAATAAGCAGAAAAAACTTAATACTCTGAAAACACCCAAATCTGACATGTCCGCGTATGTGAAAAATTGAGATTTTTTCAATTTTTGAATTTTGTCTAGATTATAGGTTCAAAAGAAAGGAAATCAGTTAAAAATACATGTTAAATGCACACTAGCCTTCTATATTGGGTGAAACTTGTTAATAAGCAGAAAAAACTAAATACTCTGAAAACACTCAAATCTGACATGTCCGCGTATGTGAAAAATTGAGATTTTTTCAATTTTTGAATTTTGTCTAGATTATAGGTTCAAAAGAAAGGAAATCAGTAAAAAATACATCTTAAATGCACACTAGCTTGCTATAATTGGTTAAACTTGTTAATAAGCAGAAAAAACTAAATACTCTGAAAACACTCAAATCTGACATGTCCGCGTATGTGAAAAATTGAGATTTTTTCAATTTTTGAATTTTGTCTAGATTATAGGTTCAAAAGAAAGGAAATCAGTAAAAAATACATGTTAAATGCACACTAGCCTTCTATAGTAAGTGAAACTTGTTAATAAGCAGAAAAAACTAAATCCTCTGAAAACACTCAAATCTGACATGTCCGCGTATGTGAAAAATTGAGATTTTTTCAATTTTTGAATTTTGTCTAGATTATAGGTTCAAAAGAAAGGAAATCAGTAAAAAATACATCTTAAATGCACACTAGCTTGCTATAATCGGTTAAACTTGTTAATAAGCAGAAAAACCTAAATACTCTTAAAACACTCAAATCTGACATGTCCGCGTATGTGAAAAATTGAGATTTTTTCAATTTTTGAATTTTGTCTAGATTATAGGTTCAAAAGAAAGGAAATCAGTAAAAAATACCTCTTAAATGCACACTAGCCTTCTATAGTGGCTGAAACTTGTTAATAAGCAGAAAAAACTTAATACTCTGAAAACACCCAAATCTGACATGTCCGCGTATGTGAAAAATTGAGATTTTTTCAATTTTTGAATTTTGTCTAGATTATAGGTTCAAAAGAAAGGAAATCAGTAAAAAATACATGTTAAATGCACACTAGCCTTCTATATTGGGTGAAACTTTTTAATAAGCAGAAAAAACTAAATACTCTGAAAACACTCAAATCTGACATGTCCGCGTATGTGAAAAATTGAGATTTTTTCAATTTTTGAATTTTGTCTAGATTATAGGTTCAAAAGAAAGGAAATCAGTAAAAAATACATCTTAAATGCACACTAGCTTGCTATAATTGGTTAAACTTGTTAATAAGCAGAAAAAACTAAATACTCTGAAAACACTCAAATCTGACATGTCCGCGTATGTGAAAAATTGAGATTTTTTCAATTTTTGAATTTTGTCTAGATTATAGGTTCAAAAGAAAGGAAATCAGTAAAAAATACATCTTAAATGCACACTAGCTTGCTATAATCGGTTAAACTTGTTAATAAGCAGAAAAACCTAAATACTCTTAAAACACTCAAATCTGACATGTCCGCGTATGTGAAAAATTGAGATTTTTTCAATTTTTGAATTTTGTCTAGATTATAGGTTCAAAAGAAAGGAAATCAGTAAAAAATACATGTTAAATGCACACTAGCCTTCTATAGTGGGTGAAACTTGTTAATAAGCAGAAAAAACTTAATACTCTGAAAACACCCAAATCTGACATGTCCGCGTATGTGAAAAATTGAGATTTTTTCAATTTTTGAATTTTGTCTAGATTATAGGTTCAAAAGAAAGGAAATCAGTAAAAAATACATGTTAAATGCAGACTAGCCTTCTATAGTAAGTGAAACTTGTTAATAAGCAGAAAAAACTAAATCCTCTGAAAACACTCAAATCTGACATGTCCGCGTATGTGAAAAATTGAGATTTTTTCAATCTTTGAATTTTGTCTAGATTATAGGTTCAAAAGAAAGGAAATCAGTAAAAAATACATCTTAAATGCACACTAGCTTGCTATAATCGGTTAAACTTGTTAATAAGCAGAAAAACCTAAATACTCTTAAAACACTCAAATCTGACATGTCCGCGTATGTGAAAAATTGAGATTTTTTCAATTTTTGAATTTTGTCTAGATTATAGGTTCAAAAGAAAGGAAATCAGTAAAAAATACCTCTTAAATGCAAACTAGCCTTCTATAGTGGGTGAAACTTGTTAATAAGCAGAAAAAACTTAATACTCTGAAAACACCCAAATCTGACATGTCCGCGTATGTGAAAAATTGAGATTTTTTCAATTTTTGAATTTTGTCTAGATTATAGGTTCAAAAGAAAGGAAATCAGTAAAAAATACATGTTAAATGCACACTAGCCTTCTATATTGGGTGAAACTTTTTAATAAGCAGAAAAAACTAAATACTCTGAAAACACTCAAATCTGACATGTCCGCGTATGTGAAAAATTGAGATTTTTTCAATTTTTGAATTTTGTCTAGATTATAGGTTCAAAAGAAAGGAAATCAGTAAAAAATACATCTTAAATGCACACTAGCTTGCTATAATTGGTTAAACTTGTTAATAAGCAGAAAAAACTAAATACTCTGAAAACACTCAAATCTGACATGTCCGCGTATGTGAAAAATTGAGATTTTTTCAATTTTTGAATTTTGTCTAGATTATAGGTTCAAAAGAAAGGAAATCAGTAAAAAATACATCTTAAATGCACACTAGCTTGCTATAATCGGTTAAACTTGTTAATAAGCAGAAAAACCTAAATACTCTTAAAACACTCAAATCTGACATGTCCGCGTATGTGAAAAATTGAGATTTTTTCAATTTTTGAATTTTGTCTAGATTATAGGTTCAAAAGAAAGGAAATCAGTAAAAAATACATGTTAAATGCACACTAGCCTTCTATAGTGGGTGAAACTTGTTAATAAGCAGAAAAAACTTAATACTCTGAAAACACCCAAATCTGACATGTCCGCGTATGTGAAAAATTGAGATTTTTTCAATTTTTGAATTTTGTCTAGATTATAGGTTCAAAAGAAAGGAAATCAGTAAAAAATACATGTTAAATGCAGACTAGCCTTCTATAGTAAGTGAAACTTGTTAATAAGCAGAAAAAACTAAATCCTCTGAAAACACTCAAATCTGACATGTCCGCGTATGTGAAAAATTGAGATTTTTTCAATCTTTGAATTTTGTCTAGATTATAGGTTCAAAAGAAAGGAAATCAGTAAAAAATACATCTTAAATGCACACTAGCTTGCTATAATCGGTTAAACTTGTTAATAAGCAGAAAAACCTAAATACTCTTAAAACACTCAAATCTGACATGTCCGCGTATGTGAAAAATTGAGATTTTTTCAATTTTTGAATTTTGTCTAGATTATAGGTTCAAAAGAAAGGAAATCAGTAAAAAATACCTCTTAAATGCAAACTAGCCTTCTATAGTGGGTGAAACTTGTTAATAAGCAGAAAAAACTTAATACTCTGAAAACACCCAAATCTGACATGTCCGCGTATGTGAAAAATTGAGATTTTTTCAATTTTTGAATTTTGTCTAGATTATAGGTTCAAAAGAAAGGAAATCAGTAAAAAATACATGTTAAATGCACACTAGCCTTCTATATTGGGTTAAACTTGTTAATAAGCAGAAAAAACTAAATACTCTGAAAACACTCAAATCTGACATGTCCGCGTATGTGAAAAATGGAGATTTTTTCAATTTTTGAATTTTGTCTAGATTATAGGTTCAAAAGAAAGGAAATCAGTAAAAAATACATGTTAAATGCACACTAGCTTGCTATAATTGGTTAAACTTGTTAATAAGCAGAGAAAACTAAATACTCTGAAAACACTCAAATCTGACATGTCCGCGTATGTGAAAAATTGAGATTTTTTCAATTTTTGAATTTTGTCTAGATTATAGGTTCAAAAGAAAGGAAATCAGTAAAAAATACATCTTAAATGCACACTAGCCTTCTATAGTAAGTGAAACTTGTTAATAAGCAGAAAAAACTAAATCCTCTGAAAACACTCAAATCTGACATGTCCGCGTATGTGAAAAATTGAGATTTTTTCAATTTTTGAATTTTGTCTAGATTATAGGTTCAAAAGAAAGGAAATCAGTAAAAAATACATGTTAAATGCACACTAACCTTCTATAGTGGGTGAAACTTGTTAATAAGCAGAAAAAACTACATACTCTAAAAACACTCAAATCTGACATGTCCGCGTAAGTGAAAAATTGAGATTTTTTCAATTTTTGAATTTTGTCTAGATTATAGGTTCAAAAGAAAGGAAATCAGTAAAAAATACATGTTAAATGCACACTAGCCTTCTATACGAAGTGAAACTTGTTAATAAGCAGAAAAAACTAAATACTCTGAAAACACTAAAATCTGACATGTCCGCGTATGTGAAAAATTGAGATTTTTTCAATTTTTGAATTTTGTCTAGATTATAGGTTCAAAAGAAAGGAAATCAGTAAAAAATACATCTTAAATGCACACTAGCTTGCTATAATCGGTTAAACTTGTTAATAAGCAGAAAAACCTAAATACTCTTAAAACACTCAAATCTGACATGTCCGCGTATGTGAAAAATTGAGATTTTTTCAATTTTTGAATTTTGTCTAGATTATAGGTTCAAAAGAAAGGAAATCAGTAAAAAATACATGTTAAATGCACACTAGCCTTCTATAGTGGGTGAAACTTGTTAATAAGCAGAAAAAACTAAATACTCTGAAAACACTCAAATCTGACATGTCCGCGTATGTGAAAAATTGAGATTTTTTCAATTTTTGAATTTTGTCTAGTTTATAGGTTCAAAAGAAAGGAAATCAGTAAAAAATACATGTTTAATGCACACTAGCTTGCTATAATCGGTTAAACTTGTTAATAAGCAGAAAAAACTAAATACTCTGAAAACACTCAAATCTGACATGTCCGCGTATGTGAAAAATTGAGATTTTTTCAATTTTTGAATTTTGTCTAGATTATAGGTTCAAAAGAAAGGAAATCAGTAAAAAATACATGTTAAATGCACACTAGCCTTCTATATTGGGTGAAACTTGTTAATAAGCAGAAAAAACTAAATACTCTGAAAACACTCAAATCTGACATGTCCGCGTATGTGAAAAATTGAGATTTTTTCAATTTTTGAATTTTGTCTAGATTATAGGTTCAAAAGAAAGGAAATCAGTAAAAAATACATGTTAAATGCACACTAGCTTGCTATAATTGGTTAAACTTGTTAATAAGCAGAAAAAACTAAATACTCTGAAAACACTCAAATCTGACATGTCCGCGTATGTGAAAAATTGAGATTTTTTTCAATTTTTGAATTTTGTCTAGATTATAGGTTCAAAAGAAAGGAAATCAGTAAAAAATACATGTTAAATGCACACTAGCCTTCTATATTGGGTGAAACTTTTTAATAAGCAGAAAAAACTAAATACTCTGAAAACACTCAAATCTGACATGTCCGCGTATGTGAAAAATTGAGATTTTTTCAATTTTTGAATTTTGTCTAGATTATAGGTTCAAAAGAAAGGAAATCAGTAAAAAGTACATGTTAAATGCACACTAGCCTTCTATAGTGGGTGAAACTTGTTAATAAGCAGAAAAAACTAAATACTCTGAAAACACTCAAATCTGACATGTCCGCGTATGTGAAAAATTGAGATTTTTTCAATTTTTGAATTTTGTCTAGATTATAGGTTCAAAAGAAAGGAAATCAGTAAAAAATACATGTTAAATGCACACTAGCCTTCTATAGTGGGTGAAACTTGTTAATAAGCAGAAAAAACTAAATACTCTGAAAACACTCAAATCTGACATGTCCGCGTATGTGAAAAATTGAGATTTTTTCAATTTTTGAATTTTGTCTAGATTATAGGTTCAAAAGAAAGGAAATCAGTAAAAAATACATCTTAAATGCACACTAGCCTTCTATAGTGGGTGAAACTTGTTAATAAGCAGAAAAAACTAAATACTCTGAAAACACTCAAATCTGACATGTCCGCGTATGTGAAAAATTGAGATTTTTTCAATTTTTGAATTTTGTCTAGATTATAGGTTCAAAAGAAAGGAAATCAGTAAAAAATACATGTTTAATGCACACTAGCTTGCTATAATCGGTTAAACTTGTTAATAAGCAGAAAAAACTAAATACTCTGAAAACACTCAAATCTGACATGTCCGCGTATGTGAAAAATTGAGATTTTTTCAATTTTTGAATTTTGTCTAGATTATAGGTTCAAAAGAAAGGAAATCAGTAAAAAATACATGTTAAATGCACACTAGCCTTCTATATTGGGTGAAACTTGTTAATAAGCAGAAAAAACTAAATACTCTGAAAACACTCAAATCTGACATGTCCGCGTATGTGAAAAATTGAGATTTTTTCAATTTTTGAATTTTGTCTAGATTATAGGTTCAAAAGAAAGGAAATCAGTAAAAAATACATGTTAAATGCACACTAGCTTGCTATAATTGGTTAAACTTGTTAATAAGCAGAAAAAACTAAATACTCTGAAAACACTCAAATCTGACATGTCCGCGTATGTGAAAAATTGAGATTTTTTCAATTTTTGAATTTTGTCTAGATTATAGGTTCAAAAGAAAGGAAATCAGTAAAAAATACATCTTAAATGCACACTAGCTAGCTATAATCGGTTAAACTTGTTAATAAGCAGAAAAACCTAAATACTCTGAAAACACTCAAATCTGACATGTCCGCCTATGTGAAAAATTGAGATGATTCCAATTTTTGAATTTTGTCTAGATTATAGGTTCAAAAGAAAGGAAATCAGTAAAAAATACATGTTAAATGCACACTAGCCTTCTATACGAAGTGAAACTTGTTAATAAGCAGAAAAAACTAAATACTCTGAAAACACTCAAATCTGACATGTCCGCGTATGTGAAAAATTGAGATTTTTTCAATTTTTGAATTTTGTCTAGATTATGGGTTCAAAAGAAAGGAAATCAGTAAAAAATACATCTTAAATGAACACTAGCCTTCTATAGTAAGTGAAACTTGTTAATAAGCAGAAAAAACTAAATACTCTGAAAACAATCAAATCTGACATGTCCGCGTATGTGAAAAATTGAGATTTTTTCAATTTTTGAATTTTGTCTAGATTATAGGTTCAAAAGAAAGGAAATCAGTAAAAAATACATGTTTAATGCACACTAGCTTGCTATAATCGGTTAAACTTGTTAATAAGCAGAAAAAACTAAATACTCTGAAAACACTCAAATCTGACATGTCCGCGTATGTGAAAAATTGAGATTTTTTCAATTTTTGAATTTTGTCTAGATTATAGGTTCAAAAGAAAGGAAATCAGTAAAAAATACATGTTTAATGCACACTAGCTTGCTATAATCGGTTAAACTTGTTAATAAGCAGAAAAAACTAAATACTCTGAAAACACTCAAATCTGACATGTCCGCGTATGTGAAAAATTGAGATTTTTTCAATTTTTGAATTTTGTCTAGATTATAGGTTCAAAAGAAAGGAAATCAGTAAAAAATACATGTTAAATGCACACTAGCCTTCTATATTGGGTGAAACTTGTTAATAAGCAGAAAAAACTAAATACTCTGAAAACACTCAAATCTGACATGTCCGCGTATGTGAAAAATTGAGATTTTTTCAATTTTTGAATTTTGTCTAGATTATAGGTTCAAAAGAAAGGAAATCAGTAAAAAATACATGTTAAATGCACACTAGCCTTCTATACGAAGTGAAACTTGTTAATAAGCAGAAAAAACTAAATATTCTGAAAACACTCAAATCTGACATGTCCGCGTATGTGAAAAATTGAGATTTTTTCAATTTTTGAATTTTGTCTAGATTATAGGTTCAAAAGAAAGGAAATCAGTAAAAAATACATGTTAAATGCAGACTAGCCTTCTATAGTAAGTGAAACTTGTTAATAAGCAGAAAAAACTAAATCCTCTGAAAACACTCAAATCTGACATGTCCGCGTATGTGAAAAATTGAGATTTTTTCAATCTTTGAATTTTGTCTAGATTATAGGTTCAAAAGAAAGGAAATCAGTAAAAAATACATCTTAAATGCACACTAGCTTGCTATAATCGGTTAAACTTGTTAATAAGCAGAAAAACCTAAATACTCTTAAAACACTCAAATCTGACATGTCCGCGTATGTGAAAAATTGAGATTTTTTCAATTTTTGAATTTTGTCTAGATTATAGGTTCAAAAGAAAGGAAATCAGTAAAAAATACCTCTTAAATGCAAACTAGCCTTCTATAGTGGGTGAAACTTGTTAATAAGCAGAAAAAACTTAATACTCTGAAAACACCCAAATCTGACATGTCCGCGTATGTGAAAAATTGAGATTTTTTCAATTTTTGAATTTTGTCTAGATTATAGGTTCAAAAGAAAGGAAATCAGTAAAAAATACATGTTAAATGCACACTAGCCTTCTATATTGGGTGAAACTTTTTAATAAGCAGAAAAAACTAAATACTCTGAAAACACTCAAATCTGACATGTCCGCGTATGTGAAAAATTGAGATTTTTTCAATTTTTGAATTTTGTCTAGATTATAGGTTCAAAAGAAAGGAAATCAGTAAAAAATACATCTTAAATGCACACTAGCTTGCTATAATTGGTTAAACTTGTTAATAAGCAGAAAAAACTAAATACTCTGAAAACACTCAAATCTGACATGTCCGCGTATGTGAAAAATTGAGATTTTTTCAATTTTTGAATTTTGTCTAGATTATAGGTTCAAAAGAAAGGAAATCAGTAAAAAATACATCTTAAATGCACACTAGCTTGCTATAATCGGTTAAACTTGTTAATAAGCAGAAAAACCTAAATACTCTTAAAACACTCAAATCTGACATGTCCGCGTATGTGAAAAATTGAGATTTTTTCAATTTTTGAATTTTGTCTAGATTATAGGTTCAAAAGAAAGGAAATCAGTAAAAAATACATGTTAAATGCACACTAGCCTTCTATAGTGGGTGAAACTTGTTAATAAGCAGAAAAAACTTAATACTCTGAAAACACCCAAATCTGACATGTCCGCGTATGTGAAAAATTGAGATTTTTTCAATTTTTGAATTTTGTCTAGATTATAGGTTCAAAAGAAAGGAAATCAGTAAAAAATACATGTTAAATGCAGACTAGCCTTCTATAGTAAGTGAAACTTGTTAATAAGCAGAAAAAACTAAATCCTCTGAAAACACTCAAATCTGACATGTCCGCGTATGTGAAAAATTGAGATTTTTTCAATCTTTGAATTTTGTCTAGATTATAGGTTCAAAAGAAAGGAAATCAGTAAAAAATACATCTTAAATGCACACTAGCTTGCTATAATCGGTTAAACTTGTTAATAAGCAGAAAAACCTAAATACTCTTAAAACACTCAAATCTGACATGTCCGCGTATGTGAAAAATTGAGATTTTTTCAATTTTTGAATTTTGTCTAGATTATAGGTTCAAAAGAAAGGAAATCAGTAAAAAATACCTCTTAAATGCAAACTAGCCTTCTATAGTGGGTGAAACTTGTTAATAAGCAGAAAAAACTTAATACTCTGAAAACACCCAAATCTGACATGTCCGCGTATGTGAAAAATTGAGATTTTTTCAATTTTTGAATTTTGTCTAGATTATAGGTTCAAAAGAAAGGAAATCAGTAAAAAATACATGTTAAATGCACACTAGCCTTCTATATTGGGTTAAACTTGTTAATAAGCAGAAAAAACTAAATACTCTGAAAACACTCAAATCTGACATGTCCGCGTATGTGAAAAATGGAGATTTTTTCAATTTTTGAATTTTGTCTAGATTATAGGTTCAAAAGAAAGGAAATCAGTAAAAAATACATGTTAAATGCACACTAGCTTGCTATAATTGGTTAAACTTGTTAATAAGCAGAGAAAACTAAATACTCTGAAAACACTCAAATCTGACATGTCCGCGTATGTGAAAAATTGAGATTTTTTCAATTTTTGAATTTTGTCTAGATTATAGGTTCAAAAGAAAGGAAATCAGTAAAAAATACATCTTAAATGCACACTAGCCTTCTATAGTAAGTGAAACTTGTTAATAAGCAGAAAAAACTAAATCCTCTGAAAACACTCAAATCTGACATGTCCGCGTATGTGAAAAATTGAGATTTTTTCAATTTTTGAATTTTGTCTAGATTATAGGTTCAAAAGAAAGGAAATCAGTAAAAAATACATGTTAAATGCACACTAACCTTCTATAGTGGGTGAAACTTGTTAATAAGCAGAAAAAACTACATACTCTAAAAACACTCAAATCTGACATGTCCGCGTAAGTGAAAAATTGAGATTTTTTCAATTTTTGAATTTTGTCTAGATTATAGGTTCAAAAGAAAGGAAATCAGTAAAAAATACATGTTAAATGCACACTAGCCTTCTATACGAAGTGAAACTTGTTAATAAGCAGAAAAAACTAAATACTCTGAAAACACTAAAATCTGACATGTCCGCGTATGTGAAAAATTGAGATTTTTTCAATTTTTGAATTTTGTCTAGATTATAGGTTCAAAAGAAAGGAAATCAGTAAAAAATACATCTTAAATGCACACTAGCTTGCTATAATCGGTTAAACTTGTTAATAAGCAGAAAAACCTAAATACTCTTAAAACACTCAAATCTGACATGTCCGCGTATGTGAAAAATTGAGATTTTTTCAATTTTTGAATTTTGTCTAGATTATAGGTTCAAAAGAAAGGAAATCAGTAAAAAATACATGTTAAATGCACACTAGCCTTCTATAGTGGGTGAAACTTGTTAATAAGCAGAAAAAACTAAATACTCTGAAAACACTCAAATCTGACATGTCCGCGTATGTGAAAAATTGAGATTTTTTCAATTTTTGAATTTTGTCTAGTTTATAGGTTCAAAAGAAAGGAAATCAGTAAAAAATACATGTTTAATGCACACTAGCTTGCTATAATCGGTTAAACTTGTTAATAAGCAGAAAAAACTAAATACTCTGAAAACACTCAAATCTGACATGTCCGCGTATGTGAAAAATTGAGATTTTTTCAATTTTTGAATTTTGTCTAGATTATAGGTTCAAAAGAAAGGAAATCAGTAAAAAATACATGTTAAATGCACACTAGCCTTCTATATTGGGTGAAACTTGTTAATAAGCAGAAAAAACTAAATACTCTGAAAACACTCAAATCTGACATGTCCGCGTATGTGAAAAATTGAGATTTTTTCAATTTTTGAATTTTGTCTAGATTATAGGTTCAAAAGAAAGGAAATCAGTAAAAAATACATGTTAAATGCACACTAGCTTGCTATAATTGGTTAAACTTGTTAATAAGCAGAAAAAACTAAATACTCTGAAAACACTCAAATCTGACATGTCCGCGTATGTGAAAAATTGAGATTTTTTTCAATTTTTGAATTTTGTCTAGATTATAGGTTCAAAAGAAAGGAAATCAGTAAAAAATACATCTTAAATGCACACTAGCCTTCTATAGTAAGTGAAACTTGTTAATAAGCAGAAAAAACTAAATCCTCTGAAAACACTCAAATCTGACATGTCCGCGTATGTGAAAAATTGAGATTTTTTCAATTTTTGAATTTTGTCTAGATTATAGGTTCAAAAGAAAGGAAATCAGTAAAAAGTACATGTTAAATGCACACTAGCCTTCTATAGTGGGTGAAACTTGTTAATAAGCAGAAAAAACTAAATACTCTGAAAACACTCAAATCTGACATGTCCGCGTATGTGAAAAATTGAGATTTTTTCAATTTTTGAATTTTGTCTAGATTATAGGTTCAAAAGAAAGGAAATCAGTAAAAAATACATGTTAAATGCACACTAGCCTTCTATAGTGGGTGAAACTTGTTAATAAGCAGAAAAAACTAAATACTCTGAAAACACTCAAATCTGACATGTCCGCGTATGTGAAAAATTGAGATTTTTTCAATTTTTGAATTTTGTCTAGATTATAGGTTCAAAAGAAAGGAAATCAGTAAAAAATACATCTTAAATGCACACTAGCCTTCTATAGTGGGTGAAACTTGTTAATAAGCAGAAAAAACTAAATACTCTGAAAACACTCAAATCTGACATGTCCGCGTATGTGAAAAATTGAGATTTTTTCAATTTTTGAATTTTGTCTAGATTATAGGTTCAAAAGAAAGGAAATCAGTAAAAAATACATGTTTAATGCACACTAGCTTGCTATAATCGGTTAAACTTGTTAATAAGCAGAAAAAACTAAATACTCTGAAAACACTCAAATCTGACATGTCCGCGTATGTGAAAAATTGAGATTTTTTCAATTTTTGAATTTTGTCTAGATTATAGGTTCAAAAGAAAGGAAATCAGTAAAAAATACATGTTAAATGCACACTAGCCTTCTATATTGGGTGAAACTTGTTAATAAGCAGAAAAAACTAAATACTCTGAAAACACTCAAATCTGACATGTCCGCGTATGTGAAAAATTGAGATTTTTTCAATTTTTGAATTTTGTCTAGATTATAGGTTCAAAAGAAAGGAAATCAGTAAAAAATACATGTTAAATGCACACTAGCTTGCTATAATTGGTTAAACTTGTTAATAAGCAGAAAAAACTAAATACTCTGAAAACACTCAAATCTGACATGTCCGCGTATGTGAAAAATTGAGATTTTTTCAATTTTTGAATTTTGTCTAGATTATAGGTTCAAAAGAAAGGAAATCAGTAAAAAATACATCTTAAATGCACACTAGCTAGCTATAATCGGTTAAACTTGTTAATAAGCAGAAAAACCTAAATACTCTGAAAACACTCAAATCTGACATGTCCGCCTATGTGAAAAATTGAGATGATTCCAATTTTTGAATTTTGTCTAGATTATAGGTTCAAAAGAAAGGAAATCAGTAAAAAATACATGTTAAATGCACACTAGCCTTCTATACGAAGTGAAACTTGTTAATAAGCAGAAAAAACTAAATACTCTGAAAACACTCAAATCTGACATGTCCGCGTATGTGAAAAATTGAGATTTTTTCAATTTTTGAATTTTGTCTAGATTATGGGTTCAAAAGAAAGGAAATCAGTAAAAAATACATCTTAAATGAACACTAGCCTTCTATAGTGGGTGAAACTTGTTAATAAGCAGAAAAAACTAAATACTCTGAAAACAATCAAATCTGACATGTCCGCGTATGTGAAAAATTGAGATTTTTTCAATTTTTGAATTTTGTCTAGATTATAGGTTCAAAAGAAAGGAAATCAGTAAAAAATACATGTTTAATGCACACTAGCTTGCTATAATCGGTTAAACTTGTTAATAAGCAGAAAAAACTAAATACTCTGAAAACACTCAAATCTGACATGTCCGCGTATGTGAAAAATTGAGATTTTTTCAATTTTTGAATTTTGTCTAGATTATAGGTTCAAAAGAAAGGAAATCAGTAAAAAATACATGTTTAATGCACACTAGCTTGCTATAATCGGTTAAACTTGTTAATAAGCAGAAAAAACTAAATACTCTGAAAACACTCAAATCTGACATGTCCGCGTATGTGAAAAATTGAGATTTTTTCAATTTTTGAATTTTGTCTAGATTATAGGTTCAAAAGAAAGGAAATCAGTAAAAAATACATGTTAAATGCACACTAGCCTTCTATATTGGGTGAAACTTGTTAATAAGCAGAAAAAACTAAATACTCTGAAAACACTCAAATCTGACATGTCCGCGTATGTGAAAAATTGAGATTTTTTCAATTTTTGAATTTTGTCTAGATTATAGGTTCAAAAGAAAGGAAATCAGTAAAAAATACATGTTAAATGCACACTAGCCTTCTATACGAAGTGAAACTTGTTAATAAGCAGAAAAAACTAAATATTCTGAAAACACTCAAATCTGACATGTCCGCGTATGTGAAAAATTGAGATTTTTTCAATTTTTGAATTTTGTCTAGATTATAGGTTCAAAAGAAAGGAAATCAGTAAAAAATACATGTTAAATGCCCACTAGCCTTCTATAGTGGGTGAAACTTGTTAATAAGGAGAAAAAACTAAATACTCTGAAAACACTAATATCTGACATGTCCGCGTATGTGAAAAATTGAGATTTTTTCAATTTTTGAATTTTGTCTAGATTATAGGTTCAAAAGAAATGAAATCAGTAAAAAATACATGTTAAACGGCACTAGCCTTCTATAGTGGGTGAAACTTGTTAATAAGCAGAAAAAACTAAATCCTCTGAAAACACTCAAATCTTAAATGTCTGCGTATGTGAAAAATTGAGATTTTTTCAATTTTTGAATTTTGTCTAGATTATAGGTTCAAAAGAAAGGAAATCAGTAAAAAATACATGTTACATGCACACTAGCCTTCTATAGTGGGTGAAACTTGTTAATAAGCAGAAAAAACTAAATACTCTGAAAACACTCAAATCTGACATGTCCGCGTATGTGAAAAATTGAGATTTTTTCAATTTTTGAATTTTGTCTAGATTATAGGTTCAAAAGAAAGGAAATCAGTAAAAAATACATGTTAAATGCACACTAGCCTTCTATAGTGGGTGAAACTTGTTAATTAGGAGAAAAAACTAAATACTCTGAAAACACTCAAATCTGACATGTCCGCGTATGTGAAAAATTGACATTTTTTCAATTTTTGAATTTTGTCTAGATTATAGGTTCAAAAGAAAGGAAATCAGTAAAAAATACATGTTAAATGCACACTAGCCTTCTATAGTGGGGGAAACTTGTTAATAAGCAGAAAAAACTAAATACTCTGAAAACACTAAAATCTGACATGTCCGCGTATGTGAAAAATTGAGATTTTTTCAATTTTTGAATTTTGTCTAGATTATAGGTTCAAAAGAAAGGAAATCAGTAAAAAATACATCTTAAATGCACACTAGCTTGCTATAATCGGTTAAACTTGTTAATAAGCAGAAAAACCTAAATACTCTTAAAACACTCAAATCTGACATGTCCGCGTATGTGAAAAATTGAGATTTTTTCAATTTTTGAATTTTGTCTAGATTATAGGTTCAAAAGAAAGGAAATCAGTAAAAAATACATGTTAAATGCACACTAGCCTTCTATAGTGGGTGAAACTTGTTAATAAGCAGAAAAAACTAAATACTCTGAAAACACTCAAATCTGACATGTCCGCGTATGTGAAAAATTGAGATTTTTTCAATTTTTGAATTTTGTCTAGATTATAGGTTCAAAAGAAAGGAAATCAGTAAAAAATACATGTTTAATGCACACTAGCTTGCTATAATCGGTTAAACTTGTTAATAAGCAGAAAAAACTAAATACTCTGAAAACACTCAAATCTGACATGTCCGCGTATGTGAAAAATTGAGATTTTTTCAATTTTTGAATTTTGTCTAGATTATAGGTTCAAAAGAAAGGAAATCAGTAAAAAATACATGTTAAATGCACACTAGCCTTCTATATTGGGTGAAACTTGTTAATAAGCAGAAAAAACTAAATACTCTGAAAACACTCAAATCTGACATGTCCGCGTATGTGAAAAATTGAGATTTTTTCAATTTTTGAATTTTGTCTAGATTATAGGTTCAAAAGAAAGGAAATCAGTAAAAAATACATGTTAAATGCACACTAGCTAGCTATAATCGGTTAAACTTGTTAATAAGCAGAAAAAACTAAATACTCTGAAAACACTCAAATCTGACATGTCCGCGTATGTGAAAAATTGAGATGATTCCAATTTTTGAATTTTGTCTAGATTATAGGTTCAAAAGAAAGGAAATCAGTAAAAAATACATGTTAAATGCACACTAGCCTTCTATACGAAGTGAAACTTGTTAATAAGCAGAAAAAACTAAATACTCTGAAAACACTCAAATCTGACATGTCCGCGTATGTGAAAAATTGAGATTTTTTCAATTTTTGAATTTTGTCTAGATTATGGGTTCAAAAGAAAGGAAATCAGTAAAAAATACATCTTAAATGAACACTAGCCTTCTATAGTAAGTGAAACTTGTTAATAAGCAGAAAAAACTAAATACTCTGAAAACAATCAAATCTGACATGTCCGCGTATGTGAAAAATTGAGATTTTTTCAATTTTTGAATTTTGTCTAGATTATAGGTTCAAAAGAAAGGAAATCAGTAAAAAATACATGTTTAATGCACACTAGCTTGCTATAATCGGTTAAACTTGTTAATAAGCAGAAAAAACTAAATACTCTGAAAACACTCAAATCTGACATGTCCGCGTATGTGAAAAATTGAGATTTTTTCAATTTTTGAATTTTGTCTAGATTATAGGTTCAAAAGAAAGGAAATCAGTAAAAAATACATGTTAAATGCCCACTAGCCTTCTATAGTGGGTGAAACTTGTTAATAAGGAGAAAAAACTAAATACTCTGAAAACACTAATATCTGACATGTCCGCGTATGTGAAAAATTGAGATTTTTTCAATTTTTGAATTTTGTCTAGATTATAGGTTCAAAAGAAATGAAATCAGTAAAAAATACATGTTAAACGGCACTAGCCTTCTATAGTGGGTGAAACTTGTTAATAAGCAGAAAAAACTAAATCCTCTGAAAACACTCAAATCTTAAATGTCTGCGTATGTGAAAAATTGAGATTTTTTCAATTTTTTAATTTTGTCTAGATTATAGGTTCAAAAGAAAGGAAATCAGTAAAAAATACATGTTACATGCACACTAGCCTTCTATAGTGGGTGAAACTTGTTAATAAGCAGAAAAAACTAAATACTCTGAAAACACTCAAATCTGACATGTCCGCGTATGTGAAAAATTGAGATTTTTTCAATTTTTGAATTTTGTCTAGATTATAGGTTCAAAAGAAAGGAAATCAGTAAAAAATACATGTTAAATGCACACTAGCCTTCTATAGTGGGTGAAACTTGTTAATAAGGAGAAAAAACTAAATACTCTGAAAACACTCAAATCTGACATGTCCGCGTATGTGAAAAATTGAGATTTTTTCAATTTTTGAATTTTGTCTAGATTATAGGTTCAAAAGAAAGGAAATCAGTAAAAAATACATGTTAAATGCACACTAGCCTTCTATAGTGGGGGAAACTTGTTAATAAGCAGAAAAAACTAAATACTCTGAAAACACTAAAATCTGACATGTCCGCGTATGTGAAAAATTGAGATTTTTTCAATTTTTGAATTTTGTCTAGATTATAGGTTCAAAAGAAAGGAAATCAGTAAAAAATACATCTTAAATGCACACTAGCTTGCTATAATCGGTTAAACTTGTTAATAAGCAGAAAAACCTAAATACTCTTAAAACACTCAAATCTGACATGTCCGCGTATGTGAAAAATTGAGATTTTTTCAATTTTTGAATTTTGTCTAGATTATAGGTTCAAAAGAAAGGAAATCAGTAAAAAATACATGTTAAATGCACACTAGCCTTCTATAGTAAGTGAAACTTGTTAATAAGCAGAAAAAACTAAATCCTCTGAAAACACTCAAATCTGACATGTCCGCGTATGTGAAAAATTGAGATTTTTTCAATTTTTGAATTTTGTCTAGATTATAGGTTCAAAAGAAAGGAAATCAGTAAAAAGTACATGTTAAATGCACACTAGCCTTCTATAGTGGGTGAAACTTGTTAATAAGCAGAAAAAACTAAATACTCTTAAAACACTCAAATCTGACATGTCCGCGTATGTGAAAAATTGAGATTTTTTCAATTTTTGAATTTTGTCTAGATTATAGGTTCAAAAGAAAGGAAATCAGTAAAAAATACATGTTAAATGCACACTAGCCTTCTATAGTGGGTGAAACTTGTTAATAAGCAGAAAAAACTAAATACTCTGAAAACACTCAAATCTGACATGTCCGCGTATGTGAAAAATTGAGATTTTTTCAATTTTTGAATTTTGTCTAGATTATAGGTTCAAAAGAAAGGAAATCAGTAAAAAATACATGTTTAATGCACACTAGCTTGCTATAATCGGTTAAACTTGTTAATAAGCAGAAAAAACTAAATACTCTGAAAACACTCAAATCTGACATGTCCGCGTATGTGAAAAATTGAGATTTTTTCAATTTTTGAATTTTGTCTAGATTATAGGTTCAAAAGAAAGGAAATCAGTAAAAAATACATGTTAAATGCACACTAGCCTTCTATATTGGGTGAAACTTGTTAATAAGCAGAAAAAACTAAATACTCTGAAAACACTCAAATCTGACATGTCCGCGTATGTGAAAAATTGAGATTTTTTCAATTTTTGAATTTTGTCTAGATTATAGGTTCAAAAGAAAGGAAATCAGTAAAAAATACATGTTAAATGCACACTAGCTTGCTATATTTGGTTAAACTTGTTAATAAGCAGAAAAAACTAAATACTCTGAAAACACTCAAATCTGACATGTCCGCGTATGTGAAAAATTGAGATTTTTTCAATTTTTGAATTTTGTCTAGATTATAGGTTCAAAAGAAAGGAAATCAGTAAAAAATACATGTTAAATGCACACTAGCCTTCTATAGTAAGTGAAACTTGTTAATAAGCAGAAAAAACTAAATCCTCTGAAAACACTCAAATCTGACATGTCCGCGTATGTGAAAAATTGAGATTTTTTCAATTTTTGAATTTTGTCTAGATTATAGGTTCAAAAGAAAGGAAATCAGTAAAAAGTACATGTTAAATGCACACTAGCCTTCTATAGTGGGTGAAACTTGTTAATAAGCAGAAAAAACTAAATACTCTGAAAACACTCAAATCTGACATGTCCGCGTATGTGAAAAATTGAGATTTTTTCAATTTTTGAATTTTGTCTAGATTATAGGTTCAAAAGAAAGGAAATCAGTAAAAAATACATCTTAAATGCACACTAGCCTTCTATAGTGGGTGAAACTTGTTAATAAGCAGAAAAAACTAAATACTCTGAAAACACTCAAATCTGACATGTCCGCGTATGTGAAAAATTGAGATTTTTTCAATTTTTGAATTTTGTCTAGATTATAGGTTCAAAAGAAAGGAAATCAGTAAAAAATACATGTTTAATGCACACTAGCTTGCTATAATCGGTTAAACTTGTTAATAAGCAGAAAAAACTAAATACTCTGAAAACACTCAAATCTGACATGTCCGCGTATGTGAAAAATTGAGATTTTTTCAATTTTTGAATTTTGTCTTGATTATAGGTTCAAAAGAAAGGAAATCAGTAAAAAATACATGTTAAATGCACACTAGCCTTCTATACGAAGTGAAACTTGTTAATAAGCAGAAAAAACTAAATACTCTGAAAACACTCAAATCTGACATGTCCGCGTATGTGAAAAATTGAGATTTTTTCAATTTTTGAATTTTGTCTAGATTATAGGTTCAAAAGAAAGGAAATCAGTAAAAAATACATCTTAAATGCACACTAGCTTGCTATAATCGGTTAAACTTGTTAATAAGCAGAAAAACCTAAATACTCTTAAAACACTCAAATCTGACATGTCCGCGTATGTGAAAAATTGAGATTTTTTCAATTTTTGAATTTTGTCTAGATTATAGGTTCAAAAGAAAGGAAATCAGTAAAAAATACATGTTAAATGCACACTAGCCTTCTATATTGGGTGAAACTTGTTAATAAGCAGAAAAAACTAAATACTCTGAAAACACTCAAATCTGACATGTCCGCGTATGTGAAAAATTGAGATTTTTTCAATTTTTGAATTTTGTCTAGATTATAGGTTCAAAAGAAAGGAAATCAGTAAAAAATACATGTTAAATGCACACTAGCCTTCTATAGTAAGTGAAACTTGTTAATAAGCAGAAAAAACTAAATCCTCTGAAAACACTCAAATCTGACATGTCCGCGTATGTGAAAAATTGAGATTTTTTCAATTTTTGAATTTTGTCTAGATTATAGGTTCAAAAGAAAGGAAATCAGTAAAAAATACATCTTAAATGCACACTAGCTTGCTATAATCGGTTAAACTTGTTAATAAGCAGAAAAACCTAAATACTCTTAAAACACTCAAATCTGACATGTCCGCGTATGTGAAAAATTGAGATTTTTTCAATTTTTGAATTTTGTCTAGATTATAGGTTCAAAAGAAAGGAAATCAGTAAAAAATACCTCTTAAATGCACACTAGCCTTCTATAATCGGTTAAACTTGTTAATAAGCAGAAAAAACTTAATACTCTGAAAACACCCAAATCTGACATGTCCGCGTATGTGAAAAATTGAGATTTTTTCAATTTTTGAATTTTGTCTAGATTATAGGTTCAAAAGAAAGGAAATCAGTAAAAAATACATGTTAAATGCACACTAGCCTTCTATATTGGGTGAAACTTGTTAATAAGCAGAAAAAACTAAATACTCTGAAAACACTCAAATCTGACATGTCCGCGTATGTGAAAAATTGAGATTTTTTCAATTTTTGAATTTTGTCTAGATTATAGGTTCAAAAGAAAGGAAATCAGTAAAAAATACATGTTAAATGCACACTAGCTTGCTATAATTGGTTAAACTTGTTAATAAGCAGAAAAAACTAAATACTCTGAAAACACTCAAATCTGACATGTCCGCGTATGTGAAAAATTGAGATTTTTTCAATTTTTGAATTTTGTCTAGATTATAGGTTCAAAAGAAAGGAAATCAGTAAAAAATACATGTTAAATGCACACTAGCCTTCTATAGTAAGTGAAACTTGTTAATAAGCAGAAAAAACTAAATCCTCTGAAAACACTCAAATCTGACATGTCCGCGTATGTGAAAAATTGAGATTTTTTCAATTTTTGAATTTTGTCTAGATTATAGGTTCAAAAGAAAGGAAATCAGTAAAAAATACATGTTTAATGCACACTAGCTTGCTATAATCGGTTAAACTTGTTAATAAGCAGAAAAAACTAAATACTCTGAAAACACTCAAATCTGACATGTCCGCGTATGTGAAAAATTGAGATTTTTTCAATTTTTGAATTTTGTCTAGATTATAGGTTCAAAAGAAAGGAAATCAGTAAAAAATACATGTTAAATGCACACTAGCATTCTATATTGGGTGAAACTTGTTAATAAGCAGAAAAAACTAAATACTCTGAAAACACTCAAATCTGACATGTCCGCGTATGTGAAAAATTGAGATTTTTTCAATTTTTGAATTTTGTCTAGATTATAGGTTCAAAAGAAATGAAATCAGTAAAAAATACATGTTAAATGCACACTAGCTTGTAATAATTGGTTAAACTTGTTAATAAGCAGAAAAAACTAAATACTCTGAAAACACTCAAATCTGACATGTCCGCGTATGTGAAAAATTGAGATTTTTTCAATTTTTGAATTTTGTCTAGATTATAGGTTCAAAAGAAAGGAAATCAGTAAAAAATACATCTTAAATGCACACTAGCCTTCTATAGTAAGTGAAACTTGTTAATAAGCAGAAAAAACTAAATCCTCTGAAAACACTCAAATCTGACATGTCCGCGTATGTGAAAAATTGAGATTTTTTCAATTTTTGAATTTTGTCTAGATTATAGGTTCAAAAGAAAGGAAATCAGTAAAAAATACATGTTAAATGCACACTAGCCTTCTATAGTGGGTGAAACTTGTTAATAAGCAGAAAAAACTACATACTCTAAAAACACTCAAATCTGACATGTCCGCGTAAGTGAAAAATTGAGATTTTTTCAATTTTTGAATTTTGTCTAGATTATAGGTTCAAAAGAAAGGAAATCAGTAAAAAATACATGTTAAATGCACACTAGCCTTCTATACGAAGTGAAACTTGTTAATAAGCAGAAAAAACTAAATACTCTGAAAACACTAAAATCTGACATGTCCGCGTATGTGAAAAATTGAGATTTTTTCAATTTTTGAATTTTGTCTAGATTATAGGTTCAAAAGAAAGGAAATCAGTAAAAAATACATCTTAAATGCACACTAGCTTGCTATAATCGGTTAAACTTGTTAATAAGCAGAAAAACCTAAATACTCTTAAAACACTCAAATCTGACATGTCCGCGTATGTGAAAAATTGAGATTTTTTCAATTTTTGAATTTTGTCTAGATTATAGGTTCAAAAGAAAGGAAATCAGTAAAAAATACATCTTAAATGCACACTAGCCTTCTATAGTGGGTGAAACTTGTTAATAAGCAGAAAAAACTAAATCCTCTGAAAACACTCAAATCTGACATGTCCGCGTATGTGAAAAATTGAGATTTTTTCAATTTTTGAATTTTGTCTAGATTATAGGTTCAAAAGAAAGGAAATCAGTAAAAAATACATGTTTAATGCACACTAGCTTGCTATAATCGGTTAAACTTGTTAATAAGCAGAAAAAACTAAATACTCTGAAAACACTCAAATCTGACATGTCCGCGTATGTGAAAAATTGAGATTTTTTCAATTTTTGAATTTTGTCTTGATTATAGGTTCAAAAGAAAGGAAATCAGTAAAAAATACATGTTAAATGCACACTAGCCTTCTATACGAAGTGAAACTTGTTAATAAGCAGAAAAAACTAAATACTCTGAAAACACTCAAATCTGACATGTCCGCGTATGTGAAAAATTGAGATTTTTTCAATTTTTGAATTTTGTCTAGATTATAGGTTCAAAAGAAAGGAAATCAGTAAAAAATACATGTTAAATGCACACTAGCTTGCTATAATTGGTTAAACTTGTTAATAAGCAGAAAAAACTAAATACTCTGAAAACACTCAAATCTGACATGTCCGCGTATGTGAAAAATTGAGATTTTTTCAATTTTTGAATTTTGTCTAGATTATAGGTTCAAAAGAAAGGAAATCAGTAAAAAATACATGTTAAATGCACACTAGCCTTCTATAGTAAGTGAAACTTGTTAATAAGCAGAAAAAACTAAATCCTCTGAAAACACTCAAATCTGACATGTCCGCGTATGTGAAAAATTGAGATTTTTTCAATTTTTGAATTTTGTCTAGATTATAGGTTCAAAAGAAAGGAAATCAGTAAAAAGTACATGTTAAATGCACACTAGCTTTCTATAGTGGGTGAAACTTGTTAATAAGCAGAAAAAACTAAATACTCTGAAAACACTCAAATCTGACATGTCCGCGTATGTGAAAAATTGAGATTTTTTCAATATTTGAATTTTGTCTAGATTATAGGTTCAAAAGAAAGGAAATCAGTAAAAAATACATGTTAAATGCACACTAGCCTTCTATAGTGGGTGAAACTTGTTAATAAGGAGAAAAAACTAAATACTCTGAAAACACTCAAATCTGACATGTCCGCGTATGTGAAAAATTGACATTTTTTCAATTTTTGAATTTTGTCTAGATTATAGGTTCAAAAGAAAGGAAATCAGTAAAAAATACATCTTAAATGCACACTAGCCTTCTATAGTGGGGGAAACTTGTTAATAAGCAGAAAAAACTAAATACTCTGAAAACACTAAAATCTGACATGTCCGCGTATGTGAAAAATTGAGATTTTTTCAATTTTTGAATTTTGTCTAGATTATAGGTTCAAAAGAAAGGAAATCAGTAAAAAATACATCTTAAATGCACACTAGCTTGCTATAATCGGTTAAACTTGTTAATAAGCAGAAAAACCTAAATACTCTGAAAACACTCAAATCTGACATGTCCGCGTATGTGAAAAATTGAGATTTTTTCAATTTTTGAATTTTGTCTAGATTATAGGTTCAAAAGAAAGGAAATCAGTAAAAAATACATCTTAAATGCACACTAGCCTTCTATAGTGGGTGAAACTTGTTAATAAGCAGAAAAAACTAAATACTCTGAAAACACTCAAATCTGACATGTCCGCGTATGTGAAAAATTGAGATTTTTTCAATTTTTGAATTTTGTCTAGATTATAGGTTCAAAAGAAAGGAAATCAGTAAAAAATACATGTTTAATGCACACTAGCTTGCTATAATCGGTTAAACTTGTTAATAAGCAGAAAAAACTAAATACTCTGAAAACACTCAAATCTGACATGTCCGCGTATGTGAAAAATTGAGATTTTTTCAATTTTTGAATTTTGTCTAGATTATAGGTTCAAAAGAAAGGAAATCAGTAAAAAATACATGTTAAATGCACACTAGCCTTCTATATTGGGTGAAACTTGTTAATAAGCAGAAAAAACTAAATACTCTGAAAACACTCAAATCTGACATGTCCGCGTATGTGAAAAATTGAGATTTTTTCAATTTTTGAATTTTGTCTAGATTATAGGTTCAAAAGAAAGGAAATCAGTAAAAAATACATGTTAAATGCACACTAGCTTGCTATAATTGGTTAAACTTGTTAATAAGCATAAAAAACTAAATACTCTGAAAACACTCAAATCTGACATGTCCGCGTATGTGAAAAATTGAGATTTTTTCAATTTTTGAATTTTGTCTAGATTATAGGTTCAAAAGAAAGGAAATCAGTAAAAAATACATGTTAAATGCACACTAGCCTTCTATAGTAAGTGAAACTTGTTAATAAGCAGAAAAAACTAAATCCTCTGAAAACACTCAAATCTGACATGTCCGCGTATGTGAAAAATTGAGATTTTTTCAATTTTTGAATTTTGTCTAGATTATAGGTTCAAAAGAAAGGAAATCAGTAAAAAGTACATGTTAAATGCACACTAGCCTTCTATAGTGGGTGAAACTTGTTAATAAGCAGAAAAAACTAAATACTCTGAAAACACTCAAATCTGACATGTCCGCGTATGTGAAAAATTGAGATTTTTTCAATTTTTGAATTTTGTCTAGATTATAGGTTCAAAAGAAAGGAAATCAGTAAAAAATACATCTTAAATGCACACTAGCCTTCTATAGTGGGTGAAACTTGTTAATAAGCAGAAAAAACTAAATACTCTGAAAACACTCAAATCTGACATGTCCGCGTATGTGAAAAATTGAGATTTTTTCAATTTTTGAATTTTGTCTAGATTATAGGTTCAAAAGAAAGGAAATCAGTAAAAAATACATGTTTAATGCACACTAGCTTGCTATAATCGGTTAAACTTGTTAATAAGCAGAAAAAACTAAATACTCTGAAAACACTCAAATCTGACATGTCCGCGTATGTGAAAAATTGAGATTTTTTCAATTTTTGAATTTTGTCTTGATTATAGGTTCAAAAGAAAGGAAATCAGTAAAAAATACATGTTAAATGCACACTAGCCTTCTATACGAAGTGAAACTTGTTAATAAGCAGAAAAAACTAAATACTCTGAAAACACTCAAATCTGACATGTCCGCGTATGTGAAAAATTGAGATTTTTTCAATTTTTGAATTTTGTCTAGATTATAGGTTCAAAAGAAAGGAAATCAGTAAAAAATACATCTTAAATGCACACTAGCTTGCTATAATCGGTTAAACTTGTTAATAAGCAGAAAAACCTAAATACTCTTAAAACACTCAAATCTGACATGTCCGCGTATGTGAAAAATTGAGATTTTTTCAATTTTTGAATTTTGTCTAGATTATAGGTTCAAAAGAAAGGAAATCAGTAAAAAATACATCTTAAATGCACACTAGCCTTCTATAGTGGGTGAAACTTGTTAATAAGCAGAAAAAACTAAATACTCTGAAAACACTCAAATCTGACATGTCCGCGTATGTGAAAAATTGAGATTTTTTCAATTTTTGAATTTTGTCTAGATTATAGGTTCAAAAGAAAGGAAATCAGTAAAAAATACATGTTTAATGCACACTAGCTTGCTATAATCGGTTAAACTTGTTAATAAGCAGAAAAAACTAAATACTCTGAAAACACTCAAATCTGACATGTCCGCGTATGTGAAAAATTGAGATTTTTTCAATTTTTGAATTTTGTCTAGATTATAGGTTCAAAAGAAAGGAAATCAGTAAAAAATACATGTTAAATGCACACTAGCCTTCTATATTGGGTGAAACTTGTTAATAAGCAGAAAAAACTAAATACTCTGAAAACACTCAAATCTGACATGTCCGCGTATGTGAAAAATTGAGATTTTTTCAATTTTTGAATTTTGTCTAGATTATAGGTTCAAAAGAAAGGAAATCAGTAAAAAATACATCTTAAATGCACACTAGCCTTCTATAGTGGGTGAAACTTGTTAATAAGCAGAAAAAACTAAATACTCTGAAAACACTCAAATCTGACATGTCCGCGTATGTGAAAAATTGAGATTTTTTCAATTTTTGAATTTTGTCTAGATTATAGGTTCAAAAGAAAGGAAATCAGTAAAAAGTACATGTTAAATGCACACTAGCCTTCTATAGTGGGTGAAACTTGTTAATAAGCAGAAAAAACTAAATACTCTGAAAACACTCAAATCTGACATGTCCGCGTATGTGAAAAATTGAGATTTTTTCAATTTTTGAATTTTGTCTAGATTATAGGTTCAAAAGAAAGGAAATCAGTAAAAAATACATCTTAAATGCACACTAGCCTTCTATAGTGGGTGAAACTTGTTAATAAGCAGAAAAAACTAAATACTCTGAAAACACTCAAATCTGACATGTCCGCGTATGTGAAAAATTGAGATTTTTTCAATTTTTGAATTTTGTCTAGATTATAGGTTCAAAAGAAAGGAAATCAGTAAAAAATACATGTTTAATGCACACTAGCTTGCTATAATCGGTTAAACTTGTTAATAAGCAGAAAAAACTAAATACTCTGAAAACACTCAAATCTGACATGTCCGCGTATGTGAAAAATTGAGATTTTTTCAATTTTTGAATTCTGTCTTGATTATAGGTTCAAAAGAAAGGAAATCAGTAAAAAATACATGTTAAATGCACACTAGCCTTCTATACGAAGTGAAACTTGTTAATAAGCAGAAAAAACTAAATACTCTGAAAACACTCAAATCTGACATGTCCGCGTATGTGAAAAATTGAGATTTTTTCAATTTTTGAATTTTGTCTAGATTATAGGTTCAAAAGAAAGGAAATCAGTAAAAAATACATCTTAAATGCACACTAGCTTGCTATAATCGGTTAAACTTGTTAATAAGCAGAAAAACCTAAATACTCTTTAAACACTCAAATCTGACATGTCCGCGTATGTGAAAAATTGAGATTTTTTCAATTTTTGAATTTTGTCTAGATTATAGGTTCAAAAGAAAGGAAATCAGTAAAAAATACATCTTAAATGCACACTAGCCTTCTATAGTGGGTGAAACTTGTTAATAAGCAGAAAAAACTAAATACTCTGAAAACACTCAAATCTGACATGTCCGCGTATGTGAAAAATTGAGATTTTTTCAATTTTTGAATTTTGTCTAGATTATAGGTTCAAAAGAAAGGAAATCAGTAAAAAATACATGTTTAATGCACACTAGCTTGCTATAATCGGTTAAACTTGTTAATAAGCAGAAAAAACTAAATACTCTGAAAACACTCAAATCTGACATGTCCGCGTATGTGAAAAATTGAGATTTTTTCAATTTTTGAATTTTGTCTAGATTATAGGTTCAAAAGAAAGGAAATCAGTAAAAAATACATGTTAAATGCACACTAGCCTTCTATATTGGGTGAAACTTGTTAATAAGCAGAAAAAACTAAATACTCTGAAAACACTCAAATCTGACATGTCCGCGTATGTGAAAAATTGAGATTTTTTCAATTTTTGAATTTTGTCTAGATTATAGGTTCAAAAGAAAGGAAATCAGTAAAAAATACATGTTAAATGCACACTAGCTTGCTATAATTGGTTAAACTTGTTAATAAGCAGAAAAAACTACATACTCTGAAAACACTCAAATCTGACATGTCCGCGTATGTGAAAAATTGAGATTTTTTCAATTTTTGAATTTTGTCTAGATTATAGGTTCAAAAGAAAGGAAATCAGTAAAAAATACATCTTAAATGCACACTAGCCTTCTATACGAAGTGAAACTTGTTAATAAGCAGAAAAAACTAAATACTCTGAAAACACTCAAATCTGACATGTCCGCGTATGTGAAAAATTGAGATTTTTTCAATTTTTGAATTTTGTCTAGATTATAGGTTCAAAAGAAAGGAAATCAGTAAAAAATACATTTTAAATGCACACTAGCTTGCTATAATCGGTTAAACTTGTTAATAGGCAGAAAAACCTAAATACTCTTAAAACACTCAAATCTGACATGTCCGCGTATGTGAAAAATTGAGATTTTTTCAATTTTTGAATTTTGTCTAGATTATAGGTTCAAAAGAAAGGAAATCAGTAAAAAATACATGTTAAATGAACACTAGCCTTCTATACGAAGTGAAACTTGTTAATAAGCAGAAAAACCTAAATACTCTGAAAACACTCAAATCTGACATGTCCGCGTATGTGAAAAATTGAGATTTTTTCAATTTTTGAATTTTGTCTAGATTATAGGTTCAAAAGAAAGGAAATCAGTAAAAAATACATCTTAAATGCACACTAGCTTGCTATAATCGGTTAAACTTGTTAATAAGCAGAAAAACCTAAATACTCTTAAAACACTCAAATCTGACATGTCCGCGTATGTGAAAAATTGAGATTTTTTCAATTTTTGAATTTTGTCTAGATTATAGGTTCAAAAGAAAGGAAATCAGTAAAAAATACATGTTAAATGCACACTAGCCTTCTATAGTGGGTGAAACTTGTTAATAAGCAGAAAAAACTTAATACTCTGAAAACACTCAAATCTGACATGTCCGCGTATGTGAAAAATTGAGATTTTTTCAATTTTTGAATTTTGTCTAGATTATAGGTTCATAAGAAAGGAAATCAGTAAAAAATACATGTTAAATGCACACTAGCCTTCTATATTGGGTGAAACTTGTTAATAAGCAGAAAAAACTAAATACTCTGAAAACACTCAAATCTGACATGTCCGCGTATGTGAAAAATTGAGATTTTTTCAATTTTTGAATTTTGTCTAGATTATAGGTTCAAAAGAAAGGAAATCAGTAAAAAATACATGTTAAATGCACACTAGCTTGCTATAATTGGTAAAACTTGTTAATAAGCTGAAAAAACTAAATACTCTGAAAACACTCAAATCTGATATGTCCGCGTATGTGAAAAATTGAGATTTTTTCAATTTTTGAATTTTGTCTAGATTATAGGTTCAAAAGAAAGGAAATCAGTAAAAAATACATGTTAAATGCACACTAGCCTTCTATACGAAGTGAAACTTGTTAATAAGCAGAAAAAACTAAATACTCTGAAAACACTCAAATCTGACATGTCCGCGTATGTGAAAAATTGAGATTTTTTCAATTTTTGAATTTTGTCTAGATTATAGGTTCAAAAGAAAGGAAATCAGTAAAAAATACATCTTAAATGCACACTAGCTTGCTATAATCGGTTAAACTTGTTAATAAGCAGAAAAACCTAAATACTCTTAAAACATTCAAATCTGACATGTCCGCGTATGTGAAAAATTGAGATTTTTTCAATTTTTGAATTTTGTCTAGATTATAGATTCAAAAGAAAGGAAATCAGTAAAAAATACATGTTAAATGCACACTAGCCTTCTATAGTGGGTGAAACTTGTTAATAAGCAGAAAAAACTTAATACTCTGAAAACACTCAAATCTGACATGTCCGCGTAAGTGAAAAATTGAGATTTTTTCAATTTTTGAATTTTGTCTAGATTATAGGTTCAAAAGAAAGGAAATCAGTAAAAAATACATGTTAAATGCACACTAGCCTTCTATACGAAGTGAAACTTGTTAATAAGCAGAAAAAACTAAATACTCTGAAAACACTCAAATCTGACATGTCCGCGTATGTGAAAAATTGAGATTTTTTCAATTTTTGAATTTTGTCTAGATTATAGGTTCAAAAGAAAGGAAATCAGTAAAAAATACATGTTAAATGCACACTAGCCTTCTATACGAAGTGAAACTTGTTAATAAGCAGAAAAAACTAAATACTCTGAAAACACTCAAATCTGACATGTCCGCGTATGTGAAAAATTGAGATTTTTTCAATTTTTGAATTTTGTCTAGATTATAGGTTCAAAAGAAAGGAAATCAGTAAAAAATACATCTTAAATGCACACTAGCTTGCTATAATCGGTTAAACTTGTTAATAAGCAGAAAAACCTAAATACTCTTAAAACACTCAAATCTGACATGTCCGCGTATGTGAAAAATTGAGATTTTTTCAATTTTTGAATTTTGTCTAGATTATAGGTTCAAAAGAAAGGAAATCAGTAAAAAATACATGTTAAATGCACACTAGCCTTCTATAGTGGGTGAAACTTGTTAATAAGCAGAAAAAACTTAATACTCTGAAAACACCCAAATCTGACATGTCCGCGTATGTGAAAAATTGAGATTTTTTCAATTTTTGAATTTTGTCTAGATTATAGGTTCAAAAGAAAGGAAATCAGTAAAAAATACATGTTAAATGCACACTAGCCTTCTATATTGGGTGAAACTTGTTAATAAGCAGAAAAAACTAAATACTCTGAAAACACTCAAATCTGACATGTCCGCGTATGTGAAAAATTGAGATTTTTTCAATTTTTGAATTTTGTCTAGATTATAGGTTCAAAAGAAAGGAAATCAGTAAAAAATACATGTTAAATGCACACTAGCTTGCTATAATTGGTTAAACTTGTTAATAAGCAGAAAAACCTAAATACTCTTAA
The DNA here is from genome assembly GCF_053919585.1 of Euprymna scolopes. Lineage (NCBI taxonomy): Eukaryota > Metazoa > Mollusca > Cephalopoda > Sepiida > Sepiolidae > Euprymna > Euprymna scolopes. The sequence continues at coordinate 113,716,267 of NC_136490.1, read as the reverse complement.
AACACTCAAATCTGACATGTCCGCGTATGTGAAAAATTGAGATTTTTTCAATTTTTGAATTTTGTCTAGATTATAGGTTCAAAAGAAAGGAAATCAGTAAAAAATACATCTTAAATGCACACTAGCCTTCTATAGTAAGTGAAACTTGTTAATAAGCAGAAAAAACTAAATCCTCTGAAAACACTCAAATCTGACATGTCCGCGTATGTGAAAAATTGAGATTTTTTCAATTTTTGAATTTTGTCTAGATTATAGGTTCAAAAGAAAGGAAATCAGTAAAAAATACATGTTAAATGCACACTAGCCTTCTATAGTAGGTGAAACTTGTTAATAAGCAGAAAAAACTACATACTCTTAAAACACTCAAATCTGACATGTCCGCGTAAGTGAAAAATTGAGATTTTTTCAATTTTTGAATTTTGTCTAGATTATAGGTTCAAAAGAAAGGAAATCAGTAAAAAATACATGTTGAATGCACACTAGCCTTCTATACGAAGTGAAACTTGTTAATAAGCAGAAAAAACTAAATACTCTGAAAACACTCAAATCTGACATGTCCGCGTATGTGAAAAATTGAGATTTTTTCAATTTTTGAATTTTGTCTAGATTATAGGTTCAAAAGAAAGGAAATCAGTAAAAAATACATGTTAAATGCACACTAGCCTTCTATAGTGGGTGAAACTTGTTAATAAGCAGAAAAAACTAAATACTCTGAAAACACTCAAATCTGACATGTCCGCGTATGTGAAAAATTGAGTTTTTTCAATTTTTGAATTTTGTCTAGATTATAGGTTCAAAAGAAAGGAAATCAGTAAAAAATACATCTTAAATGCACACTAGCTTGCTATAATCGGTTAAACTTGTTAATAAGCAGAAAAAACTAAATACTCTGAAAACACTCAAATCTGACATGTCCGCGTATGTGAAAAATTGAGATTTTTTCAATTTTTGAATTTTGTCTAGATTATAGGTTCAAAAGAAAGGAAATCAGTAAAAAATACATGTTAAATGCACACTAGCCTTCTATACGAAGTGAAACTTGTTAATAAGCAGAAAAAACTAAATACTCTGAAAACACTCAAATCTGACATGTCCGCGTATGTGAAAAATTGAGATTTTTTTCAATTTTTGAATTTTGTCTAGATTATAGGTTCAAAAGAAAGGAAATCAGTAAAAAATACATCTTAAATGCACACTAGCTTGCTATAATCGGTTAAACTTGTTAATAAGCAGAAAAACCTAAATACTCTTAAAACACTCAAATCTGACATGTCCGCGTATGTGAAAAATTGAGATTTTTTCAATTTTTGAATTTTGTCTAGATTATAGGTTCAAAAGAAAGGAAATCAGTAAAAAATACATGTTAAATGAACACTAGCCTTCTATACGAAGTGAAACTTGTTAATAAGCAGAAAAACCTAAATACTCTGAAAACACTCAAATCTGACATGTCCGCGTATGTGAAAAACTGAGATTTTTTCAATTTTTGAATTTTGTCTAGATTATAGGTTCAAAAGAAAGGAAATCAGTAAAAAATACATGTTAAATGCACACTAGCCTTCTATAGTGGGTGAAACTTGTTAATAAGCAGAAAAAACTAAATACTCTGAAAACACTCAAATCTGACATGTCCGCGTATGTGAAAAATTGAGATTTTTTCAATTTTTGAATTTTGTCTAGATTATAGGTTCAAAAGAAAGGAAATCAGTAAAAAATACATCTTAAATGCACACTAGCTTGCTATAATCGGTTAAACTTGTTAATAAGCAGAAAAACCTAAATACTCTTAAAACATTCAAATCTGACATGTCCGCGTATGTGAAAAATTGAGATTTTTTCAATTTTTGAATTTTGTCTAGATTATAGGTTCAAAAGAAAGGAAATCAGTAAAAAATACATGTTAAATGCACACTAGCCTTCTATAGTGGGTGAAACTTGTTAATAAGCAGAAAAAACTTAATACTCTGAAAACACTCAAATCTGACATGTCCGCGTAAGTGAAAAATTGAGATTTTTTCAATTTTTGAATTTTGTCTAGATTATAGGTTCAAAAGAAAGGAAATCAGTAAAAAATACATGTTAAATGCACACTAGCCTTCTATACGAAGTGAAACTTGTTAATAAGCAGAAAAAACTAAATACTCTGAAAACACTCAAATCTGACATGTCCGCGTATGTGAAAAATTGAGATTTTTTCAATTTTTGAATTTTGTCTAGATTATAGGTTCAAAAGAAAGGAAATCAGTAAAAAATACATGTTAAATGCACACTAGCCTTCTATACGAAGTGAAACTTGTTAATAAGCAGAAAAACTAAATACTCTGAAAACACTCAAATCTGACATGTCCGCGTATGTGAAAAATTGAGATTTTTTCAATTTTTGAATTTTGTCTAGATTATAGGTTCAAAAGAAAGGAAATCAGTAAAAAATACATCTTAAATGCACACTAGCTTGCTATAATCGGTTAAACTTGTTAATAAGCAGAAAAACCTAAATACTCTTAAAACACTCAAATCTGACATGTCCGCGTATGTGAAAAATTGAGATTTTTTCAATTTTTGAATTTTGTCTAGATTATAGGTTCAAAAGAAAGGAAATCAGTAAAAAATACATGTTAAATGCACACTAGCCTTCTATAGTGGGTGAAACTTGTTAATAAGCAGAAAAAACTTAATACTCTGAAAACACCCAAATCTGACATGTCCGCGTATGTGAAAAATTGAGATTTTTTCAATTTTTGAATTTTGTCTAGATTATAGGTTCAAAAGAAAGGAAATCAGTAAAAAATACATGTTAAATGCACACTAGCCTTCTATATTGGGTGAAACTTGTTAATAAGCAGAAAAAACTAAATACTCTGAAAACACTCAAATCTGACATGTCCGCGTATGTGAAAAATTGAGATTTTTTCAATTTTTGAATTTTGTCTAGATTATAGGTTCAAAAGAAAGGAAATCAGTAAAAAATACATGTTAAATGCACACTAGCTTGCTATAATTGGTTAAACTTGTTAATAAGCAGAAAAAACTACATACTCTTAAAACACTCAAATCTGACATGTCCGCGTAAGTGAAAAATTGAGATTTTTTCAATTTTTGAATTTTGTCTAGATTATAGGTTCAAAAGAAAGGAAATCAGTAAAAAATACATGTTAAATGCACACTAGCCTTCTATACGAAGTGAAACTTGTTAATAAGCAGAAAAAACTAAATACTCTGAAAACACTCAAATCTGACATGTCCGCGTATGTGAAAAATTGAGATTTTTTCAATTTTTGAATTTTGTCTAGATTATAGGTTCAAAAGAAAGGAAATCAGTAAAAAATACATGTTAAATGCACACTAGCCTTCTATAGTGGGTGAAACTTGTTAATAAGCAGAAAAAACTAAATACTCTGAAAACACTCAAATCTGACATGTCCGCGTATGTGAAAAATTGAGTTTTTTCAATTTTTGAATTTTGTCTAGATTATAGGTTCAAAAGAAAGGAAATCAGTAAAAAATACATCTTAAATGCACACTAGCTTGCTATAATCGGTTAAACTTGTTAATAAGCAGAAAAAAATAAATACTCTGAAAACACTCAAATCTGACATGTCCGCGTATGTGAAAAATTGAGATTTTTTCAATTTTTGAATTTTGTCTAGATTATAGGTTCAAAAGAAAGGAAATCAGTAAAAAATACATGTTAAATGCACACTAGCCTTCTATAGTGGGTGAAACTTGTTAATAAGCAGAAAAAACTAAATACTCTGAAAACACTCAAATCTGACATGTCCGCGTATGTGAAAAATTGAGATTTTTTCAATTTTTGAATTTTGTCTAGATTATAGGTTCAAAAGAAAGGAAATCAGTAAAAAATACATCTTAAATGCACACTAGCTTGCTATAATCGGTTAAACTTGTTAATAAGCAGAAAAACCTAAATACTCTTAAAACATTCAAATCTGACATGTCCGCGTATGTGAAAAATTGAGATTTTTTCAATTTTTGAATTTTGTCTAGATTATAGGTTCAAAAGAAAGGAAATCAGTAAAAAATACATGTTAAATGCACACTAGCCTTCTATAGTGGGTGAAACTTGTTAATAAGCAGAAAAAACTTAATACTCTGAAAACACTCAAATCTGACATGTCCGCGTAAGTGAAAAATTGAGATTTTTTCAATTTTTGAATTTTGTCTAGATTATAGGTTCAAAAGAAAGGAAATCAGTAAAAAATACATGTTAAATGCACACTAGCCTTCTATACGAAGTGAAACTTGTTAATAAGCAGAAAAAACTAAATACTCTGAAAACACTCAAATCTGACATGTCCGCGTATGTGAAAAATTGAGATTTTTTCAATTTTTGAATTTTGTCTAGATTATAGGTTCAAAAGAAAGGAAATCAGTAAAAAATACATGTTAAATGCACACTAGCCTTCTATACGAAGTGAAACTTGTTAATAAGCAGAAAAAACTAAATACTCTGAAAACACTCAAATCTGACATGTCCGCGTATGTGAAAAATTGAGATTTTTTCAATTTTTGAATTTTGTCTAGATTATAGGTTCAAAAGAAAGGAAATCAGTAAAAAATACATGTTAAATGCACACTAGCCTTCTATAGTGGGTGAAACTTGTTAATAAGCAGAAAAAACTTAATACTCTGAAAACACCCAAATCTGACATGTCCGCGTATGTGAAAAATTGAGATTTTTTCAATTTTTGAATTTTGTCAAGATTATAGGTTCAAAAGAAAGGAAATCAGTAAAAAATACATGTTAAATGCACACTAGCCTTCTATATTGGGTGAAACTTGTTAATAAGCAGAAAAAACTAAATACTCTGAAAACACTCAAATCTGACATGTCCGCGTATGTGAAAAATTGAGATTTTTTCAATTTTTGAATTTTGTCTAGATTATAGGTTCAAAAGAAAGGAAATCAGTAAAAAATACATCTTAAATGCACACTAGCTTGCTATAATTGGTTAAACTTGTTAATAAGCAGAAAAACCTAAATACTCTTAAAACACTCAAATCTGACATGTCCGCGTATGTGAAAAATTGAGATTTTTTCAATTTTTGAATTTTGTCTAGATTATAGGTTCAAAAGAAAGGAAATCAGTAAAAAATACATCTTAAATGCACACTAGCCTTCTATAGTAAGTGAAACTTGTTAATAAGCAGAAAAAACTAAATCCTCTGAAAACACTCAAATCTGACATGTCCGCGTATGTGAAAAATTGAGATTTTTTCAATTTTTGAATTTTGTCTAGATTATAGGTTCAAAAGAAAGGAAATCAGTAAAAAATACATGTTAAATGCACACTAGCCTTCTATAGTGGGTGAAACTTGTTAATAAGCAGAAAAAACTACATACTCTTAAAACACTCAAATCTGACATGTCCGCGTAAGTGAAAAATTGAGATTTTTTCAATTTTTGAATTTTGTCTAGATTATAGGTTCAAAAGAAAGGAAATCAGTAAAAAATACATGTTAAATGCACACTAGCCTTCTATACGAAGTGAAACTTGTTAATAAGCAGAAAAAACTAAATACTCTGAAAACACTCAAATCTGACATGTCCGCGTATGTGAAAAATTGAGATTTTTTCAATTTTTGAATTTTGTCTAGATTATAGGTTCAAAAGAAAGGAAATCAGTAAAAAATACATGTTAAATGCACACTAGCCTTCTATAGTGGGTGAAACTTGTTAATAAGCAGAAAAAACTAAATACTCTGAAAACACTCAAATCTGACATGTCCGCGTATGTGAAAAATTGAGTTTTTTCAATTTTTGAATTTTGTCTAGATTATAGGTTCAAAAGAAAGGAAATCAGTAAAAAATACATCTTAAATGCACACTAGCTTGCTATAATCGGTTAAACTTGTTAATAAGCAGAAAAAACTAAATACTCTGAAAACACTCAAATCTGACATGTCCGCGTATGTGAAAAATTGAGATTTTTTCAATTTTTGAATTTTGTCTAGATTATAGGTTCAAAAGAAAGGAAATCAGTAAAAAATACATGTTAAATGCACACTAGCCTTCTATAGTGGGTGAAACTTGTTAATAAGCAGAAAAAACTAAATACTCTGAAAACACTCAAATCTGATATGTCCGCGTATGTGAAAAATTGAGATTTTTTCAATTTTTGAATTTTGTCTAGATTATAGGTTCAAAAGAAAGGAAATCAGTAAAAAATACATGTTAAATGCACACTAGCCTTCTATACGAAGTGAAACTTGTTAATAAGCAGAAAAAACTAAATACTCTGAAAACACTCAAATCTGACATGTCCGCGTATGTGAAAAATTGAGATTTTTTTCAATTTTTGAATTTTGTCTAGATTATAGGTTCAAAAGAAAGGAAATCAGTAAAAAATACATCTTAAATGCACACTAGCTTGCTATAATCGGTTAAACTTGTTAATAAGCAGAAAAAACTAAATACTCTGAAAACACTCAAATCTGACATGTCCGCGTATGTGAAAAATTGAGATTTTTTCAATTTTTGAATTTTGTCTAGATTATAGGTTCAAAAGAAAGGAAATCAGTAAAAAATACATCTTAAATGCACACTAGCCTTCTATACGAAGTGAAACTTGTTAATAAGCAGAAAAAACTAAATACTCTGAAAACACTCAAATCTGACATGTCCGCGTATGTGAAAAATTGAGATTTTTTCAATTTTTGAATTTTGTCTAGATTATAGGTTCAAAAGAAAGGAAATCAGTAAAAAATACATCTTAAATGCACACTAGCTTGCTATAATCGGTTAAACTTGTTAATAAGCAGAAAAACCTAAATACTCTTAAAACATTCAAATCTGACATGTCCGCGTATGTGAAAAATTGAGATTTTTTCAATTTTTGAATTTTGTCTAGATTATAGGTTCAAAAGAAAGGAAATCAGTAAAAAATACATGTTAAATGCACACTAGCCTTCTATAGTGGGTGAAACTTGTTAATAAGCAGAAAAAACTTAATACTCTGAAAACACTCAAATCTGACATGTCCGCGTAAGTGAAAAATTGAGATTTTTTCAATTTTTGAATTTTGTCTAGATTATAGGTTCAAAAGAAAGGAAATCAGTAAAAAATACATGTTAAATGCACACTAGCCTTCTATACGAAGTGAAACTTGTTAATAAGCAGAAAAAACTAAATACTCTGAAAACACTCAAATCTGACATGTCCGCGTATGTGAAAAATTGAGATTTTTTCAATTTTTGAATTTTTTCTAGATTATAGGTTCAAAAGAAAGGAAATCAGTAAAAAATACATGTTAAATGCACACTAGCCTTCTATACGAAGTGAAACTTGTTAATAAGCAGAAAAAACTAAATACTCTGAAAACACTCAAATCTGACATGTCCGCGTATGTGAAAAATTGAGATTTTTCAATTTTTGAATTTTGTCTAGATTATAGGTTCAAAAGAAAGGAAATCAGTAAAAAATACATCTTAAATGCACACTAGCTTGCTATAATCGGTTAAACTTGTTAATAAGCAGAAAAACCTAAATACTCTTAAAACACTCAAATCTGACATGTCCGCGTATGTGAAAAATTGAGATTTTTTCAATTTTTGAATTTTGTCTAGATTATAGGTTCAAAAGAAAGGAAATCAGTAAAAAATACATGTTAAATGCACACTAGCCTTCTATAGTGGGTGAAACTTGTTAATAAGCAGAAAAAACTTAATACTCTGAAAACACCCAAATCTGACATGTCCGCGTATGTGAAAAATTGAGATTTTTTCAATTTTTGAATTTTGTCTAGATTATAGGTTCAAAAGAAAGGAAATCAGTAAAAAATACATGTTAAATGCACACTAGCCTTCTATATTGGGTGAAACTTGTTAATAAGCAGAAAAAACTAAATACTCTGAAAACACTCAAATCTGACATGTCCGCGTATGTGAAAAATTGAGATTTTTTCAATTTTTGAATTTTGTCTAGATTATAGGTTCAAAAGAAAGGAAATCAGTAAAAAATACATGTTAAATGCACACTAGCTTGCTATAATTGGTTAAACTTGTTAATAAGCAGAAAAACCTAAATACTCTTAAAACACTCAAATCTGACATGTCCGCGTATGTGAAAAATTGAGATTTTTTCAATTTTTGAATTTTGTCTAGATTATAGGTTCAAAAGAAAGGAAATCAGTAAAAAATACATGTTAAATGCACACTAGCCTTCTATACGAAGTGAAACTTGTTAATAAGCAGAAAAAACTAAATCCTCTGAAAACACTCAAATCTGACATGTCCGCGTATGTGAAAAATTGAGATTTTTTCAATTTTTGAATTTTGTCTAGATTATAGGTTCAAAAGAAAGGAAATCAGTAAAAAATACATGTTAAATGCACACTAGCCTTCTATAGTGGGTGAAACTTGTTAATAAGCAGAAAAAACTACATACTCTGAAAACACTCAAATCTGACATGTCCGCGTATGTGAAAAATTGAGTTTTTTCAATTTTTGAATTTTGTCTAGATTATAGGTTCAAAAGAAAGGAAATCAGTAAAAAATACATCTTAAATGCACACTAGCTTGCTATAATCGGTTAAACTTGTTAATAAGCAGAAAAAACTAAATACTCTGAAAACACTCAAATCTGACATGTCCGCGTATGTGAAAAATTGAGATTTTTTCAATTTTTGAATTTTGTCTAGATTATAGGTTCAAAAGAAAGGAAATCAGTAAAAAATACATGTTAAATGCACACTAGCCTTCTATAGTGGGTGAAACTTGTTAATAAGCAGAAAAAACTAAATACTCTGAAAACACTCAAATCTGATATGTCCGCGTATGTGAAAAATTGAGATTTTTTCAATTTTTGAATTTTGTCTAGATTATAGGTTCAAAAGAAAGGAAATCAGTAAAAAATACATGTTAAATGCACACTAGCCTTCTATACGAAGTGAAACTTGTTAATAAGCAGAAAAAACTAAATACTCTGAAAACACTCAAATCTGACATGTCCGCGTATGTGAAAAATTGAGATTTTTTTCAATTTTTGAATTTTGTCTAGATTATAGGTTCAAAAGAAAGGAAATCAGTAAAAAATACATCTTAAATGCACACTAGCTTGCTATAATCGGTGAAACTTGTTAATAAGCAGAAAAACCTAAATACTCTTAAAACACTCAAATCTGACATGTCCGCGTATGTGAAAAATTGAGATTTTTTCAATTTTTGAATTTTGTCTAGATTATAGGTTCAAAAGAAAGGAAATCAGTAAAAAATACATGTTAAATGAACACTAGCCTTCTATACGAAGTGAAACTTGTTAATAAGCAGAAAAACCTAAATACTCTGAAAACACTCAAATCTGACATGTCCGCGTATGTGAAAAACTGAGATTTTTTCAATTTTTGAATTTTGTCTAGATTATAGGTTCAAAAGAAAGGAAATCAGTAAAAAATACATGTTAAATGCACACTAGCCTTCTATAGTGGGTGAAACTTGTTAATAAGCAGAAAAAACTAAATACTCTGAAAACACTCAAATCTGACATGTCCGCGTATGTGAAAAATTGAGATTTTTTTCAATTTTTGAATTTTGTCTAGATTATAGGTTCAAAAGAAAGGAAATCAGTAAAAAATACATGTTAAATGCACACTAGCTTGCTATAATCGGTTAAACTTGTTAATAAGCAGAAAAACCTAAATACTCTGAAAACACTCAAATCTGACATGTCCGCGTATGTGAAAAATTGAGATTTTTTCAATTTTTGAATTTTGTCTAGATTATAGGTTCAAAAGAAAGGAAATCAGTAAAAAATACATGTTAAATGCACACTAGCCTTCTATAGTGGGTGAAACTTGTTAATAAGCAGAAAAAACTAAATACTCTGAAAACACTCAAATCTGATATGTCCGCGTATGTGAAAAATTGAGATTTTTTCAATTTTTGAATTTTGTCTAGATTATAGGTTCAAAAGAAAGGAAATCAGTAAAAAATACATGTTAAATGCACACTAGCCTTCTATACGAAGTGAAACTTGTTAATAAGCAGAAAAAACTAAATACTCTGAAAACACTCAAATCTGACATGTCCGCGTATGTGAAAAATTGAGATTTTTTTCAATTTTTGAATTTTGTCTAGATTATAGGTTCAAAAGAAAGGAAATCAGTAAAAAATACATCTTAAATGAACTAGCTTGCTATAATCGGTTAAACTTGTTAATAAGCAGAAAAACCTAAATACTCTTAAAACACTCAAATCTGACATGTCCGCGTATGTGAAAAATTGAGATTTTTTCAATTTTTGAATTTTGTCTAGATTATAGGTTCAAAAGAAAGGAAATCAGTAAAAAATACATGTTAAATGAACACTAGCCTTCTATAGTGGGTGAAACTTGTTAATAAGCAGAAAAAACTTAATACTCTGAAAACACTCAAATCTGACATGTCCGCGTATGTGAAAAATTGAGATTTTTTCAATTTTTGAATTTTGTCTAGATTATAGGTTCAAAAGAAAGGAAATCAGTAAAAAATACATCTTAAATGCACACTAGCCTTCTATACGAAGTGAAACTTGTTAATAAGCAGAAAAACTAAATACTCTGAAAACACTCAAATCTGACATGTCCGCGTATGTGAAAAATTGAGATTTTTTCAATTTTTGAATTTTGTCTAGATTATAGGTTCAAAAGAAAGGAAATCAGTAAAAAATACATGTTAAATGCACACTAGCCTTCTATAGTGGGTGAAACTTGTTAATAAGCAGAAAAAACTACATACTCTTAAAACACTCAAATCTGACATGTCCGCGTAAGGGAAAAATTGAGATTTTTTCAATTTTTGAATTTTGTCTAGATTATAGGTTCAAAAGAAAGGAAATCAGTAAAAAATACATGTTAAATGCACACTAGCCTTTTATACGAAGTGAAACTTGTTAATAAGCAGAAAAAACTAAATACTCTGAAAACACTCAAATCTGACATGTCCGCGTATGTGAAAAATTGAGATTTTTTCAATTTTTGAATTTTGTCTAGATTATAGGTTCAAAAGAAAGGAAATCAGTAAAAAATACATCTTAAATGCACACTAGCTTGCTATAATCGGTTAAACTTGTTAATAGGCAGAAAAACCTAAATACTCTTAAAACACTCAAATCTGACATGTCCGCGTATGTGAAAAATTGAGATTTTTTCAATTTTTGAATTTTGTCTAGATTATAGGTTCAAAAGAAAGGAAATCAGTAAAAAATACATGTTAAATGAACACTAGCCTTCTATACGAAGTGAAACTTGTTAATAAGCAGAAAAAACTAAATACTCTGAAAACACTCAAATCTGACATGTCCGCGTATGTGAAAAACTGAGATTTTTTCAATTTTTGAATTTTGTCTAGATTATAGGTTCAAAAGAATGGAAATCAGTAAAAAATACATGTTAAATGCACACTAGCCTTCTATAGTAAGTGAAACTTGTTAATAAGCAGAAAAAACTAAATCCTCTGAAAACACTCAAATCTGACATGTCCGCGTATGTGAAAAATTGAGATTTTTTCAATTTTTGAATTTTGTCTAGATTATAGGTTCAAAAGAAAGGAAATCAGTAAAAAATACATGTTAAATGCACACTAGCCTTCTATAGTGGGTGAAACTTGTTAATAAGCAGAAAAAACTTAATACTCTGAAAACACTCAAATCTGACATGTCCGCGTATGTGAAAAATTGAGATTTTTTCAATTTTTGAATTTTGTCTAGATTATAGGTTCATAAGAAAGGAAATCAGTAAAAAATACATGTTAAATGCACACTAGTCTTCTATATTGGGTGAAACTTGTTAATAAGCAGAAAAAACTAAATACTCTGAAAACACTCAAATCTGACATGTCCGCGTATGTGAAAAATTGAGATTTTTTCAATTTTTGAATTTTGTCTAGATTATAGGTTCAAAAGAAAGGAAATCAGTAAAAAATACATGTTAAATGAACACTAGCCTTCTATACGAAGTGAAACTTGTTAATAAGCAGAAAAAACTAAATACTCTGAAAACACTCAAATCTGACATGTCCGCGTATGTGAAAAACTGAGATTTTTTCAATTTTTGAATTTTGTCTAGATTATAGGTTCAAAAGAAAGGAAATCAGTAAAAAATACATCTTAAATGCACACTAGCCTTCTATAGTGGGTGAAACTTGTTAATAAGCAGAAAAAACTAAATACTCTTAAAACACTCAAATCTGACATGTCCGCGTATGTGAAAAATTGAGATTTTTTCAATTTTTGAATTTTGTCTAGATTATAGGTTCAAAAGAAAGGAAATCAGTAAAAAATACATGTTAAATGCACACTAGCCTTCTATAGTGGGTGAAACTTGTTAATAAGCAGAAAAAACTAAATACTCTGAAAACACTCAAATCTGACATGTCCGCGTATGTGAAAAATTGAGATTTTTTCAATTTTTGAATTTTGTCTAGATTATAGGTTCAAAAGAAAGGTAATCAGTAAAAAATACATGTTTAATGCACACTAGCTTGCTATAATCTGTTAAACTTGTTAATAAGCAGAAAAAACTAAATACTCTGAAAACACTCAAATCTGACATGTCCGCGTATGTGAAAAATGGAGATTTTTTCAATTTTTGAATTTTGTCTAGATTATAGGTTCAAAAGAAAGGAAATCAGTAAAAAATACATGTTAAATGCACACTAGCCTTCTATAGTGGGTGAAACTTGTTAATAAGCAGAAAAAACTTAATACTCTGAAAACACTCAAATCTGACATGTCCGCGTATGTGAAAAACTGAGATTTTTTCAATTTTTGAATTTTGTCTAGATTATAGGTTCAAAAGAAAGGAAATCAGTAAAAAATACATGTTAAATGCACACTAGCCTTCTATAGTGGGTGAAACTTGTTAATAAGCAGAAAAAACTAAATACTCTGAAAACACTCAAATCTGACATGTCCGCGTATGTGAAAAATTGAGATTTTTTTCAATTTTTGAATTTTGTCTAGATTATAGGTTCAAAAGAAAGGAAATCAGTAAAAAATACATGTTAAATGCACACTAGCTTGCTATAATCGGTTAAACTTGTTAATAAGCAGAAAAACCTAAATACTCTGAAAACACTCAAATCTGACATGTCCGCGTATGTGAAAAATTGAGATTTTTTCAATTTTTGAATTTTGTCTAGATTATAGGTTCAAAAGAAAGGAAATCAGTAAAAAATACATGTTAAATGCACACTAGCCTTCTATAGTGGGTGAAACTTGTTAATAAGCAGAAAAAACTAAATACTCTGAAAACACTCAAATCTGATATGTCCGCGTATGTGAAAAATTGAGATTTTTTCAATTTTTGAATTTTGTCTAGATTATAGGTTCAAAAGAAAGGAAATCAGTAAAAAATACATGTTAAATGCACACTAGCCTTCTATACGAAGTGAAACTTGTTAATAAGCAGAAAAAACTAAATACTCTGAAAACACTCAAATCTGACATGTCCGCGTATGTGAAAAATTGAGATTTTTTTCAATTTTTGAATTTTGTCTAGATTATAGGTTCAAAAGAAAGGAAATCAGTAAAAAATACATCTTAAATGAACTAGCTTGCTATAATCGGTTAAACTTGTTAATAAGCAGAAAAACCTAAATACTCTTAAAACACTCAAATCTGACATGTCCGCGTATGTGAAAAATTGAGATTTTTTCAATTTTTGAATTTTGTCTAGATTATAGGTTCAAAAGAAAGGAAATCAGTAAAAAATACATGTTAAATGAACACTAGCCTTCTATAGTGGGTGAAACTTGTTAATAAGCAGAAAAAACTTAATACTCTGAAAACACTCAAATCTGACATGTCCGCGTATGTGAAAAATTGAGATTTTTTCAATTTTTGAATTTTGTCTAGATTATAGGTTCAAAAGAAAGGAAATCAGTAAAAAATACATGTTAAATTCACACTAGCCTTCTATACGAAGTGAAACTTGTTAATAAGCAGAAAAAACTAAATACTCTGAAAACACTCAAATCTGACATGTCCGCGTATGTGAAAAATTGAGATTTTTTCAATTTTTGAATTTTGTCTAGATTATAGGTTCAAAAGAAAGGAAATCAGTAAAAAATACATGTTAAATGAACACTAGCCTTCTATACGAAGTGAAACTTGTTAATAAGCAGAAAAAACTAAATACTCTGAAAACACTCAAATCTGACATGTCCGCGTATGTGAAAAACTGAGATTTTTTCAATTTTTGAATTTTGTCTAGATTATAGGTTCAAAAGAAAGGAAATCAGTAAAAAATACATCTTAAATGCACACTAGCCTTCTATAGTGGGTGAAACTTGTTAATAAGCAGAAAAAACTAAATACTCTTAAAACACTCAAATCTGACATGTCCGCGTATGTGAAAAATTGAGATTTTTTCAATTTTTGAATTTTGTCTAGATTATAGGTTCAAAAGAAAGGAAATCAGTAAAAAATACATGTTAAATGCACACTAGCCTTCTATAGTGGGTGAAACTTGTTAATAAGCAGAAAAAACTAAATACTCTGAAAACACTCAAATCTGACATGTCCGCGTATGTGAAAAATTGAGATTTTTTCAATTTTTGAATTTTGTCTAGATTATAGGTTCAAAAGAAAGGTAATCAGTAAAAAATACATGTTTAATGCACACTAGCTTGCTATAATCTGTTAAACTTGTTAATAAGCAGAAAAAACTAAATACTCTGAAAACACTCAAATCTGACATGTCCGCGTATGTGAAAAATGGAGATTTTTTCAATTTTTGAATTTTGTCTAGATTATAGGTTCAAAAGAAAGGAAATCAGTAAAAAATACATGTTAAATGCACACTAGCCTTCTATAGTGGGTGAAACTTGTTAATAAGCAGAAAAAACTTAATACTCTGAAAACACTCAAATCTGACATGTCCGCGTATGTGAAAAATTGAGATTTTTTCAATTTTTGAATTTTGTCTAGATTATAGGTTCATAAGAAAGGAAATCAGTAAAAAATACATGTTAAATGCACACTAGTCTTCTATATTGGGTGAAACTTGTTAATAAGCAGAAAAAACTAAATACTCTGAAAACACTCAAATCTGACATGTCCGCGTATGTGAAAAATTGAGATTTTTTCAATTTTTGAATTTTGTCTAGATTATAGGTTCAAAAGAAAGGAAATCAGTAAAAAATACATCTTAAATGCACACTAGCTTGCTATAATCGGTTAAACTTGTTAATAAGCAGAAAAACCTAAATACTCTTAAAACACTCAAATCTGACATGTCCGCGTATGTGAAAAATTGAGATTTTTTCAATTTTTGAATTTTGTCTAGATTATAGGTTCAAAAGAAAGGAAATCAGTAAAAAATACATGTTAAATGCACACTAGCCTTCTATAGTGGGTGAAACTTGTTAATAAGCAGAAAAAACTTAATACTCTGAAAACACTCAAATCTGACATGTCCGCGTATGTGAAAAATTGAGATTTTTTCAATTTTTGAATTTTGTCTAGATTATAGGTTCAAAAGAAAGGAAATCAGTAAAAAATACATCTTAAATGCACACTAGCCTTCTATACGAAGTGAAACTTGTTAATAAGCAGAAAAAACTAAATACTCTGAAAACACTCAAATCTGACATGTCCGCGTATGTGAAAAATTGAGATTTTTTCAATTTTTGAATTTTGTCTAGATTATAGGTTCAAAAGAAAGGAAATCAGTAAAAAATACATCTTAAATGCACACTAGCCTTCTATAGTAAGTGAAACTTGTTAATAAGCAGAAAAAACTAAATACTCTGAAAACACTCAAATCTGACATGTCCGCGTATGTGAAAAATTGAGATTTTTTCAATTTTTGAATTTTGTCTAGATTATAGGTTCAAAAGAAAGGAAATCAGTAAAAAATACATGTTAAATGCACACTAGCCTTCTATAGTGGGTGAAACTTGTTAATAAGCAGAAAAAACTTAATACTCTGAAAACACTCAAATCTGACATGTCCGCGTATGTGAAAAATTGAGATTTTTTCAATTTTTGAATTTTGTCTAGATTATAGGTTCAAAAGAAAGGAAATCAGTAAAAAATACATCTTAAATGCACACTAGCCTTCTATACGAAGTGAAACTTGTTAATAAGCAGAAAAAACTAAATACTCTGAAAACACTCAAATCTGACATGTCCGCGTATGTGAAAAATTGAGATTTTTTCAATTTTTGAATTTTGTCTAGATTATAGGTTCAAAAGAAAGGAAATCAGTAAAAAATACATCTTAAATGCACACTAGCTTGCTATAATCGGTTACAATTGTTGATAGGCAGAAAAACCTAAATACTCTTAAAACACTCAAATCTGACATGTCCGCGTATGTGAAAAATGGAGATTTTTTCAATTTTTGAATTTTGTCTAGATTATAGGTTCAAAAGAAAGGAAATCAGTAAAAAATACATGTTAAATGAACACTAGCCTTCTATACGAAGTGAAACTTGTTAATAAGCAGAAAAAACTAAATACTCTGAAAACACTCAAATCTGACATGTCCGCGTATGTGAAAAACTGAGATTTTTTCAATTTTTGAATTTTGTCTAGATTATAGGTTCAAAAGAAAGGAAATCAGTAAAAAATACATCTTAAATGCACACTAGCCTTCTATAGTGGGTGAAACTTGTTAATAAGCAGAAAAAACTAAATACTCTTAAAACACTCAAATCTGACATGTCCGCGTATGTGAAAAATTGAGATTTTTTCAATTTTTGAATTTTGTCTAGATTATAGGTTCAAAAGAAAGGAAATCAGTAAAAAATACATGTTAAATGCACACTAGCCTTCTATAGTGGGTGAAACTTGTTAATAAGCAGAAAAAACTAAATACTCTGAAAACACTCAAATCTGACATGTCCGCGTATGTGAAAAATTGAGATTTTTTCAATTTTTGAATTTTGTCTAGATTATAGGTTCAAAAGAAAGGTAATCAGTAAAAAATACATGTTTAATGCACACTAGCTTGCTATAATCTGTTAAACTTGTTAATAAGCAGAAAAAACTAAATACTCTGAAAACACTCAAATCTGACATGTCCGCGTATGTGAAAAATTGAGTTTTTTTCAATTTTTGAATTTTGTCTAGATTATAGGTTCAAAAGAAAGGAAATCAGTAAAAAATACATGTTAAATGCACACTAGCCTTCTATAGTGGGTGAAACTTGTTAATAAGCAGAAAAAACTTAATACTCTGAAAACACTCAAATCTGACATGTCCGCGTATGTGAAAAATTGAGATTTTTTCAATTTTTGAATTTTGTCTAGATTATAGGTTCATAAGAAAGGAAATCAGTAAAAAATACATGTTAAATGCACACTAGTCTTCTATATTGGGTGAAACTTGTTAATAAGCAGAAAAAACTAAATACTCTGAAAACACTCAAATCTGACATGTCCGCGTATGTGAAAAATTGAGATTTTTTCAATTTTTGAATTTTGTCTAGATTATAGGTTCAAAAGAAAGGAAATCAGTAAAAAATACATCTTAAATGCACACTAGCTTGCTATAATCGGTTAAACTTGTTAATAAGCAGAAAAACCTAAATACTCTTAAAACACTCAAATCTGACATGTCCGCGTATGTGAAAAATTGAGATTTTTTCAATTTTTGAATTTTGTCTAGATTATAGGTTCAAAAGAAAGGAAATCAGTAAAAAATACATGTTAAATGCACACTAGCCTTCTATAGTGGGTGAAACTTGTTAATAAGCAGAAAAAACTTAATACTCTGAAAACACTCAAATCTGACATGTCCGCGTATGTGAAAAATTGAGATTTTTTCAATTTTTGAATTTTGTCTAGATTATAGGTTCAAAAGAAAGGAAATCAGTAAAAAATACATCTTAAATGCACACTAGCCTTCTATACGAAGTGAAACTTGTTAATAAGCAGAAAAAACTAAATACTCTGAAAACACTCAAATCTGACATGTCCGCGTATGTGAAAAATTGAGATTTTTTCAATTTTTGAATTTTGTCTAGATTATAGGTTCAAAAGAAAGGAAATCAGTAAAAAATACATCTTAAATGCACACTAGCTTGCTATAATCGGTTAAACTTGTTAATAGGCAGAAAAACCTAAATACTCTTAAAACACTCAAATCTGACATGTCCGCGTATGTGAAAAATTGAGATTTTTTCAATTTTTGAATTTTGTCTAGATTATAGGTTCAAAAGAAAGGAAATCAGTAAAAAATACATGTTAAATGAACACTAGCCTTCTATACGAAGTGAAACTTGTTAATAAGCAGAAAAAACTAAATACTCTGAAAACACTCAAATCTGACATGTCCGCGTATGTGAAAAACTGAGATTTTTTCAATTTTTGAATTTTGTCTAGATTATAGGTTCAAAAGAAAGGAAATCAGTAAAAAATACATCTTAAATGCACACTAGCCTTCTATAGTGGGTGAAACTTGTTAATAAGCAGAAAAAACTAAATACTCTTAAAACACTCAAATCTGACATGTCCGCGTATGTGAAAAATTGAGATTTTTTCAATTTTTGAATTTTGTCTAGATTATAGGTTCAAAAGAAAGGAAATCAGTAAAAAATACATGTTAAATGCACACTAGCCTTCTATAGTGGGTGAAACTTGTTAATAAGCAGAAAAAACTAAATACTCTGAAAACACTCAAATCTGACATGTCCGCGTATGTGAAAAATTGAGATTTTTTCAATTTTTGAATTTTGTCTAGATTATAGGTTCAAAAGAAAGGTAATCAGTAAAAAATACATGTTTAATGCACACTAGCTTGCTATAATCTGTTAAACTTGTTAATAAGCAGAAAAAACTAAATACTCTGAAAACACTCAAATCTGACATGTCCGCGTATGTGAAAAATGGAGATTTTTTCAATTTTTGAATTTTGTCTAGATTATAGGTTCAAAAGAAAGGAAATCAGTAAAAAATACATGTTAAATGCACACTAGCCTTCTATAGTGGGTGAAACTTGTTAATAAGCAGAAAAAACTTAATACTCTGAAAACACTCAAATCTGACATGTCCGCGTATGTGAAAAATTGAGATTTTTTCAATTTTTGAATTTTGTCTAGATTATAGGTTCATAAGAAAGGAAATCAGTAAAAAATACATGTTAAATGCACACTAGTCTTCTATATTGGGTGAAACTTGTTAATAAGCAGAAAAAACTAAATACTCTGAAAACACTCAAATCTGACATGTCCGCGTATGTGAAAAATTGAGATTTTTTCAATTTTTGAATTTTGTCTAGATTATAGGTTCAAAAGAAAGGAAATCAGTAAAAAATACATCTTAAATGCACACTAGCTTGCTATAATCGGTTAAACTTGTTAATAAGCAGAAAAACCTAAATACTCTTAAAACACTCAAATCTGACATGTCCGCGTATGTGAAAAATTGAGATTTTTTCAATTTTTGAATTTTGTCTAGATTATAGGTTCAAAAGAAAGGAAATCAGTAAAAAATACATGTTAAATGCACACTAGCCTTCTATAGTGGGTGAAACTTGTTAATAAGCAGAAAAAACTTAATACTCTGAAAACACTCAAATCTGACATGTCCGCGTATGTGAAAAATTGAGATTTTTTCAATTTTTGAATTTTGTCTAGATTATAGGTTCAAAAGAAAGGAAATCAGTAAAAAATACATCTTAAATGCACACTAGCCTTCTATACGAAGTGAAACTTGTTAATAAGCAGAAAAAACTAAATACTCTGAAAACACTCAAATCTGACATGTCCGCGTATGTGAAAAATTGAGATTTTTTCAATTTTTGAATTTTGTCTAGATTATAGGTTCAAAAGAAAGGAAATCAGTAAAAAATACATCTTAAATGCACACTAGCTTGCTATAATCGGTTAAACTTGTTAATAGGCAGAAAAACCTAAATACTCTTAAAACACTCAAATCTGACATGTCCGCATATGTGAAAAATTGAGATTTTTTCAATTTTTGAATTTTGTCTAGATTATAGGTTCAAAAGAAAGGAAATCAGTAAAAAATACATGTTAAATGAACACTAGCCTTCTATACGAAGTGAAACTTGTTAATAAGCAGAAAAAACTAAATACTCTGAAAACACTCAAATCTGACATGTCCGCGTATGTGAAAAACTGAGATTTTTTCAATTTTTGAATTTTGTCTAGATTATAGGTTCAAAAGAAAGGAAATCAGTAAAAAATACATCTTAAATGCACACTAGCCTTCTATAGTGGGTGAAACTTGTTAATAAGCAGAAAAAACTAAATACTCTTAAAACACTCAAATCTGACATGTCCGCGTATGTGAAAAATTGAGATTTTTTCAATTTTTGAATTTTGTCTAGATTATAGGTTCAAAAGAAAGGAAATCAGTAAAAAATACATCTTAAATGCACACTAGCTTTCTATGATCGGTTCAACTTGTTAATAAGCAGAAAAAACTCAATACTCTTAAAACACTCAAATCTGACATGTCCGCGTATGTGAAAAATTGAGATTTTTTCAATTTTTGAATTTTGTCTAGATTATAGGTTCAAAAGAAAGGTAATCAGTAAAAAATACATGTTTAATGCACACTAGCTTGCTATAATCTGTTAAACTTGTTAATAAGCAGAAAAAACTAAATACTCTGAAAACACTCAAATCTGACATGTCCGCGTATGTGAAAAATGGAGATTTTTTCAATTTTTGAATTTTGTCTAGATTATAGGTTCAAAAGAAAGGAAATCAGTAAAAAATACATGTTAAATGCACACTAGCCTTCTATAGTGGGTGAAACTTGTTAATAAGCAGAAAAAACTTAATACTCTGAAAACACTCAAATCTGACATGTCCGCGTATGTGAAAAATTGAGATTTTTTCAATTTTTGAATTTTGTCTAGATTATAGGTTCATAAGAAAGGAAATCAGTAAAAAATACATGTTAAATGCACACTAGTCTTCTATATTGGGTGAAACTTGTTAATAAGCAGAAAAAACTAAATACTCTGAAAACACTCAAATCTGACATGTCCGCGTATGTGAAAAATTGAGATTTTTTCAATTTTTGAATTTTGTCTAGATTATAGGTTCAAAAGAAAGGAAATCAGTAAAAAATACATCTTAAATGCACACAAGCTTGCTATAATCGGTTCAACTTGTTAATAAGCAGAAAAAACTAAATACTCTGAAAACACTCAAATCTGACATGTCCGCGTATGTGAAAAATTGAGATTTTTTCAATTTTTGAATTTTGTCTAGATTATAGGTTCAAAAGAAAGGAAATCAGTAAAAAATACATGTTTAATGCACACTAGCTTTCTATAATTGGTTAAACTTGTTAATAAGCAGAAAAAACTAAATATTCTGAAAACAATCAAATCTGACATGTCCGCGTATGTGAAAAATTGAGATTTTTTCAATTTTTGAATTTTGTCTAGATTATAGGTTCAAAAGAAAGGAAATCAGTAAAAAATACATCTTAAATGCACACTAGCCTTCTATAGTAAGTGAAACTTGTTAATAAGCAGAAAAAACTAAATACTCTTAAAACACTCAAATCTGACATGTCCGCGTATGTGAAAAATTGAGATTTTTTCAATTTTTGAATTTTGTCTAGATTATAGGTTCAAAAGAAAGGAAATCAGTAAAAAATACATGTTAAATGCACACTAGCCTTCTATAGTGGGTGAAACTTGTTAATAAGCAGAAAAAACTACATACTCTTAAAACACTCAAATCTGACATGTCCGCGTAAGGGAAAAATTGAGATTTTTTCAATTTTTGAATTTTGTCTAGATTATAGGTTCAAAAGAAAGGAAATCAGTAAAAAATACATGTTAAATGCACACTAGCCTTTTATACGAAGTGAAACTTGTTAATAAGCAGAAAAAACTAAATACTCTGAAAACACTCAAATCTGACATGTCCGCGTATGTGAAAAATTGAGATTTTTTCAATTTTTGAATTTTGTCTAGATTATAGGTTCAAAAGAAAGGAAATCAGTAAAAAATACATCTTAAATGCACACTAGCTTGCTATAATCGGTTAAACTTGTTAATAAGCAGAAAAACCTAAATACTCTTAAAACATTCAAATCTGACATGTCCGCGTATGTGAAAAATTGAGATTTTTTCAATTTTTGAATTTTGTCTAGATTATAGGTTCAAAAGAAAGGAAATCAGTAAAAAATACATCTTAAATGCACACTAGCCTTCTATAGTGGGTGAAACTTGTTAATAAGCAGAAAAAACTAAATCCTCTGAAAACACTCAAATCTGACATGTCCGCGTATGTGAAAAATTGAGATTTTTTCAATTTTTGAATTTTGTCTAGATTATAGGTTCAAAAGAAAGGAAATCAGTAAAAAATACATCTTAAATGCACACTAGCTTTCTATAATCGGTTAAACTTGTTAATAAGCAGAAAAAACTAAATACTCTTAAAACACTCAAATCTGACATGTCCGCGTATGTGAAAAATTGAGATTTTTTCAATTTTTGAATTTTGTCTAGATTATAGGTTCAAAAGAAAGGAAATCAGTAAAAAATACATGTTAAATGCACACTAGCCTTCTATAGTGGGTGAAACTTGTTAATAAGCAGAAAAAACTTAATACTCTGAAAACACTCAAATCTGACATGTCCGCGTATGTGAAAAATTGAGATTTTTTCAATTTTTGAATTTTGTCTAGATTATAGGTTCAAAAGAAAGGAAATCAGTAAAAAATACATCTTAAATGCACACTAGCTTGCTATAATCGGTTAAACTTGTTAATAGGCAGAAAAACCTAAATACTCTTAAAACACTCAAATCTGACATGTCCGCGTATGTGAAAAATTGAGATTTTTTCAATTTTTGAATTTTGTCTAGATTATAGGTTCAAAAGAAAGGAAATCAGTAAAAAATACATGTTAAATGAACACTAGCCTTCTATACGAAGTGAAACTTGTTAATAAGCAGAAAAAACTAAATACTCTGAAAACACTCAAATCTGACATGTCCGCGTATGTGAAAAACTGAGATTTTTTCAATTTTTGAATTTTGTCTAGATTATAGGTTCAAAAGAAAGGAAATCAGTAAAAAATACATCTTAAATGCACACTAGCCTTCTATAGTGGGTGAAACTTGTTAATAAGCAGAATAAACTAAATACTCTGAAAACACTCAAATCTGACATGTCCGCGTATGTGAAAAATTGAGATTTTTTCAATTTTTGAATTTTGTCTAGATTATAGGTTCAAAAGAAAGGAAATCAGTAAAAAATACATCTTAAATGCACACTAGCCTTCTATAGTGGGTGAAACTTGTTAATAAGCAGAAAAAACTAAATACTCTGAAAACACTCAAATCTGACATGTCCGCGTATGTGAAAAATTGAGATTTTTTCAATTTTTGAATTTTGTCTAGATTATAGGTTCAAAAGAAAGGTAATCAGTAAAAAATACATGTTTAATGCACACTAGCTTGCTATAATCGGTTAAACTTGTTAATAAGCAGAAAAAACTAAATACTCTGAAAACACTCAAATCTGACATGTCCGCGTATGTGAAAAATTGAGATTTTTTCAATTTTTGAATTTTGTCTAGATTATAGGTTCAAAAGAAAGGAAATCAGTAAAAAATACATGTTAAATGCACACTAGCTTGCTATAATCGGTTAAACTTGTTAATAAGCAGAAAAACCTAAATACTCTGAAAACACTCAAATCTGACATGTCCGCGTATGTGAAAAATTGAGATTTTTTCAATTTTTGAATTTTGTCTAGATTATAGGTTCAAAAGAAAGGAAATCAGTAAAAAATACATGTTAAATGCACACTAGCCTTCTATACGAAGTGAAACTTGTTAATAAGCAGAAAAAACTAAATACTCTGAAAACACTCAAATCTGACATGTCCGCGTATGTGAAAAATTGAGATTTTTTTCAATTTTTGAATTTTGTCTAGATTATAGGTTCAAAAGAAAGGAAATCAGTAAAAAATACATCTTAAATGCACACTAGCTTGCTATAATCGGTTAAACTTGTTAATAAGCAGAAAAACCTAAATACTCTTAAAACACTCAAATCTGACATGTCCGCGTATGTGAAAAATTGAGATTTTTTCAATTTTTGAATTTTGTCTAGATTATAGGTTCAAAAGAAAGGAAATCAGTAAAAAATACATGTTAAATGAACACTAGCCTTCTATAGTGGGTGAAACTTGTTAATAAGCAGAAAAAACTTAATACTCTGAAAACACTCAAATCTGACATGTCCGCGTATGTGAAAAATTGAGATTTTTTCAATTTTTGAATTTTGTCTAGATTATAGGTTCAAAAGAAAGGAAATCAGTAAAAAATACATGTTAAATGCACACTAGCCTTCTATACGAAGTGAAACTTGTTAATAAGCAGAAAAAACTAAATACTCTGAAAACACTCAAATCTGACATGTCCGCGTATGTGAAAAATTGAGATTTTTTCAATTTTTGAATTTTGTCTAGATTATAGGTTCAAAAGAAAGGAAATCAGTAAAAAATACATCTTAAATGCACACTAGCTTGCTATAATCGGTTAAACTTGTTAATAAGCAGAAAAACCTAAATACTCTTAAAACACTCAAATCTGACATGTCCGCGTATGTGAAAAATGGAGATTTTTTCAATTTTTGAATTTTGTCTAGATTATAGGTTCAAAAGAAAGGAAATCAGTAAAAAATACATGTTAAATGCACACTTGCCTTCTATACGAAGTGAAACTTGTTAATAAGCAGAAAAAACTAAATACTCTGAAAACACTCAAATCTGACATGTCCGCGTATGTGAAAAATTGAGATTTTTTCAATTTTTGAATTTTGTCTAGATTATAGGTTCAAAAGAAAGGAAATCAGTAAAAAATACATCTTAAATGCACACAAGCTTGCTATAATCGGTTCAACTTGTTAATAAGCAGAAAAAACTAAATACTCTGAAAACACTCAAATCTGACATGTCCGCGTATGTGAAAAATTGAGATTTTTTCAATTTTTGAATTTTGTCTAGATTATAGGTTCAAAAGAAAGGAAATCAGTAAAAAATACATGTTAAATGCACACTAGCCTTCTATAGTGGGTGAAACTTGTTAATAAGCAGAAAAAACTACATACTCTTAAAACACTCAAATCTGACATGTCCGCGTAAGGGAAAAATTGAGATTTTTTCAATTTTTGAATTTTGTCTAGATTATAGGTTCAAAAGAAAGGAAATCAGTAAAAAATACATCTTAAATGCACACTAGCCTTCTATACGAAGTGAAACTTGTTAATAAGCAGAAAAAACTAAATACTCTGAAAACACTCAAATCTGACATGTCCGCGTATGTGAAAAATTGAGATTTTTTCAATTTTTGAATTTTGTCTAGATTATAGGTTCAAAAGAAAGGAAATCAGTAAAAAATACATCTTAAATGCACACTAGCTTGCTATAATCGGTTAAACTTGTTAATAAGCAGAAAAACCTAAATACTCTTAAAACATTCAAATCTGACATGTCCGCGTATGTGAAAAATTGAGATTTTTTCAATTTTTGAATTTTGTCTAGATTATAGGTTCAAAAGAAAGGAAATCAGTAAAAAATACATGTTAAATGCACACTAGCCTTCTATAATCGGTTAAACTTGTTAATAAGCAGAAAAAACTAAATCCTCTGAAAACACTCAAATCTGACATGTCCGCGTATGTGAAAAATTGAGATTTTTTCAATTTTTGAATTTTGTCTAGATTATAGGTTCAAAAGAAAGGAAATCAGTAAAAAATACATCTTAAATGCACACTAGCTTTCTATAATCGGTTAAACTTGTTAATAAGCAGAAAAAACTAAATACTCTTAAAACACTCAAATCTGACATGTCCGCGTATGTGAAAAATTGAGATTTTTTCAATTTTTGAATTTTGTCTAGATTATAGGTTCAAAAGAAAGGAAATCAGTAAAAAATACATGTTAAATGCACACTAGCCTTCTATAGTGGGTGAAACTTGTTAATAAGCAGAAAAAACTTAATACTCTGAAAACACTCAAATCTGACATGTCCGCGTATGTGAAAAATTGAGATTTTTTCAATTTTTGAATTTTGTCTAGATTATAGGTTCAAAAGAAAGGAAATCAGTAAAAAATACATCTTAAATGCACACTAGCTTGCTATAATCGGTTTAACTTGTTAATAGGCAGAAAAACCTAAATACTCTTAAAACACTCAAATCTGACATGTCCGCGTATGTGAAAAATTGAGATTTTTTCAATTTTTGAATTTTGTCTAGATTATAGGTTCAAAAGAAAGGAAATCAGTAAAAAATACATGTTAAATGAACACTAGCCTTCTATACGAAGTGAAACTTGTTAATAAGCAGAAAAAACTAAATACTCTGAAAACACTCAAATCTGACATGTCCGCGTATGTGAAAAACTGAGATTTTTTCAATTTTTGAATTTTGTCTAGATTATAGGTTCAAAAGAAAGGAAATCAGTAAAAAATACATGTTAAATGCACACTAGCCTTCTATAGTGGGTGAAACTTGTTAATAAGCAGAATAAACTAAATACTCTGAAAACACTCAAATCTGACATGTCCGCGTATGTGAAAAATTGAGATTTTTTCAATTTTTGAATTTTGTCTAGATTATAGGTTCAAAAGAAAGGAAATCAGTAAAAAATACATGTTAAATGCACACTAGCCTTCTATAGTGGGTGAAACTTGTTAATAAGCAGAAAAAACTAAATACTCTGAAAACACTCAAATCTGACATGTCCGCGTATGTGAAAAATTGAGATTTTTTCAATTTTTGAATTTTGTCTAGATTATAGGTTCAAAAGAAAGGTAATCAGTAAAAAATACATGTTTAATGCACACTAGCTTGCTATAATCGGTTAAACTTGTTAATAAGCAGAAAAAACTAAATACTCTGAAAACACTCAAATCTGACATGTCCGCGTATGTGAAAAATTGAGATTTTTTCAATTTTTGAATTTTGTCTAGATTATAGGTTCAAAAGAAAGGAAATCAGTAAAAAATACATGTTAAATGCACACTAGCTTGCTATAATCGGTTAAACTTGTTAATAAGCAGAAAAAC
Organism: Euprymna scolopes; assembly: GCF_053919585.1. NCBI lineage: Eukaryota > Metazoa > Mollusca > Cephalopoda > Sepiida > Sepiolidae > Euprymna > Euprymna scolopes. Next base: position 113,689,255 of record NC_136490.1, on the reverse strand, counting down.
CTAAATACTCTGAAAACACTCAAATCTGACATGTCCGCGTATGTGAAAAATTGAGATTTTTTCAATTTTTGAATTTTGTCTAGATTATAGGTTCAAAAGAAAGGAAATCAGTAAAAAATACATGTTAAATGCACACTAGCCTTCTATAGTGGGTGAAACTTGTTAATAAGCAGAAAAAACTAAATACTCTGAAAACACTCAAATCTGACATGTCCGCGTATGTGAAAAATTGAGATTTTTTCAATTTTTGAATTTTGTCTAGATTATAGGTTCAAAAGAAAGGAAATCAGTAAAAAATACATGTTTAATGCACACTAGCTTTCTATAATTGGTTAAACTTGTTAATAAGCAGAAAAAACTAAATACTCTGAAAACAATCAAATCTGACATGTCCGCGTATGTGAAAAATTGAGATTTTTTCAATTTTTGAATTTTGTCTAGATTATAGGTTCAAAAGAAAGGAAATCAGTAAAAAATACATGTTAAATGCACACTAGCCTTCTATAGTAAGTGAAACTTGTTAATAAGCAGAAAAAACTAAATACTCTTAAAACACTCAAATCTGACATGTCCGCGTATGTGAAAAATTGAGATTTTTTCAATTTTTGAATTTTGTCTAGATTATAGGTTCAAAAGAAAGGAAATCAGTAAAAAATACATGTTAAATGCACACTAGCCTTCTATAGTGGGTGAAACTTGTTAATAAGCAGAAAAAACTACATACTCTTAAAACACTCAAATCTGACATGTCCGCGTAAGTGAAAAATTGAGATTTTTTCAATTTTTGAATTTTGTCTAGATTATAGGTTCAAAAGAAAGGAAATCAGTAAAAAATACATGTTAAATGCACACTAGCCTTTTATACGAAGTGAAACTTGTTAATAAGCAGAAAAAACTAAATACTCTGAAAACACTCAAATCTGACATGTCCGCGTATGTGAAAAATTGAGATTTTTTCAATTTTTGAATTTTGTCTAGATTATAGGTTCAAAAGAAAGGAAATCAGTAAAAAAAACATCTTAAATGCACACTAGCTTGCTATAATCGGTTCAACTTGTTAATAAGCAGAAAAACCTAAATACTCTTAAAACATTCAAATCTGACATGTCCGCGTATGTGAAAAATTGAGATTTTTTCAATTTTTGAATTTTGTCTAGATTATAGGTTCAAAAGAAAGGAAATCAGTAAAAAATACATGTTAAATGCACAGTAGCCTTCTATAGTGGGTGAAACTTGTTAATAAGCAGAAAAAACTAAATCCTCTGAAAACACTCAAATCTGACATGTCCGCGTATGTGAAAAATTGAGATTTTTTCAATTTTTGAATTTTGTCTAGATTATAGGTTCAAAAGAAAGGAAATCAGTAAAAAATACATCTTAAATGCACACTAGCCTTCTATAGTGGGTGAAACTTGTTAACAAGCAGAAAAAACTACATACTCTTAAAACACTCAAATCTGACATGTCCGCGTAAGTGAAAAATTGAGATTTTTTCAATTTTTGAATTTTGTCTAGATTATAGGTTCAAAAGAAAGGAAATCAGTAAAAAATACATGTTAAATGCACACTAGCTTGCTATAATCGGTTAAACTTGTTAATAAGCAGAAAAACCTAAATACTCTTAAAACACTCAAATCTGACATGTCCGCGTATGTGAAAAATTGAGATTATTTCAATTTTTGAATTTTGTCTAGATTATAGGTTTAAAAGAAAGGAAATCAGTAAAAAATACATGTTAAATGCACACTAGCCTTCTATAGTGGGTGAAACTTGTTAATAAGCAGAAAAAACTAAATACTCTGAAAACACTCAATCTGACATGTCCGCGTATGTGAAAAATTGAGATTTTTTCAATTTTTGAATTTTGTCTAGATTATAGGTTCAAAAGAAAGGAAATCAGTAAAAAATACATGTTAAATGCACACTAGCCTTCTATACGAAGTGAAACTTGTTAATAAGCAGAAAAAACTAAATACTCTGAAAACACTCAAATCTGACATGTCCGCGTATGTGAAAAATTGAGATTTTTTCAATTTTTGAATTTTGTCTAGATTATAGGTTCAAAAGAAAGGAAATCAGTAAAAAATACATCTTAAATGCACACTAGCTTGCTATAATCGGTTAAACTTGTTAATAAGCAGAAAAAACTAAATACTCTGAAAACACTCAAATCTGACATGTCCGCGTATGTGAAAAATTGAGATTTTTTCAATTTTTGAATTTTGTCTAGATTATAGGTTCAAAAGAAAGGAAATCAGTAAAAAATACATCTTAAATGCACACTAGCTTGCTATAATCGGTTAAACTTGTTAATAAGCAGAAAAACCTAAATACTCTTAAAACATTCAAATCTGACATGTCCGCGTATGTGAAAAATTGAGATTTTTTCAATTTTTGAATTTTGTCTAGATTATAGGTTCAAAAGAAAGGAAATCAGTAAAAAATACATGTTAAATGCACACTAGCCTTCTATAGTGGGTGAAACTTGTTAATAAGCAGAAAAAACTACATACTCTTAAAACACTCAAATCTGACATGTCCGCGTAAGTGAAAAATTGAGATTTTTTCAATTTTTGAATTTTGTCTAGATTATAGGTTCAAAAGAAAGGAAATCAGTAAAAAATACATGTTAAATGCACACTAGCCTTTTATACGAAGTGAAACTTGTTAATAAGCAGAAAAAACTAAATACTCTGAAAACACTCAAATCTGACATGTCCGCGTATGTGAAAAATTGAGATTTTTTCAATTTTTGAATTTTGTCTAGATTATAGGTTCAAAAGAAAGGAAATCAGTAAAAAATACATGTTAAATGCACAGTAGCCTTCTATAGTGGGTGAAACTTGTTAATAAGCAGAAAAAACTAAATCCTCTGAAAACACTCAAATCTGACATGTCCGCGTATGTGAAAAATTGAGATTTTTTCAATTTTTGAATTTTGTCTAGATTATAGGTTCAAAAGAAAGGAAATCAGTAAAAAATACATCTTAAATGCACACTAGCCTTCTATAGTGGGTGAAACTTGTTAACAAGCAGAAAAAACTACATACTCTTAAAACACTCAAATCTGACATGTCCGCGTAAGTGAAAAATTGAGATTTTTTCAATTTTTGAATTTTGTCTAGATTATAGGTTCAAAAGAAAGGAAATCAGTAAAAAATACATGTTAAATGCACACTAGCTTGCTATAATCGGTTAAACTTGTTAATAAGCAGAAAAACCTAAATACTCTTAAAACACTCAAATCTGACATGTCCGCGTATGTGAAAAATTGAGATTATTTCAATTTTTGAATTTTGTCTAGATTATAGGTTTAAAAGAAAGGAAATCAGTAAAAAATACATGTTAAATGCACACTAGCCTTCTATAGTGGGTGAAACTTGTTAATAAGCAGAAAAAACTAAATACTCTGAAAACACTCAATCTGACATGTCCGCGTATGTGAAAAATTGAGATTTTTTCAATTTTTGAATTTTGTCTAGATTATAGGTTCAAAAGAAAGGAAATCAGTAAAAAATACATGTTAAATGCACACTAGCCTTCTATACGAAGTGAAACTTGTTAATAAGCAGAAAAAACTAAATACTCTGAAAACACTCAAATCTGACATGTCCGCGTATGTGAAAAATTGAGATTTTTTCAATTTTTGAATTTTGTCTAGATTATAGGTTCAAAAGAAAGGAAATCAGTAAAAAATACATCTTAAATGCACACTAGCTTGCTATAATCGGTTAAACTTGTTAATAAGCAGAAAAAACTAAATACTCTGAAAACACTCAAATCTGACATGTCCGCGTATGTGAAAAATTGAGATTTTTTCAATTTTTGAATTTTGTCTAGATTATAGGTTCAAAAGAAAGGAAATCAGTAAAAAATACATCTTAAATGCACACTAGCTTGCTATAATCGGTTAAACTTGTTAATAAGCAGAAAAACCTAAATACTCTTAAAACATTCAAATCTGACATGTCCGCGTATGTGAAAAATTGAGATTTTTTCAATTTTTGAATTTTGTCTAGATTATAGGTTCAAAAGAAAGGAAATCAGTAAAAAATACATGTTAAATGCACACTAGCCTTCTATAGTGGGTGAAACTTGTTAATAAGCAGAAAAAACTACATACTCTTAAAACACTCAAATCTGACATGTCCGCGTAAGTGAAAAATTGAGATTTTTTCAATTTTTGAATTTTGTCTAGATTATAGGTTCAAAAGAAAGGAAATCAGTAAAAAATACATGTTAAATGCACACTAGCCTTTTATACGAAGTGAAACTTGTTAATAAGCAGAAAAAACTAAATACTCTGAAAACACTCAAATCTGACATGTCCGCGTATGTGAAAAATTGAGATTTTTTCAATTTTTGAATTTTGTCTAGATTATAGGTTCAAAAGAAAGGAAATCAGTAAAAAATACATGTTTAATGCACACTAGCTTGCTATAATCGGTTAAACTTGTTAATAAGCAGAAAAACCTAAATACTCTTAAAACATTCAAATCTGACATGTCCGCGTATGTGAAAAATTGAGATTTTTTCAATTTTTGAATTTTGTCTAGATTATAGGTTCAAAAGAAAGGAAATCAGTAAAAAATACATGTTAAATGCACACTAGCCTTCTATAGTGGGTGAAACTTGTTAATAAGCAGAAAAACCTAAATACTCTGAAAACACTCAAATCTGACATGTCCGCGTATGTGAAAAATTGAGATTTTTTCAATTTTTGAATTTTGTCTAGATTATAGGTTCAAAAGAAAGGAAATCAGTAAAAAATACATCTTAAATGCACACTAGCCTTCTATAGTGGGTGAAACTTGTTAATAAGCAGAAAAAACTACATACTCTTAAAACACTCAAATCTGACATGTCCGCGTAAGTGAAAAATTGAGATTTTTTCAATTTTTGAATTTTGTCTAGATTATAGGTTCAAAAGAAAGGAAATCAGTAAAAAATACATCTTAAATGCACACTAGCTAGCTATAATCGGTTAAACTTGTTAATAAGCAGAAAAACCTAAATACTCTTAAAACACTCAAATCTGACATGTCCGCGTATGTGAAAAATTGAGATTTTTTCAATTTTTGAATTTTGTCTAGATTATAGGTTCAAAAGAAAGGAAATCAGTAAAAAATACATGTTAAATGCACACTAGCCTTCTATAGTGGGTGAAACTTGTTAATAAGCAGAAAAAACTAAATCCTCTGAAAACACTCAAATCTGACATGTCCGCGTATGTGAAAAATTGAGATTTTTTCAATTTTTGAATTTTGTCTAGATTATAGGTTCAAAAGAAAGGAAATCAGTAAAAAATACATGTTAAATGCACACTAGCCTTCTATACGAAGTGAAACTTGTTAATAAGCAGAAAAAACTAAATACTCTGAAAACACTCAAATCTGACATGTCCGCGTATGTGAAAAATTGAGATTTTTTCAATTTTTGAATTTTGTCTAGATTATAGGTTCAAAAGAAAGGAAATCAGTAAAAAATACATCTTAAATGCACACTAGCTTGCTATAATCGGTTAAACTTGTTAATAAGCAGAAAAAACTAAATACTCTGAAAACACTCAAATCTGACATGTCCGCGTATGTGAAAAATGGAGATTTTTTCAATTTTTGAATTTTGTCTAGATTATAGGTTCAAAAGAAAGGAAATCAGTAAAAAATACATCTTAAATGCACACTAGCCTTCTATAGTGGGTGAAACTTGTTAATAAGCAGAAAAAACTAAATACTTTGAAAACACTCAAATCTGACATGTCCGCGTATGTGAAAAATTGAGATTTTTTCAATTTTTGAATTTTGTCTAGATTATAGGTTCAAAAGAAAGGAAATCAGTAAAAAATACATGTTTTATGCACACTAGCTTGCTATAATTGGTTAAACTTGTTAATAAGCAGAAAAAACTAAATACTCTGAAAACACTCAAATCTGACATGTCCGCGTATGTGAAAAATTGAGATTTTTTCAATTTTTGAATTTTGTCTAGATTATAGGTTCAAAAGAAAGGAAATCAGTAAAAAATACATGTTAAATGCACACTAGCCTTCTATAGAAGGTGAAACTTGTTAATAAGCAGAAAAAACTAAATACTCTGAAAACACTCAAATCTGACATGTCCGCGTATGTGAAAAATTGAGATTTTTTCAATTTTTGAATTTTGTCTAGATTATAGGTTCAAAAGAAAAGAAATCAGTAAAAAATACATGTTAAATGCACACTAGCCTTCTATAGTGGGTGAAACTTGTTAATAAGCAGAAAAAACTAAATACTCTGAAAACACTCAAATCTGACATGTCCGCGTATGTGAAAAATTGAGATTTTTTCAATTTTTGAATTTTGTCTAGATTATAGGTTCAAAAGAAAGAAAATCAGTAAAAAATACATCTTAAATGCACACTAGCCTTTTATAGTGGGTGAAACTTGTTAATAAGCAGAAAAAACTAAATACTCTGAAAACACTCAAATCTGACATGTCCGCGTATGTGAAAAATTGAGATTTTTTCAATTTTTGAATTTTGTCTAGATTATAGGTTCAAAAGAAAGGAAATCAGTAAAAAATACATGTTAAATGCACACTAGCCTTCTATAGTGGGTGAAACTTGTTAATAAGCAGAAAAAACTAAATACTCTGAAAACACTCAAATCTGACATGTCCGCGTATGTGAAAAATTGAGATTTTTTCAATTTTTGAATTTTGTCTAGATTATAGGTTCAAAAGAAAAGAAATCAGTAAAAAATACATGTTAAATGCACACTAGCCTTCTATAGTGGGTGAAACTTGTTAATAAGCAGAAAAAACTAAATACTCTGAAAACACTCAAATCTGACATGTCCGCGTATGTGAAAAATTGAGATTTTTTCAATTTTTGAATTTTGTCTAGATTATAGGTTCAAAAAAAAGGAAATCAGTAAAAAATACATCTTAAATTCACACTAGCTTGCTATAATCGGTTAAACTTGTTAATAAGCAGAAAAAACTAAATACTCTGAAAACACTCAAATCTGACATGTCCGCGTATGTGAAAAATTGAGATTTTTTCAATTTTTGAATTTTGTCTAGATTATAGGTTCAAAAGAAAGAAAATCAGTAAAAAATACATCTTAAATGCACACTAGCCTTCTATAGTGGGTGAAACTTGTTAATAAGCAGAAAAAACTACATACTCTTAAAACACTCAAATCTGACATGTCCGCGTATGTGAAAAATTGAGATTTTTTCAATTTTTGAATTTTGTCTAGATTATAGGTTCAAAAGAAAGGAAATCAGTAAAAAATACATGTTTAATGCACACTAGCTTGCTATAATCGGTTAAACTTGTTAATAAGCAGAAAAAACTAAATACTCTTAAAACACTCAAATCTGACATGTCCGCGTATGTGAAAAATTGAGATTTTTTCAATTTTTGAATTTTGTCTAGATTATAGGTTCAAAAGAAAGGAAATCAGTAAAAAATACATGTTAAATGCACACTAGCCTTCTATAGTGGGTGAAACTTGTTAATAAGCAGAAAAAACTAAATACTCTTAAAACACTCAAATCTGACATGTCCGCGTATGTGAAAAATTGAGATTTTTTCAATTTTTGAATTTTGTCTAGATTATAGGTTCAAAAGAAAGGAAATCAGTAAAAAATACATCTTAAATGCACACTAGCCTTCTATACGAAGTGAAACTTGTTAATAAGCAGAAAAAACTAAATACTCTGAAAACACTCAAATCTGACATGTCCGCGTATGTGAAAAATTGAGATTTTTTCAATTTTTGAATTTTGTCTAGATTATAGGTTCAAAAGAAAGGAAATCAGTAAAAAATACATCTTAAATGCACACTAGCTTGCTATGATCGGTTCAACTTGTTAATAAGCAGAAAAAACTCAATACTCTTAAAACACTCAAATCTGACATGTCCGCGTATGTGAAAAATTGAGATTTTTTCAATTTTTGAATTTTGTCTAGATTATAGGTTCAAAAGAAAGGAAATCAGTAAAAAATACATGTTTAATGCACACTAGCTTGCTATAATTGGTTAAACTTGTTAATAAGCAGAAAAAACTAAATACTCTGAAAACACTCAAATCTGACATGTCCGCGTATGTGAAAAATTGAGATTTTTTCAATTTTTGAATTTTGTCTAGATTATAGGTTCAAAAGAAAGAAAATCAGTAAAAAATACATCTTAAATGCACACTAGCCTTCTATAGTGGGTGAAACTTGTTAATAAGCAGAAAAAACTACATACTCTTAAAACACTCAAATCTGACATGTCCGCGTATGTGAAAAATTGAGATTTTTTCAATTTTTGAATTTTGTCTAGATTATAGGTTCAAAAGAAAGGAAATCAGTAAAAAATACATGTTAAATGCACACTAGCCTTCTATAGTAAGTGAAACTTGTTAATAAGCAGAAAAAACTAAATACTCTGAAAACACTCAAATCTGACATGTCCGCGTATGTGAAAAATTGAGATTTTTTCAATTTTTGAATTTTGTCTAGATTATAGGTTCAAAAGAAAGGAAATCAGTAAAAAATACATGTTAAATGCACACTAGCCTTCTATAGTGGGTGAAACTTGTTAATAAGAAGAAAAAACTACATACTCTTAAAACACTCAAATCTGACATGTCCGCGTAAGTGAAAAATTGAGATTTTTTCAATTTTTGAATTTTGTCTAGATTATAGGTTCAAAAGAAAGGAAATCAGTAAAAAATACATGTTAAATGCACACTAGCGTTCTATAGTAAGTTAAACTTGTTAATAAGCAGAAAAAACTAAATCCTCTGAAAACACTCAAATCTGACATGTCTGCGTATGTGAAAAATTGAGATTTTTTCAATTTTTGAATTTTGTCTAGATTATAGGTTCAAAAGAAAGGAAATCAGTAAAAAATACATCTTAAATGCACACTAGCTTGCTATAATCGGTTAAACTTGTTAATAAGCAGAAAAAACTACATACTCTTAAAACACTCAAATCTGACATGTCCGCGTAAGTGAAAAATTGAGATTTTTTCAATTTTTGAATTTTGTCTAGATTATAGGTTCAAAAGAAAGGAAATCAGTAAAAAATACATGTTAAATTCACACTAGCCTTCTATACGAAGTGAAACTTGTTAATAAGCAGAAAAAACTAAATACTCTGAAAACACTCAAATCTGACATGTCCGCGTATGTGAAAAATTGAGATTTTTTCAATTTTTGAATTTTGTCTAGATTATAGGTTCAAAAGAAAGGAAATCAGTAAAAAATACATCTTAAATGCACACTAGCTTTCTATAATCGGTTAAACTTGTTAATAAGCAGAAAAACCTAAATACTCTGAAAACACTCAAATCTGACATGTCCGCGTATGTGAAAAATTGAGATTTTTTCAATTTTTGAATTTTGTCTAGATTATAGGTTCAAAAGAAAGGAAATCAGTAAAAAATACATGTTTTATGCACACTAGCTTGCTATAATTGGTTAAACTTGTTAATAAGCAGAAAAAACTAAATACTCTGAAAACACTCAAATCTGACATGTCCGCGTATGTGAAAAATTGAGATTTTTTCAATTTTTGAATTTTGTCTAGATTATAGGTTCAAAAGAAAGGAAATCAGTAAAAAATACATGTTAAATGCACACTAGCCTTCTATAGAAGGTGAAACTTGTTAATAAGCAGAAAAAACTAAATACTCTGAAAACACTCAAATCTGACATGTCCGCGTATGTGAAAAATTGAGATTTTTTCAATTTTTGAATTTTGTCTAGATTATAGGTTCAAAAGAAAAGAAATCAGTAAAAAATACATGTTAAATGCACACTAGCCTTCTATAGTGGGTGAAACTTGTTAATAAGCAGAAAAAACTAAATACTCTGAAAACACTCAAATCTGACATGTCCGCGTATGTGAAAAATTGAGATTTTTTCAATTTTTGAATTTTGTCTAGATTATAGGTTCAAAAGAAAGAAAATCAGTAAAAAATACATCTTAAATGCACACTAGCCTTTTATAGTGGGTGAAACTTGTTAATAAGCAGAAAAAACTAAATACTCTGAAAACACTCAAATCTGACATGTCCGCGTATGTGAAAAATTGAGATTTTTTCAATTTTTGAATTTTGTCTAGATTATAGGTTCAAAAGAAAGGAAATCAGTAAAAAATACATGTTAAATGCACACTAGCCTTCTATAGTGGGTGAAACTTGTTAATAAGCAGAAAAAACTAAATACTCTGAAAACACTCAAATCTGACATGTCCGCGTATGTGAAAAATTGAGATTTTTTCAATTTTTGAATTTTGTCTAGATTATAGGTTCAAAAGAAAAGAAATCAGTAAAAAATACATGTTAAATGCACACTAGCCTTCTATAGTGGGTGAAACTTGTTAATAAGCAGAAAAAACTAAATACTCTGAAAACACTCAAATCTGACATGTCCGCGTATGTGAAAAATTGAGATTTTTTCAATTTTTGAATTTTGTCTAGATTATAGGTTCAAAAAAAAGGAAATCAGTAAAAAATACATCTTAAATTCACACTAGCTTGCTATAATCGGTTAAACTTGTTAATAAGCAGAAAAAACTAAATACTCTGAAAACACTCAAATCTGACATGTCCGCGTATGTGAAAAATTGAGATTTTTTCAATTTTTGAATTTTGTCTAGATTATAGGTTCAAAAGAAAGAAAATCAGTAAAAAATACATCTTAAATGCACACTAGCCTTCTATAGTGGGTGAAACTTGTTAATAAGCAGAAAAAACTACATACTCTTAAAACACTCAAATCTGACATGTCCGCGTATGTGAAAAATTGAGATTTTTTCAATTTTTGAATTTTGTCTAGATTATAGGTTCAAAAGAAAGGAAATCAGTAAAAAATACATGTTAAATGCACACTAGCCTTCTATAGTGGGTGAAACTTGTTAATAAGCAGAAAAAACTAAATACTCTGAAAACACTCAAATCTGACATGTCCGCGTATGTGAAAAATTGAGATTTTTTCAATTTTTGAATTTTGTCTAGATTATAGGTTCAAAAGAAAAGAAATCAGTAAAAAATACATGTTAAATGCACACTAGCCTTCTATAGTGGGTGAAACTTGTTAATAAGCAGAAAAAACTAAATACTCTGAAAACACTCAAATCTGACATGTCCGCGTATGTGAAAAATTGAGATTTTTTCAATTTTTGAATTTTGTCTAGATTATAGGTTCAAAAAAAAGGAAATCAGTAAAAAATACATCTTAAATTCACACTAGCTTGCTATAATCGGTTAAACTTGTTAATAAGCAGAAAAAACTAAATACTCTGAAAACACTCAAATCTGACATGTCCGCGTATGTGAAAAATTGAGATTTTTTCAATTTTTGAATTTTGTCTAGATTATAGGTTCAAAAGAAAGAAAATCAGTAAAAAATACATCTTAAATGCACACTAGCCTTCTATAGTGGGTGAAACTTGTTAATAAGCAGAAAAAACTACATACTCTTAAAACACTCAAATCTGACATGTCCGCGTATGTGAAAAATTGAGATTTTTTCAATTTTTGAATTTTGTCTAGATTATAGGTTCAAAAGAAAGGAAATCAGTAAAAAATACATGTTTAATGCACACTAGCTTGCTATAATCGGTTAAACTTGTTAATAAGCAGAAAAAACTAAATACTCTTAAAACACTCAAATCTGACATGTCCGCGTATGTGAAAAATTGAGATTTTTTCAATTTTTGAATTTTGTCTAGATTATAGGTTCAAAAGAAAGGAAATCAGTAAAAAATACATGTTAAATGCACACTAGCCTTCTATAGTGGGTGAAACTTGTTAATAAGCAGAAAAAACTAAATACTCTTAAAACACTCAAATCTGACATGTCCGCGTATGTGAAAAATTGAGATTTTTTCAATTTTTGAATTTTGTCTAGATTATAGGTTCAAAAGAAAGGAAATCAGTAAAAAATACATCTTAAATGCACACTAGCCTTCTATACGAAGTGAAACTTGTTAATAAGCAGAAAAAACTAAATACTCTGAAAACACTCAAATCTGACATGTCCGCGTATGTGAAAAATTGAGATTTTTTCAATTTTTGAATTTTGTCTAGATTATAGGTTCAAAAGAAAGGAAATCAGTAAAAAATACATCTTAAATGCACACTAGCTTGCTATGATCGGTTCAACTTGTTAATAAGCAGAAAAAACTCAATACTCTTAAAACACTCAAATCTGACATGTCCGCGTATGTGAAAAATTGAGATTTTTTCAATTTTTGAATTTTGTCTAGATTATAGGTTCAAAAGAAAGGAAATCAGTAAAAAATACATGTTTAATGCACACTAGCTTGCTATAATTGGTTAAACTTGTTAATAAGCAGAAAAAACTAAATACTCTGAAAACACTCAAATCTGACATGTCCGCGTATGTGAAAAATTGAGATTTTTTCAATTTTTGAATTTTGTCTAGATTATAGGTTCAAAAGAAAGAAAATCAGTAAAAAATACATCTTAAATGCACACTAGCCTTCTATAGTGGGTGAAACTTGTTAATAAGCAGAAAAAACTACATACTCTTAAAACACTCAAATCTGACATGTCCGCGTATGTGAAAAATTGAGATTTTTTCAATTTTTGAATTTTGTCTAGATTATAGGTTCAAAAGAAAGGAAATCAGTAAAAAATACATGTTAAATGCACACTAGCCTTCTATAGTAAGTGAAACTTGTTAATAAGCAGAAAAAACTAAATACTCTGAAAACACTCAAATCTGACATGTCCGCGTATGTGAAAAATTGAGATTTTTTCAATTTTTGAATTTTGTCTAGATTATAGGTTCAAAAGAAAGGAAATCAGTAAAAAATACATGTTAAATGCACACTAGCCTTCTATAGTGGGTGAAACTTGTTAATAAGAAGAAAAAACTACATACTCTTAAAACACTCAAATCTGACATGTCCGCGTAAGTGAAAAATTGAGATTTTTTCAATTTTTGAATTTTGTCTAGATTATAGGTTCAAAAGAAAGGAAATCAGTAAAAAATACATGTTAAATGCACACTAGCGTTCTATAGTAAGTTAAACTTGTTAATAAGCAGAAAAAACTAAATCCTCTGAAAACACTCAAATCTGACATGTCTGCGTATGTGAAAAATTGAGATTTTTTCAATTTTTGAATTTTGTCTAGATTATAGGTTCAAAAGAAAGGAAATCAGTAAAAAATACATCTTAAATGCACACTAGCTTGCTATAATCGGTTAAACTTGTTAATAAGCAGAAAAAACTACATACTCTTAAAACACTCAAATCTGACATGTCCGCGTAAGTGAAAAATTGAGATTTTTTCAATTTTTGAATTTTGTCTAGATTATAGGTTCAAAAGAAAGGAAATCAGTAAAAAATACATGTTAAATTCACACTAGCCTTCTATACGAAGTGAAACTTGTTAATAAGCAGAAAAAACTAAATACTCTGAAAACACTCAAATCTGACATGTCCGCGTATGTGAAAAATTGAGATTTTTTCAATTTTTGAATTTTGTCTAGATTATAGGTTCAAAAGAAAGGAAATCAGTAAAAAATACATCTTAAATGCACACTAGCTTTCTATAATCGGTTAAACTTGTTAATAAGCAGAAAAACCTAAATACTCTGAAAACACTCAAATCTGACATGTCCGCGTATGTGAAAAATTGAGATTTTTTCAATTTTTGAATTTTGTCTAGATTATAGGTTCAAAAGAAAGGAAATCAGTAAAAAATACATGTTAAATGCACACTAGCCTTCTATAGTGGGTGAAACTTGTAAATAAGCAGAAAAAACTAAATACTCTGAAAACACTCAAATCTGACATGTCCGCGTATGTGAAAAATTGAGATTTTTTCAATTTTTGATTTTTGTCTAGATTATAGGTTCAAAAGAAAGGAAATCAGTAAAAAATACATCTTAAATGCACACTAGCTTGCTATAATCGGTTAAACTTGTTAATAAGCAGAAAAAACTAAATACTCTGAAAACACTCAAATCTGACATGTCCGCGTATGTGAAAAATTGAGATTTTTTCAATTTTTGAATCTTGTCTAGATTATAGGTTCAAAAGAAAGGAAATCAGTAAAAAATACATGTTAAATGCACACTAGCCTTCTATAGTGGGTGAAACTTGTTAATAAGCAGAAAAAACTAAATACTCTGAAAACACTCAAATCTGACATGTCCGCGTATGTGAAAAATTGAGATTTTTTCAATTTTTGAATTTTGTCTAGATTATAGGTTCAAAAGAAAGGAAATCAGTAAAAAATACATGTTAAATGCACACTAGCCTTCTATACGAAGTGAAACTTGTTAATAAGCAGAAAAAACTAAATACTCTGAAAACACTCAAATCTGACATGTCCGCGTATGTGAAAAATTGAGATTTTTTCAATTTTTGAATTTTGTCTAGATTATAGGTTCAAAAGAAAGGAAATCAGTAAAAAATACATCTTAAATGCACACTAGCCTTCTATAGTGGGTGAAACTTGTTAATAAGCAGAAAAAACTAAATACTCTGAAAACACTCAAATCTGACATGTCCGCGTATGTGAAAAATTGAGATTTTTTCAATTTTTGAATTTTGTCTAGATTATAGGTTCAAAAGAAAGGAAATCAGTAAAAAATACATGTTTAATGCACACTAGCTTGCTATAATCGGTTAAACTTGTTAATAAGCAGAAAAAACTAAATACTCTGAAAACACTCAAATCTGACATGTCCGCGTATGTGAAAAATGGAGATTTTTTCAATTTTTGAATTTTGTCTAGATTATAGGTTCAAAAGAAAGGAAATCAGTAAAAAATACATGTTAAATGCACACTAGCCTTCTATAGTGGGTGAAACTTGTTAATAAGCAGAAAAAACTAAATACTCTGAAAACACTCAAATCTGACATGTCCGCGTATGTGAAAAATTGAGATTTTTTCAATTTTTGAATTTTGTCTAGATTATAGGTTCAAAAGAAAGGAAATCAGTAAAAAATACATGTTAAATGCACACTAGCCTTCTATAGTGGGTGAAACTTGTTAATAAGCAGAAAAAACTACATACTCTTAAAACACTCAAATCTGACATGTCCGCGTAAGTGAAAAATTGAGATTTTTTCAATTTTTGAATTTTGTCTAGATTATAGGTTCAAAAGAAAGGAAATCAGTAAAAAATACATGTTAAATTCACACTAGCCTTCTATACGAAGTGAAACTTGTTAATAAGCAGAAAAAACTAAATACTCTGAAAACACTCAAATCTGACATGTCCGCGTATGTGAAAAATTGAGATTTTTTCAATTTTTGAATTTTGTCTAGATTATAGGTTCAAAAGAAAGGAAATCAGTAAAAAATACATCTTAAATGCACACTAGCTTGCTATAATCGGTTAAACTTGTTAATAAGCAGAAAAACCTAAATACTCTGAAAACACTCAAATCTGACATGTCCGCGTATGTGAAAAATTGAGATTTTTTCAATTTTTGAATTTTGTCTAGATTATAGGTTCAAAAGAAAGGAAATCAGTAAAAAATACATGTTAAATGCACACTAGCCTTCTATAGTGGGTGAAACTTGTTAATAAGCAGAAAAAACTAAATACTCTGAAAACACTCAAATCTGACATGTCCGCGTATGTGAAAAATTGAGATTTTTTCAATTTTTGAATTTTGTCTAGATTATAGGTTCAAAAGAAAGGAAATCAGTAAAAAATACATCTTAAATGCACACTAGCCTTCTATAGTGGGTGAAACTTGTTAATAAGCAGAAAAAACTAAATACTCTGAAAACACTCAAATCTGACATGTCCGCGTATGTGAAAAATTGAGATTTTTTCAATTTTTGAATTTTGTCTAGATTATAGGTTCAAAAGAAAGGAAATCAGTAAAAAATACATGTTTAATGCACACTAGCTTGCTATAATCGGTTAAACTTGTTAATAAGCAGAAAAAACTAAATACTCTGAAAACACTCAAATCTGACATGTCCGCGTATGTGAAAAATGGAGATTTTTTCAATTTTTGAATTTTGTCTAGATTATAGGTTCAAAAGAAAGGAAATCAGTAAAAAATACATGTTAAATGCACACTAGCCTTCTATAGTGGGTGAAACTTGTTAATAAGCAGAAAAAACTAAATACTCTGAAAACACTCAAATCTGACATGTCCGCGTATGTGAAAAATTGAGATTTTTTCAATTTTTGAATTTTGTCTAGATTATAGGTTCAAAAGAAAGGAAATCAGTAAAAAATACATGTTAAATGCACACTAGCCTTCTATAGTGGGTGAAACTTGTTAATAAGCAGAAAAAACTACATACTCTTAAAACACTCAAATCTGACATGTCCGCGTAAGTGAAAAATTGAGATTTTTTCAATTTTTGAATTTTGTCTAGATTATAGGTTCAAAAGAAAGGAAATCAGTAAAAAATACATGTTAAATTCACACTAGCCTTCTATACGAAGTGAAACTTGTTAATAAGCAGAAAAAACTAAATACTCTGAAAACACTCAAATCTGACATGTCCGCGTATGTGAAAAATTGAGATTTTTTCAATTTTTGAATTTTGTCTAGATTATAGGTTCAAAAGAAAGGAAATCAGTAAAAAATACATCTTAAATGCACACTAGCTTGCTATAATCGGTTAAACTTGTTAATAAGCAGAAAAACCTAAATACTCTGAAAACACTCAAATCTGACATGTCCGCGTATGTGAAAAATTGAGATTTTTTCAATTTTTGAATTTTGTCTAGATTATAGGTTCAAAAGAAAGGAAATCAGTAAAAAATACATGTTAAATGCACACTAGCCTTCTATAGTGGGTGAAACTTGTTAATAAGCAGAAAAAACTAAATACTCTGAAAACACTCAAATCTGACATGTCCGCGTATGTGAAAAATTGAGATTTTTTCAATTTTTGAATTTTGTCTAGATTATAGGTTCAAAAGAAAGGAAATCAGTAAAAAATACATGTTAAATGCACACTAGCCTTCTATACGAAGTGAAACTTGTTAATAAGCAGAAAAAACTAAATCCTCTGAAAACACTCAAATCTGACATGTCCGCGTATGTGAAAAATTGAGATTTTTTCAATTTTAGAATTTTGTCTAGATTATAGGTTCAAAAGAAAGGAAATCAGTAAAAAATACATCTTAAATGCACACTAGCCTTCTATAGTGGGTGAAACTTGTTAATAAGCAGAAAAAACTAAATACTCTGAAAACACTCAAATCTGACATGTCCGCGTATGTGAAAAATTGAGATTTTTTCAATTTTTGAATTTTGTCTAGATTATAGGTTCAAAAGAAAGGAAATCAGTAAAAAATACATGTTTAATGCACACTAGCTTGCTATAATCGGTTAAACTTGTTAATAAGCAGAAAAAACTAAATACTCTGAAAACACTCAAATCTGACATGTCCGCGTATGTGAAAAATGGAGATTTTTTCAATTTTTGAATTTTGTCTAGATTATAGGTTCAAAAGAAAGGAAATCAGTAAAAAATACATGTTAAATGCACACTAGCCTTCTATAGTGGGTGAAACTTGTTAATAAGCAGAAAAAACTAAATACTCTGAAAACACTCAAATCTGACATGTCCGCGTATGTGAAAAATTGAGATTTTTTCAATTTTTGAATTTTGTCTAGATTATAGGTTCAAAAGAAAGGAAATCAGTAAAAAATACATGTTAAATGCACACTAGCCTTCTATAGTGGGTGAAACTTGTTAATAAGCAGAAAAAACTACATACTCTTAAAACACTCAAATCTGACATGTCCGCGTAAGTGAAAAATTGAGATTTTTTCAATTTTTGAATTTTGTCTAGATTATAGGTTCAAAAGAAAGGAAATCAGTAAAAAATACATGTTAAATGCACACTAGCCTTTTATACGAAGTGAAACTTGTTAATAAGCAGAAAAAACTAAATACTCTGAAAACACTCAAATCTGACATGTCCGCGTATGTGAAAAATTGAGATTTTTTCAATTTTTGAATTTTGTATAGATTATAGGTTCAAAAGAAAGGAAATCAGTAAAAAATACATCTTAAATGCACACTAGCTTGCTATAATCGGTTAAACTTGTTAATAAGCAGAAAAAACTACATACTCTTAAAACACTCAAATCTGACATGTCCGCGTAAGTGAATAGTTGAGATTTTTTCAATTTTTGAATTTTGTCTAGATTATAGGTTCAAAAGAAAGGAAATCAGTAAAAAATACATGTTAAATTCACACTAGCCTTCTATACGAAGTGAAACTTGTTAATAAGCAGAAAAAACTAAATACTCTGAAAACACTCAAATCTGACATGTCCGCGTATGTGAAAAATTGAGATTTTTTCAATTTTTGAATTTTGTCTAGATTATAGGTTCAAAAGAAAGGAAATCAGTAAAAAATACATCTTAAATGCACACTAGCTTTTTATAATCGGTTAAACTTGTTAATAAGCAGAAAAACCTAAATACTCTGAAAACACTCAAATCTGACATGTCCGCGTATGTGAAAAATTGAGATTTTTTCAATTTTTGAATTTTGTCTAGATTATAGGTTCAAAAGAAAGGAAATCAGTAAAAAATACATCTTAAATGCACACTAGCCTTCTATAGTGGGTGAAACTTGTTAATAAGCAGAAAAAACTAAATACTCTGAAAACACTCAAATCTGACATGTCCGCGTATGTGAAAAATTGAGATTTTTTCAATTTTTGAATTTTGTCTAGATTATAGGTTCAAAAGAAAGGAAATCAGTAAAAAATACATGTTTAATGCACACTAGCTTGCAATAATCGGTTAAACTTGTTAATAAGCAGAAAAAACTAAATACTCTGAAAACACTCAAATCTGACATGTCCGCGTATGTGAAAAATTGAGATTTTTTCAATTTTTGAATTTTGTCTAGATTATAGGTTCAAAAGAAAGGAAATCAGTAAAAAATACATGTTAAATGCACACTAGCCTTCTATAGTGGGTGAAACTTGTTAATAAGCAGAAAAAACTAAATACTCTGAAAACACTCAAATCTGACATGTCCGCGTATGTGAAAAATTGAGATTTTTTCAATTTTTGAATTTTGTCTAGATTATAGGTTCAAAAGAAAGGAAATCAGTAAAAAATACATCTTAAATGCACACTAGCCTTCTATAGTGGGTGAAACTTGTTAATAAGCAGAAAAAACTACATACTCTTAAAACACTCAAATCTGACATGTCCGCGTAAGTGAAAAATTGAGATTTTTTCAATTTTTGAATTTTGTCTAGATTATAGGTTCAAAAGAAAGAAAATCAGTAAAAAATACATCTTAAATGCACACTAGCCTTCTATACGAAGTGAAACTTGTTAATAAGCAGAAAAAACTAAATACTCTGAAAACACTCAAATCTGACATGTCCGCGTATGTGAAAAATTGAGATTTTTTCAATTTTTGAATTTTGTCTAGATTATAGGTTCAAAAGAAAGGAAATCAGTAAAAAATACATCTTAAATGCACACTAGCTTGCTATGATCGGTTCAACTTGTTAATAAGCAGAAAAAACTCAATACTCTTAAAACACTCAAATCTGACATGTCCGCGTATGTGAAAAATTGAGATTTTTTCAATTTTTGAATTTTGTCTAGATTATAGGTTCAAAAGAAAGGAAATCAGTAAAAAATACATCTTAAATGCACACTAGCCTTCTATAGTGGGTGAAACTTGTTAATAAGCAGAAAAAACTAAATACTCTGAAAACACTCAAATCTGACATGTCCGCGTATGTGAAAAATTGAGATTTTTTCAATTTTTGAATTTTGTCTAGATTATAGGTTCAAAAGAAAGGAAATCAGTAAAAAATACATCTTAAATGCACACTAGCTTGCTATAATCGGTTAAACTTGTTAATAAGCAGAAAAAACTAAATACTCTGAAAACACTCAAATCTGACATGTCCGCGTATGTGAAAAATTGAGATTTTTTCAATTTTTGAATTTTGTCTAGATTATAGGTTCAAAAGAAAGGAAATCAGTAAAAAATACATCTTAAATGCACACTAGCCTTCTATAGTGGGTGAAACTTGTTAATAAGCAGAAAAAACTACATACTCTTAAAACACTCAAATCTGACATGTCCGCGTAAGTGAAAAATTGAGATTTTTTCAATTTTTGAATTTTGTCTAGATTATAGGTTCAAAAGAAAGGAAATCAGTAAAAAATACATGTTAAATGCACACTAGCCTTTTATACGAAGTGAAACTTGTTAATAAGCAGAAAAAACTAAATACTCTGAAAACACTCAAATCTGACATGTCCGCGTATGTGAAAAATTGAGATTTTTTCAATTTTTGAATTTTGTCTAGATTATAGGTTCAAAAGAAAGGAAATCAGTAAAAAATACATCTTAAATGCACACTAGCTTGCTATAATCGGTTAAACTTGTTAATAAGCAGAAAAACCTAAATACTCTTAAAACACTCAAATCTGACATGTCCGCGTATGTGAAAAATTGAGATTTTTTCAATTTTTGAATTTTGTCTAGATTATAGGTTCAAAAGAAAGGAAATCAGTAAAAAATACATGTTAAATGCACACTAGCGTTCTATAGTGGGTGAAACTTGGTAATAAGCAGAAAAAACTAAATACTCTGAAAACACTCAAATCTGACATGTCCGCGTGTGTGAAAAATTGAGATTTTTTCAATTTTTGAATTTTGTCTAGATTATAGGTTCAAAAGAAAAGAAATCAGTAAAAAATACATGTTAAATGCACACTAGCCTTCTATAGTGGGTGAAACTTGTTAATAAGCAGAAAAAACTAAATACTCTGAAAACACTCAAATCTGACATGTCCGCGTATGTGAAAAATTGAGATTTTTTCAATTTTTGAATTTTGTCTAGATTATAGGTTCAAAAAAAAGGAAATCAGTAAAAAATACATCTTAAATGCACACTAGCTTGCTATAATCGGTTAAACTTGTTAATAAGCAGAAAAAACTAAATACTCTGAAAACACTCAAATCTGACATGTCCGCGTATGTGAAAAATTGAGATTTTTTCAATTTTTGAATTTTGTCTAGATTATAGGTTCAAAAGAAAGAAAATCAGTAAAAAATACATCTTAAATGCACACTAGCCTTCTATAGTGGGTGAAACTTGTTAATAAGCAGAAAAAACTACATACTCTTAAAACACTCAAATCTGACATGTCCGCGTATGTGAAAAATTGAGATTTTTTCAATTTTTGAATTTTGTCTAGATTATAGGTTCAAAAGAAAGGAAATCAGTAAAAAATACATGTTTAATGCACACTAGCTTGCTATAATCGGTTAAACTTGTTAATAAGCAGAAAAAACTAAATACTCTTAAAACACTCAAATCTGACATGTCCGCGTATGTGAAAAATTGAGATTTTTTCAATTTTTGAATTTTGTCTAGATTATAGATTCAAAAGAAAGGAAATCAGTAAAAAATACATGTTAAATGCACACTAGCCTTCTATAGTGGGTGAAACTTGTTAATAAGCAGAAAAAACTTAATACTCTTAAAACACTCAAATCTGACATGTCCGCGTATGTGAAAAATTGAGATTTTTTCAATTTTTGAATTTTGTCTAGATTATAGGTTCAAAAGAAAGGAAATCAGTAAAAAATACATGTTAAATGCACACTAGCCTTCTATACGAAGTGAAACTTGTTAATAAGCAGAAAAAACTAAATACTCTGAAAACACTCAAATCTGACATGTCCGCGTATGTGAAAAATTGAGATTTTTTCAATTTTTGAATTTTGTCTAGATTATAGGTTCAAAAGAAAGGAAATCAGTAAAAAATACATCTTAAATGCACACTAGCTTTCTATGATCGGTTCAACTTGTTAATAAGCAGAAAAAACTCAATACTCTTAAAACACTCAAATCTGACATGTCCGCGTATGTGAAAAATTGAGATTTTTTCAATTTTTGAATTTTGTCTAGATTATAGGTTCAAAAGAAAGGAAATCAGTAAAAAATACATGTTTAATGCCCACTAGCTTGCTATAATTGGTTAAACTTGTTAATAAGCAGAAAAAACTAAATACTCTGAAAACACTCAAATCTGACATGTCCGCGTATGTGAAAAATTGAGATTTTTTCAATTTTTGAATTTTGTCTAGATTATAGGTTCAAAAGAAAGGAAATCAGTAAAAAATACATCTTAAATGCACACTAGCCTTCTATACGAAGTGAAACTTGTTAATAAGCAGAAAAAACTAAATACTCTGAAAACACTCAAATCTGACATGTCCGCGTATGTGAAAAATTGAGATTTTTTCAATTTTTGAATTTTGTCTAGATTATAGGTTCAAAAGAAAGGAAATCAGTAAAAAATACATGTTAAATGCACACTAGCCTTCTATAGAAGGTGAAACTTGTTAATAAGCAGAAAAAACTAAATACTCTGAAAACACTCAAATCTGACATGTCCGCGTATGTGAAAAATTGAGATTTTTTCAATTTTTGAATTTTGTCTAGATTATAGGTTCAAAAGAAAAGAAATCAGTAAAAAATACATGTTAAATGCACACTAGCCTTCTATAGTGGGTGAAACTTGTTAATAAGCAGAAAAAACTAAATACTCTGAAAACACTCAAATCTGACATGTCCGCGTATGTGAAAAATTGAGATTTTTTCAATTTTTGAATTTTGTCTAGATTATAGGTTCAAAAGAAAGAAAATCAGTAAAAAATACATCTTAAATGCACATTAGCCTTCTATAGTGGGTGAAACTTGTTAATAAGCAGAAAAAACTAAATACTCTGAAAACACTCAAATCTGACATGTCCGCGTATGTGAAAAATTGAGATTTTTTCAATTTTTGAATTTTGTCTAGATTATAGGTTCAAAAAAAAGGAAATCAGTAAAAAATACATCTTAAATGCACACTAGCTTGCTATAATCGGTTAAACTTGTTAATAAGCAGAAAAAACTAAATACTCTGAAAACACTCAAATCTGACATGTCCGCGTATGTGAAAAATTGAGATTTTTTCAATTTTTGAATTTTGTCTAGATTATAGGTTCAAAAGAAAGAAAATCAGTAAAAAATACATCTTAAATGCACACTAGCCTTCTATAGTGGGTGAAACTTGTTAATAAGCAGAAAAAACTACATACTCTTAAAACACTCAAATCTGACATGTCCGCGTATGTGAAAAATTGAGATTTTTTCAATTTTTGAATTTTGTCTAGATTATAGGTTCAAAAGAAAGGAAATCAGTAAAAAATACATGTTTAATGCACACTAGCTTGCTATAATCGGTTAAACTTGTTAATAAGCAGAAAAAACTAAATACTCTTAAAACACTCAAATCTGACATGTCCGCGTATGTGAAAAATTGAGATTTTTTCAATTTTTGAATTTTGTCTAGATTATAGGTTCAAAAGAAAGGAAATCAGTAAAAAATACATGTTAAATGCACACTAGCCTTCTATAGTGGGTGAAACTTGTTAATAAGCAGAAAAAACTAAATACTCTTAAAACACTAAAATCTGACATGTCCGCGTATGTGAAAAATTGAGATTTTTTCAATTTTTGAATTTTGTCTAGATTATAGGTTCAAAAGAAAGGAAATCAGTAAAAAATACATCTTAAATGCACACTAGCCTTCTATACGAAGTGAAACTTGTTAATAAGCAGAAAAAACTAAATACTCTGAAAACACTCAAATCTGACATGTCCGCGTATGTGAAAAATTGAGATTTTTTCAATTTTTGAATTTTGTCTAGATTATAGGTTCAAAAGAAAGGAAATCAGTAAAAAATACATGTTAAATGCACACTAGCCTTCTATAGAAGGTGAAACTTGTTAATAAGCAGAAAAAACTAAATACTCTGAAAACACTCAAATCTGACATGTCCGCGTATGTGAAAAATTGAGATTTTTTCAATTTTTGAATTTTGTCTAGATTATAGGTTCAAAAGAAAGGAAATCAGTAAAAAATACATCTTAAATGCACACTAGCTTGCTATAATCGGTTAAACTTGTTAATAAGCAGAAAAAACTAAATACTCTGAAAACACTCAAATCTGACATGTCCGCGTATGTGAAAAATTGAGATTTTTTCAATTTTTGAATTTTGTCTAGATTATAGGTTCAAAAGAAAGAAAATCAGTAAAAAATACATCTTAAATGCACACAAGCCTTCTATAGTGGGTGAAACTTGTTAATAAGCAGAAAAAACTACATACTCTTAAAACACTCAAATCTGACATGTCCGCGTATGTGAAAAATTGAGATTTTTTCAATTTTTGAATTTTGTCTAGATTATAGGTTCAAAAGAAAGAAAATCAGTAAAAAATACATGTTTAATGCACACTAGCTTGCTATAATCGGTTAAACTTGTTAATAAGCAGAAAAAACTAAATACTCTTAAAACACTCAAATCTGACATGTCCGCGTATGTGAAAAATTGAGATTTTTTCAATTTTTGAATTTTGTCTAGATTATAGGTTCAAAAGAAAGGAAATCAGTAAAAAATACATGTTAAATGCACACTAGCCTTCTATAGTGGGTGAAACTTGTTAATAAGCAGAAAAAACTAAATACTCTTAAAACACTAAAATCTGACATGTCCGCGTATGTGAAAAATTGAGATTTTTTCAATTTTTGAATTTTGTCTAGATTATAGGTTCAAAAGAAAGGAAATCAGTAAAAAATACATCTTAAATGCACACTAGCCTTCTATACGAAGTGAAACTTGTTAATAAGCAGAAAAAACTAAATACTCTGAAAACACTCAAATCTGACATGTCCGCGTATGTGAAAAATTGAGATTTTTTCAATTTTTGAATTTTGTCTAGATTATAGGTTCAAAAGAAAGGAAATCAGTAAAAAATACATCTTAAATGCACACTAGCTTGCTATGATCGGTTCAACTTGTTAATAAGCAGAAAAAACTCAATACTCTGAAAACACTCAAATCTGACATGTCCGCGTATGTGAAAAATTGAGATTTTTTCAATTTTTGAATTTTGTCTAGATTATAGGTTCAAAAGAAAGGAAATCAGTGAAAAATACATGTTTAATGCACACTAGCTTGCTATAATTGGTTAAACTTGTTAATAAGCAGAAAAAACTAAATACTCTGAAAACACTCAAATCTGACATGTCCGCGTATGTGAAAAATTGAGATTTTTTCAATTTTTGAATTTTGTCTAGATTATAGGTTCAAAAGAAAGGAAATCAGTAAAAAATACATGTTAAATGCACACTAGCCTTCTATAGTAAGTGAAACTTGTTAATAAGCAGAAAAAACTAAATACTCTGAAAACACTCAAATCTGACATGTCCGCGTATGTGAAAAATTGAGATTTTTTCAATTTTTGAATTTTGTCTAGATTATAGGTTCAAAAGAAAGGAAATCAGTAAAAAATACATCTTAAATGCACACTAGCCTTCTATAGTGGGTGAAACTTGTTAATAAGCAGAAAAAACTACATACTCTTAAAACACTCAAATCTGACATGTCCGCGTAAGTGAAAAATTGAGATTTTTTCAATTTTTGAATTTTGTCTAGATTATAGGTTCAAAAGAAAGGAAATCAGTAAAAAATACATGTTAAATTCACACTAGCCTTCTATACGAAGTGAAACTTGTTAATAAGCAGAAAAAACTAAATACTCTGAAAACACTCAAATCTGACATGTCCGCGTATGTGAAAAATTGAGATGTTTTCAATTTTTGAATTTTGTCTAGATTATAGGTTCAAAAGAAAGGAAATCAGTAAAAAATACATCTTAAATGCACACTAGCTTGCTATAATCGGTTAAACTTGTTAATAAGCAGAAAAACCTAAATACTCTGAAAACACTCAAATCTGACATGTCCGCGTATGTGAAAAATTGAGATTTTTTCAATTTTTGAATTTTGTCTAGATTATAGGTTCAAAAGAAAGGAAATCAGTAAAAAATACATCTTAAATGCACACTAGCCTTCTATACGAAGTGAAACTTGTTAATAAGCAGAAAAAACTAAATACTCTGAAAACACTCAAATCTGACATGTCCGCGTATGTGAAAAATTGAGATTTTTTCAATTTTTGAAATTTATCTAGATTATAGGTTCAAAAGAAAGAAAATCAGTAAAAAATACATGTTTAATGAACACTAGCTTGCTATAATCGGTTAAACTTGTTAATAAGCAGAAAAAACTAAATACTCTGAAAACACTCAAATCTGACATGTCCGCGTATGTGAAAAATTGAGATTTTTTCAATTTTTGAATTTTGTCTAGATTATAGGTTCAAAAGAAAGGAAATCAGTAAAAAATACATGTTAAATGCACACTATCCCACTATATTGGGTGAAACTTGTTAATAAGCAGAAAAAACTAAATACTCTGAAAACACTCAAATCTGACATGTCCGCGTATGTGAAAAATTGAGATTTTTTCAATTTTTGAATTTTGTCTAGATTATAGGTTCAAAAGAAAAGAAATCAGTAAAAAATACATGTTAAATGCACACTAGCCTTCTATAGTGGGTGAAACTTGTTAATAAGCAGAAAAAACTAAATACTCTGAAAACACTAAAATCTGACATGTCCGCGTATGTGAAAAATTGAGATTTTTTCAATTTTTGAATTTTGTCTAGATTATAGGTTCAAAAGAAAGAAAATCAGTAAAAAATACATCTTAAATGCACACTAGCCTTCTATAGTGGGTGAAACTTGTTAATAAGCAGAAAAAACTAAATACTCTGAAAACACTCAAATCTGACATGTCCGCGTATGTGAAAAATTGAGATTTTTTCAATTTTTGAATTTTGTCTAGATTATAGGTTCAAAAGAAAGGAAATCAGTAAAAAATACATGTTAAATGCACACTAGCCTTCTATAGTGGGTGAAACTTGTTAATAAGCAGAAAAAACTAAATACTCTGAAAACACTCAAATCTGACATGTCCGCGTATGTGAAAAATTGAGATTTTTTCAATTTTTGAATTTTGTCTAGATTATAGGTTCAAAAGAAAAGAAATCAGTAAAAAATACATGTTAAATGCACACTAGCCTTCTATAGTGGGTGAAAGTTGTTAATAAGCAGAAAAAACTAAATACTCTGAAAACACTCAAATCTGACATGTCCGCGTATGTGAAAAATTGAGATTTTTTCAATTTTTGAATTTTGTCTAGATTATAGGTTAAAAAAAAAGGAAATCAGTAAAAAATACATCTTTAATGCACACTAGCTTGCTATAATCGGTTAAACTTGTTAATAAGCAGAAAAAACTACATACTCTTAAAACACTCAAATCTGACATGTCCGCGTAAGTGAAAAATTGAGATTTTTTCAATTTTTGAATTTTGTCTAGATTATAGGTTCAAAAGAAAGGAAATCAGTAAAAAATACATGTTAAATTCACACTAGCCTTCTATACGAAGTGAAACTTGTTAATAAGCAGAAAAAACTAAATACTCTGAAAACACTCAAATCTGACATGTCCGCGTATGTGAAAAATTGAGATGTTTTCAATTTTTGAATTTTGTCTAGATTATAGGTTCAAAAGAAAGGAAATCAGTAAAAAATACATCTTAAATGCACACTAGCTTGCTATAATCGGTTAAACTTGTTAATAAGCAGAAAAACCTAAATACTCTGAAAACACTCAAATCTGACATGTCCGCGTATGTGAAAAATTGAGATTTTTTCAATTTTTGAATTTTGTCTAGATTATAGGTTCAAAAGAAAGGAAATCAGTAAAAAATACATGTTAAATGCACACTAGCCTTCTATACGAAGTGAAACTTGTTAATAAGCAGAAAAAACTAAATACTCTGAAAACACTCAAATCTGACATGTCCGCGTATGTGAAAAATTGAGATTTTTTCAATTTTTGAATTTTGTCTAGATTATAGGTTCAAAAGAAAGGAAATCAGTAAAAAATACATCTTAAATGCACACTAGCTTGCTATAATCGGTTAAACTTGTTAATAAGCAGAAAAAACTAAATACTCTGAAAACACTCAAATCTGACATGTCCGCGTATGTGAAAAATTGAGATTTTTTCAATTTTTGAATTTTGTCTAGATTATAGGTTCAAAAGAAAGGAAATCAGTAAAAAATACATGTTAAATGCACACTAGCCTTCTATAGTGGGTGAAACTTGTTAATAAGCAGAAAAAACTACATACTCTTAAAACACTCAAATCTGACATGTCCGCATATGTGAAAAATTGAGATTTTTTCAATTTTTGAATTTTGTCTAGATTATAGGTTCAAAAGAAAGGAAATCAGTAAAAAATACATGTTAAATTCACACTAGCCTTCTATACGAAGTGAAACTTGTTAATAAGCAGAAAAAACTAAATACTCTGAAAACACTCAAATCTGACATGTCCGCGTATGTGAAAAATTGAGATGTTTTCAATTTTTGAATTTTGTCTAGATTATAGGTTCAAAAGAAAGGAAATCAGTAAAAAATACATCTTAAATGCACACTAGCTTGCTATAATCGGTTAAACTTGTTAATAAGCAGAAAAACCTAAATACTCTGAAAACACTCAAATCTGACATGTCCGCGTATGTGAAAAATTGAGATTTTTTCAATTTTTGAATTTTGTCTAGATTATAGGTTCAAAAGAAAGGAAATCAGTAAAAAATACATCTTAAATGCACACTAGCTTGCTATGATCGGTTCAACTTGTTAATAAGCAGAAAAAACTCAATACTCTTAAAACACTCAAATCTGACATGTCCGCGTATGTGAAAAATTGAGATTTTTTCAATTTTTGAATTTTGTCTAGATTATAGGTTCAAAAGAAAGGAAATCAGTAAAAAATACATGTTTAATGCACACTAGCTTGCTATAATTGGTTAAACTTGTTAATAAGCAGAAAAAACTAAATACTCTGAAAACACTCAAATCTGACATGTCCGCGTATGTGAAAAATTGAGATTTTTTCAATTTTTGAATTTTGTCTAGATTATAGGTTCAAAAGAAAGGAAATCAGTAAAAAATACATGTTAAATGCACACTAGCCTTCTATAGTAAGTGAAACTTGTTAATAAGCAGAAAAAACTAAATACTCTGAAAACACTCAAATCTGACATGTCCGCGTATGTGAAAAATTGAGATTTTTTCAATTTTTGAATTTTGTCTAGATTATAGGTTCAAAAGAAAGGAAATCAGTAAAAAATACATGTTAAATGCACACTAGCCTTCTATAGTGGGTGAAACTTGTTAATAAGCAGAAAAAACTACATACTCTTAAAACACTCAAATCTGACATGTCCGCGTAAGTGAAAAATTGAGATTTTTTCAATTTTTGAATTTTGTCTAGATTATAGGTTCAAAAGAAAGGAAATCAGTAAAAAATACATGTTAAATGCACACTAGCGTTCTATAGTGGGTGAAACTTGTTAATAAGCAGAAAAAACTAAATCCTCTGAAAACACTCAAATCTGACATGTCCGCGTATGTGAAAAATTGAGATTTTTTCAATTTTTGAATTTTGTCTAGATTATAGGTTCAAAAGAAAGGAAATCAGTAAAAAATACATCTTAAATGCACACTAGCCTTCTATAGTGGGTGAAACTTGTTAATAAGCAGAAAAAACTACATACTCTTAAAACACTCAAATCTGACATGTCCGCGTAAGTGAAAAATTGAGATTTTTTCAATTTTTGAATTTTGTCTAGATTATAGGTTCAAAAGAAAGGAAATCAGTAAAAAATACATGTTAAATTCACACTAGCCTTCTATACGAAGTGAAACTTGTTAATAAGCAGAAAAAACTAAATACTCTGAAAACACTCAAATCTGACATGTCCGCGTATGTGAAAAATTGAGATGTTTTCAATTTTTGAATTTTGTCTAGATTATAGGTTCAAAAGAAAGGAAATCAGTAAAAAATACATCTTAAATGCACACTAGCTTGCTATAATCGGTTAAACTTGTTAATAAGCAGAAAAACCTAAATACTCTGAAAACACTCAAATCTGACATGTCCGCGTATGTGAAAAATTGAGATTTTTTCAATTTTTGAATTTTGTCTAGATTATAGGTTCAAAAGAAAGGAAATCAGTAAAAAATACATCTTAAATGCACACTAGCCTTCTATACGAAGTGAAACTTGTTAATAAGCAGAAAAAACTAAATACTCTGAAAACACTCAAATCTGACATGTCCGCGTATGTGAAAAATTGAGATTTTTTCAATTTTTGAAATTTATCTAGATTATAGGTTCAAAAGAAAGGAAATCAGTAAAAAATACATGTTTAATGCACACTAGCTTGCTATAATCGGTTAAACTTGTTAATAAGCAGAAAAAACTAAATACTCTGAAAACACTCAAATCTGACATGTCCGCGTATGTGAAAAATTGAGATTTTTTCAATTTTTGAATTTTGTCTAGATTATAGGTTCAAAAGAAAGGAAATCAGTAAAAAATACATGTTAAATGCACATTAGCCTTCTATAGAAGGTGAAACTTGTTAATAAGCAGAAAAAACTAAATACTCTGAAAACACTCAAATCTGACATGTCCGCGTATGTGAAAAATTGAGATTTTTTCAATTTTTGAATTTTGTCTAGATTATAGGTTCAAAAGAAAAGAAATCAGTAAAAAATACATGTTAAATGCACACTAGCCTTCTATAGTGGGTGAAACTTGTTAATAAGCAGAAAAAACTAAATACTCTGAAAACACTCAAATCTGACATGTCCGCGTATGTGAAAAATTGAGATTTTTTCAATTTTTGAATTTTGTCTAGATTATAGGTTCAAAAGGAAAGAAATCAGTAAAAAATACATGTTAAATGCACACTAGCCTTCTATAGTGGGTGAAACTTGTTAATAAGCAGAAAAAACTAAATACTCTGAAAACACTCAAATCTGACATGTCCGCGTATGTGAAAAATTGAGATTTTTTCAATTTTTGAATTTTGTCTAGATTATAGGTTCAAAAAAAAGGAAATCAGTAAAAAATACATCTTTAATGCACACTAGCTTGCTATAATCGGTTAAACTTGTTAATAAGCAGAAAAAACTAAATACTCTGAAAACACTCAAATCTGACATGTCCGCGTATGTGAAAAATTGAGATTTTTTCAATTTTTGAATTTTGTCTAGATTATAGGTTCAAAAGAAAGGAAATCAGTAAAAAATACATGTTAAATGCACACTAGCCTTCTATACGAAGTGAAACTTGTTAATAAGCAGAAAAAACTAAATACTCTGAAAACACTCAAATCTGACATGTCCGCGTATGTGAAAAATTGAGATTTTTTCAATTTTTGAATTTTGTCTAGATTATAGGTTCAAAAGAAAGGAAATCAGTAAAAAATACATCTTAAATGCACACTAGCTTGCTATAATCGGTTAAACTTGTTAATAAGCAGAAAAAACTAAATACTCTGAAAACACTCAAATCTGACATGTCCGCGTATGTGAAAAATTGAGATTTTTTCAATTTTTGAATTTTGTCTAGATTATAGGTTCAAAAGAAAGGAAATCAGTAAAAAATACATGTTAAATGCACACTAGCCTTCTATAGTGGGTGAAACTTGTTAATAAGCAGAAAAAACTAAATACTCTGAAAACACTCAAATCTGACATGTCCGCGTATGTGAAAAATTGAGATTTTTTCAATTTTTGAATTTTGTCTAGATTATAGGTTCAAAAGAAAGGAAATCAGTAAAAAATACATGTTTAATGCACACTAGCTTGCTATAATCGGTTAAACTTGTTAATAAGCAGAAAAAACTAAATACTCTGAAAACACTCAAATCTGACATGTCCGCGTATGTGAAAAATTGAGATTTTTTCAATTTTTGAATTTTGTCTAGATTATAGGTTCAAAAGAAAGGAAATCAGTAAAAAATACATGTTAAATGCACACTAGCCTTCTATAGAAGGTGAAACTTGTTAATAAGCAGAAAAAACTAACTACTCTGAAAACACTCAAATCTGACATGTCCGCGTATGTGAAAAATTGAGATTTTTTCAATTTTTGAATTTTGTCTAGATTATAGGTTCAAAAGAAAGGAAATCAGTAAAAAATACATGTTAAATGCACACTAGCCTTCTATATTGGGTGAAACTTGTTAATAAGCAGAAAAAACTAAATACTCTGAAAACACTCAAATCTGACATGTCCGCGTATGTGAAAAATTGAGATTTTTTCAATTTTTGAATTTTGTCTAGATTATAGGTTCAAAAGAAAAGAAATCAGTAAAAAATACATGTTAAATGCACACTAGCCTTCTATAGTGGGTGAAACTTGTTAATAAGCAGAAAAAACTAAATACTCTGAAAACACTCAAATCTGACATGTCCGCGTATGTGAAAAATTGAGATTTTTTCAATTTTTGAATTTTGTCTAGATTATAGGTTCAAAAAAAAGGAAATCAGTAAAAAATACATCTTAAATGCACACTAGCTTGCTATAATCGGTTAAACTTGTTAATAAGCAGAAAAAACTAAATACTCTGAAAACACTCAAATCTGACATGTCCGCGTATGTGAAAAATTGAGATTTTTTCAATTTTTGAATTTTGTCTAGATTATAGGTTCAAAAGAAAGAAAATCAGTAAAAAATACATCTTAAATGCACACTAGCCTTCTATAGTGGGTGAAACTTGTTAATAAGCAGAAAAAACTACATACTCTTAAAACACTCAAATCTGACATGTCCGCGTATGTGAAAAATTGAGATTTTTTCAATTTTTGAATTTTGTCTAGATTATAGGTTCAAAAGAAAGGAAATCAGTAAAAAATACATGTTAAATGCACACTAGCCTTCTATACGAAGTGAAACTTGTTAATAAGCAGAAAAAACTAAATACTCTGAAAACA
Organism: Euprymna scolopes; assembly: GCF_053919585.1. NCBI lineage: Eukaryota > Metazoa > Mollusca > Cephalopoda > Sepiida > Sepiolidae > Euprymna > Euprymna scolopes. The sequence continues at coordinate 113,656,482 of NC_136490.1, read as the reverse complement.
CTCAAATCTGACATGTCCGCGTATGTGAAAAATTGAGATTTTTTCAATTTTTGAATTTTGTCTAGATTATAGGTTCAAAAGAAAGGAAATCAGTAAAAAATACATGTTAAATTCACACTAGCCTTCTATAGTGGGTGAAACTTGTTAATAAGCAGAAAAAACTAAATACTCTGAAAACACTCAAATCTGACATGTCCGCGTATGTGAAAAATTGAGATTTTTTCAATTTTTGAATTTTGTCTAGATTATAGGTTCAAAAGAAAGGAAATCAGTAAAAAATACATGTTAAATGCACACTAGCCTTCTATACGAAGTGAAACTTGTTAATAAGCAGAAAAAACTAAATACTCTGAAAACACTCAAATCTGACATGTCCGCGTATGTGAAAAATTGAGATTTTTTCAATTTTTGAATTTTGTCTAGATTATAGGTTCAAAAGAAAGGAAATCAGTAAAAAATACATCTTAAATGCACACTAGCTTGCTATGATCGGTTCAACTTGTTAATAAGCAGAAAAAACTCAATACTCTTAAAACACTCAAATCTGACATGTCCGCGTATGTGAAAAATTGAGATTTTTTCAATTTTTGAATTTTGTCTAGATTATAGGTTCAAAAGAAAGGAAATCAGTAAAAAATACATGTTTAATGCACACTAGCTTGCTATAATTGGTTAAACTTGTTAATAAGCAGAAAAAACTAAATACTCTGAAAACACTCAAATCTGACATGTCCGCGTATGTGAAAAATTGAGATTTTTTCAATTTTTGAATTTTGTCTAGATTATAGGTTCAAAAGAAAGGAAATCAGTAAAAAATACATGTTAAATGCACACTAGCCTTCTATAGTAAGTGAAACTTGTTAATAAGCAGAAAAAACTAAATACTCTGAAAACACTCAAATCTGACATGTCCGCGTATGTGAAAAATTGAGATTTTTTCAATTTTTGAATTTTGTCTAGATTATAGGTTCAAAAGAAAGGAAATCAGTAAAAAATACATGTTAAATGCACACTAGCCTTCTATAGTGGGTGAAACTTGTTAATAAGCAGAAAAAACTACATACTCTTAAAACACTCAAATCTGACATGTCCGCGTAAGTGAAAAATTGAGATTTTTTCAATTTTTGAATTTTGTCTAGATTATAGGTTCAAAAGAAAGGAAATCAGTAAAAAATACATCTTAAATGCACACTAGCCTTCTATAGTGGGTTAAACTTGTTAATAAGCAGAAAAAACTAAATACTCTGAAAACACTCAAATCTGACATGTCCGCGTATGTGAAAAATTGAGATTTTTTCAATTTTTGAATTTTGTCTAGATTATAGGTTCAAAAGAAAGGAAATCAGTAAAAAATACATCTTAAATGCACACTAGCTTGCTATAATCGGTTAAACTTGTTAATAAGCAGAAAAAACTACATACTCTTAAAACACTCAAATCTGACATGTCCGCGTAAGTGAAAAATTGAGATTTTTTCAATTTTTGAATTTTGTCTAGATTATAGGTTCAAAAGAAAGGAAATCAGTAAAAAATAGATGTTAAATTCACACTAGCCTTCTATACGAAGTGAAACTTGTTAATAAGCAGAAAAAACTAAATACTCTGAAAACACTCAAATCTGACATGTCCGCGTATGGTAAAAATTGAGATGTTTTCAATTTTTGAATTTTGTCTAGATTATAGGTTCAAAAGAAAGGAAATCAGTAAAAAATACATCTTAAATGCACACTAGCTTGCTATAATCGGTTAAACTTGTTAATAAGCAGAAAAACCTAAATACTCTGAAAACACTCAAATCTGACATGTCCGCGTATGTGAAAAATTGAGATTTTTTCAATTTTTGAATTTTGTCTAGATTATAGGTTCAAAAGAAAGGAAATCAGTAAAAAATACATGTTAAATGCACACTAGCCTTCTATAGTGGGTGAAACTTGTTAATAAGCAGAAAAAACTAAATACTCTGAAAACACTCAAATCTGACATGTCCGCGTATGTGAAAAATTGAGATTTTTTCAATTTTTGAATTTTGTCTAGATTATAGGTTCAAAAGAAAGGAAATCAGTAAAAAATACATCTTAAATGCACACTAGCTTGCTATAATCGGTTAAACTTGTTAATAAGCAGAAAAAACTAAATACTCTGAAAACACTCAAATCTGACATGTCCGCGTATGTGAAAAATTGAGATTTTTTCAATTTTTGAATCTTGTCTAGATTATAGGTTCAAAAGAAAGGAAATCAGTAAAAAATACATCTTAAATGCACACTAGCCTTCTATAGTGGGTGAAACTTGTTAATAAGCAGAAAAAACTAAATACTCTGAAAACACTCAAATCTGACATGTCCGCGTATGTGAAAAATTGAGATTTTTTCAATTTTTGAATTTTGTCTAGATTATAGGTTCAAAAGAAAGGAAATCAGTAAAAAATACATGTTAAATGCACACTAGCCTTCTATACGAAGTGAAACTTGTTAATAAGCAGAAAAAACTAAATACTCTGAAAACACTCAAATCTGACATGTCCGCGTATGTGAAAAATTGAGATTTTTTCAATTTTTGAATTTTGTCTAGATTATAGGTTCAAAAGAAAGGAAATCAGTAAAAAATACATGTTAAATGCACACTAGCCTTCTATAGTGGGTGAAACTTGTTAATAAGCAGAAAAAACTAAATACTCTGAAAACACTCAAATCTGACATGTCCGCGTATGTGAAAAATTGAGATTTTTTCAATTTTTGAATTTTGTCTAGATTATAGGTTCAAAAGAAAGGAAATCAGTAAAAAATACATCTTAAATGCACACTAGCTTGCTATGATCGGTTCAACTTGTTAATAAGCAGAAAAAACTCAATACTCTTAAAACACTCAAATCTGACATGTCCGCGTATGTGAAAAATTGAGATTTTTTCAATTTTTGAATTTTGTCTAGATTATAGGTTCAAAAGAAAGGAAATCAGTAAAAAATACATCTTAAATGCACACTAGCCTTCTATAGTGGGTGAAACTTGTTAATAAGCAGAAAAAACTAAATACTCTGAAAACACTCAAATCTGACATGTCCGCGTATGTGAAAAATTGAGATTTTTTCAATTTTTGAATTTTGTCTAGATTATAGGTTCAAAAGAAAGGAAATCAGTAAAAAATACATGTTAAATGCACACTAGCCTTCTATACGAAGTGAAACTTGTTAATAAGCAGAAAAAACTAAATACTCTGAAAACACTCAAATCTGACATGTCCGCGTATGTGAAAAATTGAGATTTTTTCAATTTTTGAATTTTGTCTAGATTATAGGTTCAAAAGAAAGGAAATCAGTAAAAAATACATGTTAAATGCACACTAGCCTTCTATAGTGGGTGAAACTTGTTAATAAGCAGAAAAAACTAAATACTCTGAAAACACTCAAATCTGACATGTCCGCGTATGTGAAAAATTGAGATTTTTTCAATTTTTGAATTTTGTCTAGATTATAGGTTCAAAAGAAAGGAAATCAGTAAAAAATACATCTTAAATGCACACTAGCTTGCTATGATCGGTTCAACTTGTTAATAAGCAGAAAAAACTCAATACTCTTAAAACACTCAAATCTGACATGTCCGCGTATGTGAAAAATTGAGATTTTTTCAATTTTTGAATTTTGTCTAGATTATAGGTTCAAAAGAAAGGAAATCAGTAAAAAATACATGTTTAATGCACACTAGCTTGCTATAATTGGTTAAACTTGTTAATAAGCAGAAAAAACTAAATACTCTGAAAACACTCAAATCTGACATGTCCGCGTATGTGAAAAATTGAGATTTTTTCAATTTTTGAATTTTGTCTAGATTATAGGTTCAAAAGAAAGGAAATCAGTAAAAAATACATGTTAAATGCACACTAGCCTTCTATAGTAAGTGAAACTTGTTAATAAGCAGAAAAAACTAAATACTCTGAAAACACTCAAATCTGACATGTCCGCGTATGTGAAAAATTGAGATTTTTTCAATTTTTGAATTTTGTCTAGATTATAGGTTCAAAAGAAAGGAAATCAGTAAAAAATACATGTTAAATGCACACTAGCCTTCTATAGTGGGTGAAACTTGTTAATAAGCAGAAAAAACTACATACTCTTAAAACACTCAAATCTGACATGTCCGCGTATGTGAAAAATTGAGATTTTTTCAATTTTTGAATTTTGTCTAGATTATAGGTTCAAAAGAAAGGAAATCAGTAAAAAATACATGTTAAATGCACATTAGCCTTCTATAGAAGGTGAAACTTGTTAATAAGCAGAAAAAACTAAATACTCTGAAAACACTCAAATCTGACATGTCCGCGTATGTGAAAAATTGAGATTTTTTCAATTTTTGAATTTTGTCTAGATTATAGGTTCAAAAGAAAAGAAATCAGTAAAAAATACATGTTAAATGCACACTAGCCTTCTATAGTGGGTGAAACTTGTTAATAAGCAGAAAAAACTAAATACTCTGAAAACACTCAAATCTGACATGTCCGCGTATGTGAAAAATTGAGATTTTTTCAATTTTTGAATTTTGTCTAGATTATAGGTTCAAAAAAAAGGAAATCAGTAAAAAATACATCTTTAATGCACACTAGCTTGCTATAATCGGTTAAACTTGTTAATAAGCAGAAAAAACTAAATACTCTGAAAACACTCAAATCTGACATGTCCGCGTATGTGAAAAATTGAGATTTTTTCAATTTTTGAATTTTGTCTAGATTATAGGTTCAAAAGAAAGGAAATCAGTAAAAAATACATGTTAAATGCACACTAGCCTTCTATACGAAGTGAAACTTGTTAATAAGCAGAAAAAACTAAATACTCTGAAAACACTCAAATCTGACATGTCCGCGTATGTGAAAAATTGAGATTTTTTCAATTTTTGAATTTTGTCTAGATTATAGGTTCAAAAGAAAGGAAATCAGTAAAAAATACATCTTAAATGCACACTAGCTTGCTATAATCGGTTAAACTTGTTAATAAGCAGAAAAAACTAAATACTCTGAAAACACTCAAATCTGACATGTCCGCGTATGTGAAAAATTGAGATTTTTTCAATTTTTGAATTTTGTCTAGATTATAGGTTCAAAAGAAAGGAAATCAGTAAAAAATACATGTTAAATGCACACTAGCCTTCTATAGTGGGTGAAACTTGTTAATAAGCAGAAAAAACTAAATACTCTGAAAACACTCAAATCTGACATGTCCGCGTATGTGAAAAATTGAGATTTTTTCAATTTTTGAATTTTGTCTAGATTATAGGTTCAAAAGAAAGGAAATCAGTAAAAAATACATGTTTAATGCACACTAGCTTGCTATAATCGGTTAAACTTGTTAATAAGCAGAAAAAACTAAATACTCTGAAAACACTCAAATCTGACATGTCCGCGTATGTGAAAAATTGAGATTTTTTCAATTTTTGAATTTTGTCTAGATTATAGGTTCAAAAGAAAGGAAATCAGTAAAAAATACATGTTAAATGCACACTAGCCTTCTATAGAAGGTGAAACTTGTTAATAAGCAGAAAAAACTAACTACTCTGAAAACACTCAAATCTGACATGTCCGCGTATGTGAAAAATTGAGATTTTTTCAATTTTTGAATTTTGTCTAGATTATAGGTTCAAAAGAAAGGAAATCAGTAAAAAATACATGTTAAATGCACACTAGCCTTCTATATTGGGTGAAACTTGTTAATAAGCAGAAAAAACTAAATACTCTGAAAACACTCAAATCTGACATGTCCGCGTATGTGAAAAATTGAGATTTTTTCAATTTTTGAATTTTGTCTAGATTATAGGTTCAAAAGAAAAGAAATCAGTAAAAAATACATGTTAAATGCACACTAGCCTTCTATAGTGGGTGAAACTTGTTAATAAGCAGAAAAAACTAAATACTCTGAAAACACTCAAATCTGACATGTCCGCGTATGTGAAAAATTGAGATTTTTTCAATTTTTGAATTTTGTCTAGATTATAGGTTCAAAAAAAAGGAAATCAGTAAAAAATACATCTTAAATGCACACTAGCTTGCTATAATCGGTTAAACTTGTTAATAAGCAGAAAAAACTAAATACTCTGAAAACACTCAAATCTGACATGTCCGCGTATGTGAAAAATTGAGATTTTTTCAATTTTTGAATTTTGTCTAGATTATAGGTTCAAAAGAAAGAAAATCAGTAAAAAATACATCTTAAATGCACACTAGCCTTCTATAGTGGGTGAAACTTGTTAATAAGCAGAAAAAACTACATACTCTTAAAACACTCAAATCTGACATGTCCGCGTATGTGAAAAATTGAGATTTTTTCAATTTTTGAATTTTGTCTAGATTATAGGTTCAAAAGAAAGGAAATCAGTAAAAAATACATGTTAAATGCACACTAGCCTTCTATACGAAGTGAAACTTGTTAATAAGCAGAAAAAACTAAATACTCTGAAAACACTCAAATCTGACATGTCCGCGTATGTGAAAAATTGAGATTTTTTCAATTTTTGAATTTTGTCTAGATTATAGGTTCAAAAGAAAGGAAATCAGTAAAAAATACATGTTAAATTCACACTAGCCTTCTATAGTGGGTGAAACTTGTTAATAAGCAGAAAAAACTAAATACTCTGAAAACACTCAAATCTGACATGTCCGCGTATGTGAAAAATTGAGATTTTTTCAATTTTTGAATTTTGTCTAGATTATAGGTTCAAAAGAAAGGAAATCAGTAAAAAATACATGTTAAATGCACACTAGCCTTCTATACGAAGTGAAACTTGTTAATAAGCAGAAAAAACTAAATACTCTGAAAACACTCAAATCTGACATGTCCGCGTATGTGAAAAATTGAGATTTTTTCAATTTTTGAATTTTGTCTAGATTATAGGTTCAAAAGAAAGGAAATCAGTAAAAAATACATCTTAAATGCACACTAGCTTGCTATGATCGGTTCAACTTGTTAATAAGCAGAAAAAACTCAATACTCTTAAAACACTCAAATCTGACATGTCCGCGTATGTGAAAAATTGAGATTTTTTCAATTTTTGAATTTTGTCTAGATTATAGGTTCAAAAGAAAGGAAATCAGTAAAAAATACATGTTTAATGCACACTAGCTTGCTATAATTGGTTAAACTTGTTAATAAGCAGAAAAAACTAAATACTCTGAAAACACTCAAATCTGACATGTCCGCGTATGTGAAAAATTGAGATTTTTTCAATTTTTGAATTTTGTCTAGATTATAGGTTCAAAAGAAAGGAAATCAGTAAAAAATACATGTTAAATGCACACTAGCCTTCTATAGTAAGTGAAACTTGTTAATAAGCAGAAAAAACTAAATACTCTGAAAACACTCAAATCTGACATGTCCGCGTATGTGAAAAATTGAGATTTTTTCAATTTTTGAATTTTGTCTAGATTATAGGTTCAAAAGAAAGGAAATCAGTAAAAAATACATGTTAAATGCACACTAGCCTTCTATAGTGGGTGAAACTTGTTAATAAGCAGAAAAAACTACATACTCTTAAAACACTCAAATCTGACATGTCCGCGTAAGTGAAAAATTGAGATTTTTTCAATTTTTGAATTTTGTCTAGATTATAGGTTCAAAAGAAAGGAAATCAGTAAAAAATACATCTTAAATGCACACTAGCCTTCTATAGTGGGTTAAACTTGTTAATAAGCAGAAAAAACTAAATACTCTGAAAACACTCAAATCTGACATGTCCGCGTATGTGAAAAATTGAGATTTTTTCAATTTTTGAATTTTGTCTAGATTATAGGTTCAAAAGAAAGGAAATCAGTAAAAAATACATCTTAAATGCACACTAGCTTGCTATAATCGGTTAAACTTGTTAATAAGCAGAAAAAACTACATACTCTTAAAACACTCAAATCTGACATGTCCGCGTAAGTGAAAAATTGAGATTTTTTCAATTTTTGAATTTTGTCTAGATTATAGGTTCAAAAGAAAGGAAATCAGTAAAAAATAGATGTTAAATTCACACTAGCCTTCTATACGAAGTGAAACTTGTTAATAAGCAGAAAAAACTAAATACTCTGAAAACACTCAAATCTGACATGTCCGCGTATGGTAAAAATTGAGATGTTTTCAATTTTTGAATTTTGTCTAGATTATAGGTTCAAAAGAAAGGAAATCAGTAAAAAATACATCTTAAATGCACACTAGCTTGCTATAATCGGTTAAACTTGTTAATAAGCAGAAAAACCTAAATACTCTGAAAACACTCAAATCTGACATGTCCGCGTATGTGAAAAATTGAGATTTTTTCAATTTTTGAATTTTGTCTAGATTATAGGTTCAAAAGAAAGGAAATCAGTAAAAAATACATGTTAAATGCACACTAGCCTTCTATAGTGGGTGAAACTTGTTAATAAGCAGAAAAAACTAAATACTCTGAAAACACTCAAATCTGACATGTCCGCGTATGTGAAAAATTGAGATTTTTTCAATTTTTGAATTTTGTCTAGATTATAGGTTCAAAAGAAAGGAAATCAGTAAAAAATACATCTTAAATGCACACTAGCTTGCTATAATCGGTTAAACTTGTTAATAAGCAGAAAAAACTAAATACTCTGAAAACACTCAAATCTGACATGTCCGCGTATGTGAAAAATTGAGATTTTTTCAATTTTTGAATCTTGTCTAGATTATAGGTTCAAAAGAAAGGAAATCAGTAAAAAATACATCTTAAATGCACACTAGCCTTCTATAGTGGGTGAAACTTGTTAATAAGCAGAAAAAACTAAATACTCTGAAAACACTCAAATCTGACATGTCCGCGTATGTGAAAAATTGAGATTTTTTCAATTTTTGAATTTTGTCTAGATTATAGGTTCAAAAGAAAGGAAATCAGTAAAAAATACATGTTAAATGCACACTAGCCTTCTATACGAAGTGAAACTTGTTAATAAGCAGAAAAAACTAAATACTCTGAAAACACTCAAATCTGACATGTCCGCGTATGTGAAAAATTGAGATTTTTTCAATTTTTGAATTTTGTCTAGATTATAGGTTCAAAAGAAAGGAAATCAGTAAAAAATACATGTTAAATGCACACTAGCCTTCTATAGTGGGTGAAACTTGTTAATAAGCAGAAAAAACTAAATACTCTGAAAACACTCAAATCTGACATGTCCGCGTATGTGAAAAATTGAGATTTTTTCAATTTTTGAATTTTGTCTAGATTATAGGTTCAAAAGAAAGGAAATCAGTAAAAAATACATCTTAAATGCACACTAGCTTGCTATGATCGGTTCAACTTGTTAATAAGCAGAAAAAACTCAATACTCTTAAAACACTCAAATCTGACATGTCCGCGTATGTGAAAAATTGAGATTTTTTCAATTTTTGAATTTTGTCTAGATTATAGGTTCAAAAGAAAGGAAATCAGTAAAAAATACATCTTAAATGCACACTAGCCTTCTATAGTGGGTGAAACTTGTTAATAAGCAGAAAAAACTAAATACTCTGAAAACACTCAAATCTGACATGTCCGCGTATGTGAAAAATTGAGATTTTTTCAATTTTTGAATTTTGTCTAGATTATAGGTTCAAAAGAAAGGAAATCAGTAAAAAATACATGTTAAATGCACACTAGCCTTCTATACGAAGTGAAACTTGTTAATAAGCAGAAAAAACTAAATACTCTGAAAACACTCAAATCTGACATGTCCGCGTATGTGAAAAATTGAGATTTTTTCAATTTTTGAATTTTGTCTAGATTATAGGTTCAAAAGAAAGGAAATCAGTAAAAAATACATGTTAAATGCACACTAGCCTTCTATAGTGGGTGAAACTTGTTAATAAGCAGAAAAAACTAAATACTCTGAAAACACTCAAATCTGACATGTCCGCGTATGTGAAAAATTGAGATTTTTTCAATTTTTGAATTTTGTCTAGATTATAGGTTCAAAAGAAAGGAAATCAGTAAAAAATACATCTTAAATGCACACTAGCTTGCTATGATCGGTTCAACTTGTTAATAAGCAGAAAAAACTCAATACTCTTAAAACACTCAAATCTGACATGTCCGCGTATGTGAAAAATTGAGATTTTTTCAATTTTTGAATTTTGTCTAGATTATAGGTTCAAAAGAAAGGAAATCAGTAAAAAATACATGTTTAATGCACACTAGCTTGCTATAATTGGTTAAACTTGTTAATAAGCAGAAAAAACTAAATACTCTGAAAACACTCAAATCTGACATGTCCGCGTATGTGAAAAATTGAGATTTTTTCAATTTTTGAATTTTGTCTAGATTATAGGTTCAAAAGAAAGGAAATCAGTAAAAAATACATGTTAAATGCACACTAGCCTTCTATAGTAAGTGAAACTTGTTAATAAGCAGAAAAAACTAAATACTCTGAAAACACTCAAATCTGACATGTCCGCGTATGTGAAAAATTGAGATTTTTTCAATTTTTGAATTTTGTCTAGATTATAGGTTCAAAAGAAAGGAAATCAGTAAAAAATACATCTTAAATGCACACTAGCTTGCTATAATCGGTTAAACTTGTTAATAAGCAGAAAAAACTAAATACTCTGAAAACACTCAAATCTGACATGTCCGCGTATGTGAAAAATTGAGATTTTTTCAATTTTTGAATCTTGTCTAGATTATAGGTTCAAAAGAAAGGAAATCAGTAAAAAATACATCTTAAATGCACACTAGCCTTCTATAGTGGGTGAAACTTGTTAATAAGCAGAAAAAACTAAATACTCTGAAAACACTCAAATCTGACATGTCCGCGTATGTGAAAAATTGAGATTTTTTCAATTTTTGAATTTTGTCTAGATTATAGGTTCAAAAGAAAGGAAATCAGTAAAAAATACATCTTAAATGCACACTAGCCTTCTATACGAAGTGAAACTTGTTAATAAGCAGAAAAAACTAAATACTCTGAAAACACTCAAATCTGACATGTCCGCGTATGTGAAAAATTGAGATTTTTTCAATTTTTGAATTTTGTCTAGATTATAGGTTCAAAAGAAAGGAAATCAGTAAAAAATACATGTTAAATGCACACTAGCCTTCTATAGTGGGTGAAACTTGTTAATAAGCAGAAAAAACTAAATACTCTGAAAACACTCAAATCTGACATGTCCGCGTATGTGAAAAATTGAGATTTTTTCAATTTTTGAATTTTGTCTAGATTATAGGTTCAAAAGAAAGGAAATCAGTAAAAAATACATCTTAAATGCACACTAGCTTGCTATGATCGGTTCAACTTGTTAATAAGCAGAAAAAACTCAATACTCTTAAAACACTCAAATCTGACATGTCCGCGTATGTGAAAAATTGAGATTTTTTCAATTTTTGAATTTTGTCTAGATTATAGGTTCAAAAGAAAGGAAATCAGTAAAAAATACATCTTAAATGCACACTAGCCTTCTATAGTGGGTGAAACTTGTTAATAAGCAGAAAAAACTAAATACTCTGAAAACACTCAAATCTGACATGTCCGCGTATGTGAAAAATTGAGATTTTTTCAATTTTTGAATTTTGTCTAGATTATAGGTTCAAAAGAAAGGAAATCAGTAAAAAATACATGTTAAATGCACACTAGCCTTCTATACGAAGTGAAACTTGTTAATAAGCAGAAAAAACTAAATACTCTGAAAACACTCAAATCTGACATGTCCGCGTATGTGAAAAATTGAGATTTTTTCAATTTTTGAATTTTGTCTAGATTATAGGTTCAAAAGAAAGGAAATCAGTAAAAAATACATGTTAAATGCACACTAGCCTTCTATAGTGGGTGAAACTTGTTAATAAGCAGAAAAAACTAAATACTCTGAAAACACTCAAATCTGACATGTCCGCGTATGTGAAAAATTGAGATTTTTTCAATTTTTGAATTTTGTCTAGATTATAGGTTCAAAAGAAAGGAAATCAGTAAAAAATACATCTTAAATGCACACTAGCTTGCTATGATCGGTTCAACTTGTTAATAAGCAGAAAAAACTCAATACTCTTAAAACACTCAAATCTGACATGTCCGCGTATGTGAAAAATTGAGATTTTTTCAATTTTTGAATTTTGTCTAGATTATAGGTTCAAAAGAAAGGAAATCAGTAAAAAATACATGTTTAATGCACACTAGCTTGCTATAATTGGTTAAACTTGTTAATAAGCAGAAAAAACTAAATACTCTGAAAACACTCAAATCTGACATGTCCGCGTATGTGAAAAATTGAGATTTTTTCAATTTTTGAATTTTGTCTAGATTATAGGTTCAAAAGAAAGGAAATCAGTAAAAAATACATGTTAAATGCACACTAGCCTTCTATAGTAAGTGAAACTTGTTAATAAGCAGAAAAAACTAAATACTCTGAAAACACTCAAATCTGACATGTCCGCGTATGTGAAAAATTGAGATTTTTTCAATTTTTGAATTTTGTCTAGATTATAGGTTCAAAAGAAAGGAAATCAGTAAAAAATACATGTTAAATGCACACTAGCCTTCTATAGTGGGTGAAACTTGTTAATAAGCAGAAAAAACTACATACTCTTAAAACACTCAAATCTGACATGTCCGCGTAAGTGAAAAATTGAGATTTTTTCAATTTTTGAATTTTGTCTAGATTATAGGTTCAAAAGAAAGGAAATCAGTAAAAAAAACATCTTAAATGCACACTAGCCTTCTATAGTGGGTTAAACTTGTTTATAAGCAGAAAAAACTAAATCCTCTGAAAACACTCAAATCTGACATGTCCGCGTATGTGAAAAATTGAGATTTTTTCAATTTTTGAATTTTGTCTAGATTATAGGTTCAAAAGAAAGGAAATCAGTAAAAAATACATCTTAAATGCACACTAGCTTGCTATAATCGGTTAAACTTGTTAATAAGCAGAAAAAACTATATACTCTTAAAACACTCAAATCTGACATGTCCGCGTAAGTGAAAAATTGAGATTTTTTCAATTTTTGAATTTTGTCTAGATTATAGGTTCAAAAGAAAGGAAATCAGTAAAAAATACATGTTAAATTCACACTAGCCTTCTATACGAAGTGAAACTTGTTAATAAGCAGAAAAAACTAAATACTCTGAAAACACTCAAATCTGACATGTCCGCGTATGTGAAAAATTGAGATGTTTTCAATTTTTGAATTTTGTCTAGATTATAGGTTCAAAAGAAAGGAAATCAGTAAAAAATACATCTTAAATGCACACTAGCTTGCTATAATCGGTTAAACTTGTTAATAAGCAGAAAAACCTAAATACTCTGAAAACACTCAAATCTGACATGTCCGCGTATGTGAAAAATTGAGATTTTTTCAATTTTTGAATTTTGTCTAGATTATAGGTTCAAAAGAAAGGAAATCAGTAAAAAATACATGTTAAATGCACACTAGCCTTCTATAGTGGGTGAAACTTGTTAATAAGCAGAAAAAACTAAATACTCTGAAAACACTCAAATCTGACATGTCCGCGTATGTGAAAAATTGAGATTTTTTCAATTTTTGAATTTTGTCTAGATTATAGGTTCAAAAGAAAGGAAATCAGTAAAAAATACATCTTAAATGCACACTAGCTTGCTATAATCGGTTAAACTTGTTAATAAGCAGAAAAAACTAAATACTCTGAAAACACTCAAATCTGACATGTCCGCGTATGTGAAAAATTGAGATTTTTTCAATTTTTGAATCTTGTCTAGATTATAGGTTCAAAAGAAAGGAAATCAGTAAAAAATACATCTTAAATGCACACTAGCCTTCTATAGTGGGTGAAACTTGTTAATAAGCAGAAAAAACTAAATACTCTGAAAACACTCAAATCTGACATGTCCGCGTATGTGAAAAATTGAGATTTTTTCAATTTTTGAATTTTGTCTAGATTATAGGTTCAAAAGAAAGGAAATCAGTAAAAAATACATCTTAAATGCACACTAGCCTTCTATACGAAGTGAAACTTGTTAATAAGCAGAAAAAACTAAATACTCTGAAAACACTCAAATCTGACATGTCCGCGTATGTGAAAAATTGAGATTTTTTCAATTTTTGAATTTTGTCTAGATTATAGGTTCAAAAGAAAGGAAATCAGTAAAAAATACATGTTAAATGCACACTAGCCTTCTATAGTGGGTGAAACTTGTTAATAAGCAGAAAAAACTAAATACTCTGAAAACACTCAAATCTGACATGTCCGCGTATGTGAAAAATTGAGATTTTTTCAATTTTTGAATTTTGTCTAGATTATAGGTTCAAAAGAAAAGAAATCAGTAAAAAATACATGTTAAATGCACACTAGCCTTCTATAGTGGGTGAAACTTGTTAATAAGCAGAAAAAACTAAATACTCTGAAAACACTCAAATCTGACATGTCCGCGTATGTGAAAAATTGAGATTTTTTCAATTTTTGAATTTTGTCTAGATTATAGGTTCAAAAAAAAGGAAATCAGTAAAAAATACATCTTAAATGCACACTAGCTTGCTATAATCGGTTAAACTTGTTAATAAGCAGAAAAAACTAAATACTCTGAAAACACTCAAATCTGACATGTCCGCGTATGTGAAAAATTGAGATTTTTTCAATTTTTGAATTTTGTCTAGATTATAGGTTCAAAAGAAAGAAAATCAGTAAAAAATACATCTTAAATGCACACTAGCCTTCTATAGTGGGTGAAACTTGTTAATAAGCAGAAAAAACTACATACTCTTAAAACACTCAAATCTGACATGTCCGCGTATGTGAAAAATTGAGATTTTTTCAATTTTTGAATTTTGTCTAGATTATAGGTTCAAAAGAAAGGAAATCAGTAAAAAATACATGTTTAATGCACACTAGCTTGCTATAATCGGTTCAACTTGTTAATAAGCAGAAAAAACTCAATACTCTTAAAACACTCAAATCTGACATGTCCGCGTATGTGAAAAATTGAGATTTTTTCAATTTTTGAATTTTGTCTAGATTATAGGTTCAAAAGAAAGGAAATCAGTAAAAAATACATGTTTAATGCACACTAGCTTGCTATAATTGGTTAAACTTGTTAATAAGCAGAAAAAACTAAATACTCTGAAAACACTCAAATCTGACATGTCCGCGTATGTGAAAAATTGAGATTTTTTCAATTTTTGAATTTTGTCTAGATTATAGGTTCAAAAGAAAGGAAATCAGTAAAAAATACATGTTAAATGCACACTAGCCTTCTATAGTAAGTGAAACTTGTTAATAAGCAGAAAAAACTAAATACTCTGAAAACACTCAAATCTGACATGTCCGCGTATGTGAAAAATTGAGATTTTTTCAATTTTTGAATTTTGTCTAGATTATAGGTTCAAAAGAAAGGAAATCAGTAAAAAATACATGTTAAATGCACACTAGCCTTCTATAGTGGGTGAAACTTGTTAATAAGCAGAAAAAACTACATACTCTTAAAACACTCAAATCTGACATGTCCGCGTAAGTGAAAAATTGAGATTTTTTCAATTTTTGAATTTTGTCTAGATTATAGGTTCAAAAGAAAGGAAATCAGTAAAAAAAACATCTTAAATGCACACTAGCCTTCTATAGTGGGTTAAACTTGTTTATAAGCAGAAAAAACTAAATCCTCTGAAAACACTCAAATCTGACATGTCCGCGTATGTGAAAAATTGAGATTTTTTCAATTTTTGAATTTTGTCTAGATTATAGGTTCAAAAGAAAGGAAATCAGTAAAAAATACATCTTAAATGCACACTAGCTTGCTATAATCGGTTAAACTTGTTAATAAGCAGAAAAAACTATATACTCTTAAAACACTCAAATCTGACATGTCCGCGTAAGTGAAAAATTGAGATTTTTTCAATTTTTGAATTTTGTCTAGATTATAGGTTCAAAAGAAAGGAAATCAGTAAAAAATACATGTTAAATTCACACTAGCCTTCTATACGAAGTGAAACTTGTTAATAAGCAGAAAAAACTAAATACTCTGAAAACACTCAAATCTGACATGTCCGCGTATGTGAAAAATTGAGATGTTTTCAATTTTTGAATTTTGTCTAGATTATAGGTTCAAAAGAAAGGAAATCAGTAAAAAATACATCTTAAATGCACACTAGCTTGCTATAATCGGTTAAACTTGTTAATAAGCAGAAAAACCTAAATACTCTGAAAACACTCAAATCTGACATGTCCGCGTATGTGAAAAATTGAGATTTTTTCAATTTTTGAATTTTGTCTAGATTATAGGTTCAAAAGAAAGGAAATCAGTAAAAAATACATGTTAAATGCACACTAGCCTTCTATAGTGGGTGAAACTTGTTAATAAGCAGAAAAAACTAAATACTCTGAAAACACTCAAATCTGACATGTCCGCGTATGTGAAAAATTGAGATTTTTTCAATTTTTGAATTTTGTCTAGATTATAGGTTCAAAAGAAAGGAAATCAGTAAAAAATACATCTTAAATGCACACTAGCTTGCTATAATCGGTTAAACTTGTTAATAAGCAGAAAAAACTAAATACTCTGAAAACACTCAAATCTGACATGTCCGCGTATGTGAAAAATTGAGATTTTTTCAATTTTTGAATCTTGTCTAGATTATAGGTTCAAAAGAAAGGAAATCAGTAAAAAATACATCTTAAATGCACACTAGCCTTCTATAGTGGGTGAAACTTGTTAATAAGCAGAAAAAACTAAATACTCTGAAAACACTCAAATCTGACATGTCCGCGTATGTGAAAAATTGAGATTTTTTCAATTTTTGAATTTTGTCTAGATTATAGGTTCAAAAGAAAGGAAATCAGTAAAAAATACATCTTAAATGCACACTAGCCTTCTATACGAAGTGAAACTTGTTAATAAGCAGAAAAAACTAAATACTCTGAAAACACTCAAATCTGACATGTCCGCGTATGTGAAAAATTGAGATTTTTTCAATTTTTGAATTTTGTCTAGATTATAGGTTCAAAAGAAAGGAAATCAGTAAAAAATACATGTTAAATGCACACTAGCCTTCTATAGTGGGTGAAACTTGTTAATAAGCAGAAAAAACTAAATACTCTGAAAACACTCAAATCTGACATGTCCGCGTATGTGAAAAATTGAGATTTTTTCAATTTTTGAATTTTGTCTAGATTATAGGTTCAAAAGAAAAGAAATCAGTAAAAAATACATGTTAAATGCACACTAGCCTTCTATAGTGGGTGAAACTTGTTAATAAGCAGAAAAAACTAAATACTCTGAAAACACTCAAATCTGACATGTCCGCGTATGTGAAAAATTGAGATTTTTTCAATTTTTGAATTTTGTCTAGATTATAGGTTCAAAAAAAAGGAAATCAGTAAAAAATACATCTTAAATGCACACTAGCTTGCTATAATCGGTTAAACTTGTTAATAAGCAGAAAAAACTAAATACTCTGAAAACACTCAAATCTGACATGTCCGCGTATGTGAAAAATTGAGATTTTTTCAATTTTTGAATTTTGTCTAGATTATAGGTTCAAAAGAAAGAAAATCAGTAAAAAATACATCTTAAATGCACACTAGCCTTCTATAGTGGGTGAAACTTGTTAATAAGCAGAAAAAACTACATACTCTTAAAACACTCAAATCTGACATGTCCGCGTATGTGAAAAATTGAGATTTTTTCAATTTTTGAATTTTGTCTAGATTATAGGTTCAAAAGAAAGGAAATCAGTAAAAAATACATGTTTAATGCACACTAGCTTGCTATAATCGGTTAAACTTGTTAATAAGCAGAAAAAACTAAATACTCTTAAAACACTCAAATCTGACATGTCCGTGTATGTGAAAAATTGAGATTTTTTCAATTTTTGAATTTTGTCTAGATTATAGGTTCAAAAGAAAGGAAATCAGTAAAAAATACATGTTTAATGCACACTAGCTTGCTATAATTGGTTAAACTTGTTAATAAGCAGAAAAAACTAAATACTCTGAAAACACTCAAATCTGACATGTCCGCGTATGTGAAAAATTGAGATTTTTTCAATTTTTGAATTTTGTCTAGATTATAGGTTCAAAAGAAAGGAAATCAGTAAAAAATACATGTTAAATGCACACTAGCCTTCTATAGTAAGTGAAACTTGTTAATAAGCAGAAAAAACTAAATACTCTGAAAACACTCAAATCTGACATGTCCGCGTATGTGAAAAATTGAGATTTTTTCAATTTTTGAATTTTGTCTAGATTATAGGTTCAAAAGAAAGGAAATCAGTAAAAAATACATGTTAAATGCACACTAGCCTTCTATAGAAGGTGAAACTTGTTAATAAGCAGAAAAAACTAAATACTCTGAAAACACTCAAATCTGACATGTCCGCGTATGTGAAAAATTGAGATTTTTTCAATTTTTGAATTTTGTCTAGATTATAGGTTCAAAAGAAAGGAAATCAGTAAAAAATACATGTTTAATGCACACTAGCTTGCTATAATCGGTTAAACTTGTTAATAAGCAGAAAAAACTAAATACTCTGAAAACACTCAAATCTGACATGTCCGCGTATGTGAAAAATGGAGATTTTTTCAATTTTTGAATTTTGTCTAGATTATAGGTTCAAAAGAAAGGAAATCAGTAAAAAATACATGTTAAATGCACACTAGCCTTCTATAGTGGGTGAAACTTGTTAATAAGCAGAAAAAACTAAATACTCTGAAAACACTCAAATCTGACATGTCCGCGTATGTGAAAAATTGAGATTTTTTCAATTTTTGAATTTTGTCTAGATTATAGGTTCAAAAGAAAGGAAATCAGTAAAAAATACAT
This sequence comes from Euprymna scolopes, assembly GCF_053919585.1. Taxonomy (NCBI): domain Eukaryota; kingdom Metazoa; phylum Mollusca; class Cephalopoda; order Sepiida; family Sepiolidae; genus Euprymna; species Euprymna scolopes. Next base: position 113,637,761 of record NC_136490.1, on the reverse strand, counting down.
CTTAAATGCACACTAGCTTGCTATAATCGGTTAAACTTGTTAATAAGCAGAAAAAACTAAATACTCTGAAAACACTCAAATCTGACATGTCCGCGTATGTGAAAAATTGAGATTTTTTCAATTTTTGAATTTTGTCTAGATTATAGGTTCAAAAGAAAGGAAATCAGTAAAAAATACATGTTAAATGCACACTAGCCTTCTATAGTGGGTGAAACTTGTTAATAAGCAGAAAAAACTAAATACTCTGAAAACACTCAAATCTGACATGTCCGCGTATGTGAAAAATTGAGATTTTTTCAATTTTTGAATTTTGTCTAGATTATAGGTTCAAAAGAAAGGAAATCAGTAAAAAATACATCTTAAATGCACACTAGCTTGCTATAATCGGTTAAACTTGTTAATAAGCAGAAAAAACTAAATACTCTGAAAACACTCAAATCTGACATGTCCGCGTATGTGAAAAATTGAGATTTTTTCAATTTTTGAATCTTGTCTAGATTATAGGTTCAAAAGAAAGGAAATCAGTAAAAAATACATCTTAAATGCACACTAGCCTTCTATAGTGGGTGAAACTTGTTAATAAGCAAAAAAAACTAAATACTCTGAAAACACTCAAATCTGACATGTCCGCGTATGTGAAAAATTGAGATTTTTTCAATTTTTGAATTTTGTCTAGATTATAGGTTCAAAAGAAAGGAAATCAGTAAAAAATACATGTTTAATGCACACTAGCTTGCTATAATCGGTTAAACTTGTTAATAAGCAGAAAAAACTAAATACTCTGAAAACACTCAAATCTGACATGTCCGCGTATGTGAAAAATTGAGATTTTTTCAATTTTTGAATTTTGTCTAGATTATAGGTTCAAAAGAAAGGAAATCAGTAAAAAATACATGTTAAATGCACACTAGCCTTCTATAGTGGGTGAAACTTGTTAATAAGCAGAAAAAACTAAATACTCTGAAAACACTCAAATCTGACATGTCCGCGTATGTGAAAAATTGAGATTTTTTCAATTTTTGAATTTTGTCTAGATTATAGGTTCAAAAGAAAGGAAATCAGTAAAAAATACATGTTAAATGCACACTAGCCTTCTATACGAAGTGAAACTTGTTAATAAGCAGAAAAAACTAAATACTCTGAAAACACTCAAATCTGACATGTCCGCGTATGTGAAAAATTGAGATTTTTTCAATTTTTGAATTTTGTCTAGATTATAGGTTCAAAAGAAAGGAAATCAGTAAAAAATACATCTTAAATGCACACTAGCCTTCTATAGTGGGTGAAACTTGTTAATAAGCAGAAAAAACTAAATACTCTGAAAACACTCAAATCTGACATGTCCGCGTATGTGAAAAATTGAGATTTTTTCAATTTTTGAATTTTGTCTAGATTATAGGTTCAAAAGAAAGGAAATCAGTAAAAAATACATGTTTAATGCACACTAGCTTGCTATAATCGGTTAAACTTGTTAATAAGCAGAAAAAACTAAATACTCTGAAAACACTCAAATCTGACATGTCCGCGTATGTGAAAAATGGAGATTTTTTCAATTTTTGAATTTTGTCTAGATTATAGGTTCAAAAGAAAGGAAATCAGTAAAAAATACATGTTAAATGCACACTAGCCTTCTATAGTGGGTGAAACTTGTTAATAAGCAGAAAAAACTAAATACTCTGAAAACACTCAAATCTGACATGTCCGCGTATGTGAAAAATTGAGATTTTTTCAATTTTTGAATTTTGTCTAGATTATAGGTTCAAAAGAAAGGAAATCAGTAAAAAATACATGTTAAATGCACACTAGCCTTCTATACGAAGTGAAACTTGTTAATAAGCAGAAAAAACTAAATACTCTGAAAACACTCAAATCTGACATGTCCGCGTATGTGAAAAATTGAGATTTTTTCAATTTTTGAATTTTGTCTAGATTATAGGTTCAAAAGAAAGGAAATCAGTAAAAAATACATGTTAAATGCACACTAGCCTTCTATAGTGGGTGAAACTTGTTAATAAGCAGAAAAAACTAAATACTCTGAAAACACTCAAATCTGACATGTCCGCGTATGTGAAAAATTGAGATTTTTTCAATTTTTGAATTTTGTCTAGATTATAGGTTCAAAAGAAAGGAAATCAGTAAAAAATACATGTTTAATGCACACTAGCTTGCTATAATCGGTTAAACTTGTTAATAAGCAGAAAAAACTAAATACTCTGAAAACACTCAAATCTGACATGTCCGCGTATGTGAAAAATTGAGATTTTTTCAATTTTTGAATTTTGTCTAGATTATAGGTTCAAAAGTAAGGAAATCAGTAAAAAATACATGTTAAATGCACACTAGCCTTCTATAGTGGGTGAAACTTGTTAATAAGCAGAAAAAACTAAATACTCTGAAAACACTCAAATCTGACATGTCCGCGTATGTGAAAAATTGAGATTTTTTCAATTTTTGAATTTTGTCTAGATTATAGGTTCAAAAGAAAGGAAATCAGTAAAAAATACATCTTAAATGCACACTAGCCTTCTATACGAAGTGAAACTTGTTAATAAGCAGAAAAAACTAAATACTCTGAAAACACTCAAATCTGACATGTCCGCGTATGTGAAAAATTGAGATTTTTTCAATTTTTGAATTTTGTCTAGATTATAGGTTCAAAAGAAAGGAAATCAGTAAAAACTACATGTTTAATGCACACTAGCTTGCTTTAATCGGTTAAACTTGTTAATAAGCAGAAAAAACTAAATACTCTGAAAACACTCAAATCTGACATGTCCGCGTATGTGAAAAATTGAGATTTTTTCAATTTTTGAATTTTGTCTAGATTATAGGTTCAAAAGAAAGGAAATCAGTAAAAAATACATGTTAAATGCACACTAGCCTTCTATACGAAGTGAAACTTGTTAATAAGCAGAAAAAACTAAATACTCTGAAAACACTCAAATCTGACATGTCCGCGTATGTGAAAAATTGAGATTTTTTCAATTTTTGAATTTTGTCTAGATTATAGGTTCAAAAGAAAGGAAATCAGTAAAAAATACATCTTAAATGCACACTAGCCTTCTATACGAAGTGAAACTTGTTAATAAGCAGAAAAAACTAAATACTCTGAAAACACTCAAATCTGACATGTCCGCGTATGTGAAAAATTGAGATTTTTTCAATTTTTGAATTTTGTCTAGATTATAGGTTCAAAAGAAAGGAAATCAGTAAAAAATACATGTTTAATGCACACTAGCTTGCTATAATCGGTTAAACTTGTTAATAAGCAGAAAAAACTAAATACTCTGAAAACACTCAAATCTGACATGTCCGCGTATGTGAAAAATGGAGATTTTTTCAATTTTTGAATTTTGTCTAGATTATAGGTTCAAAAGAAAGGAAATCAGTAAAAAATACATGTTAAATGCACACTAGCCTTCTATAGTGGGTGAAACTTGTTAATAAGCAGAAAAAACTAAATACTCTGAAAACACTCAAATCTGACATGTCCGCGTATGTGAAAAATTGAGATTTTTTCAATTTTTGAATTTTGTCTAGATTATAGGTTCAAAAGAAAGGAAATCAGTAAAAAATACATCTTAAATGCACACTAGCTTGCTATAATCGGTTAAACTTGTTAATAAGCAGAAAAAACTAAATACTCTGAAAACACTCAAATCTGACATGTCCGCGTATGTGAAAAATTGAGATTTTTTCAATTTTTGAATTTTGTCTAGATTATAGGTTCAAAAGAAAGGAA
>NC_136490.1:113231792-113633919 GCF_053919585.1 Euprymna scolopes | reverse complement strand
AAACACTCAAATCTGACATGTCCGCGTATGTGAAAAATTGAGATTTTTTCAATTTTTGAATTTTGTCTAGATTATAGGTTCAAAAGAAAGGAAATCAGTAAAAAATACATGTTTAATGCACACTAGCTTGCTATAATCGGTTAAACTTGTTAATAAGCAGAAAAAACTAAATACTCTGAAAACACTCAAATCTGACATGTCCGCGTATGTGAAAAATGGAGATTTTTTCAATTTTTGAATTTTGTCTAGATTATAGGTTCAAAAGAAAGGAAATCAGTAAAAAATACATGTTAAATGCACACTAGCCTTCTATAGTGGGTGAAACTTGTTAATAAGCAGAAAAAACTAAATACTCTGAAAACACTCAAATCTGACATGTCCGCGTATGTGAAAAATTGAGATTTTTTCAATTTTTGAATTTTGTCTAGATTATAGGTTCAAAAGAAAGGAAATCAGTAAAAAATACATCTTAAATGCACACTAGCTTGCTATAATCGGTTAAACTTGTTAATAAGCAGAAAAAACTAAATACTCTGAAAACACTCAAATCTGACATGTCCGCGTATGTGAAAAATTGAGATTTTTTCAATTTTTGAATTTTGTCTAGATTATAGGTTCAAAAGAAAGGAAATCAGTAAAAAATACATGTTAAATGCACACTAGCCTTCTATAGTGGGTGAAACTTGTTAATAAGCAGAAAAAACTAAATACTCTGAAAACACTCAAATCTGACATGTCCGCGTATGTGAAAAATTGAGATTTTTTCAATTTTTGAATTTTGTCTAGATTATAGGTTCAAAAGAAAGGAAATCAGTAAAAAATACATGTTAAATGCACACTAGCTTGCTATAATCGGTTAAACTTGTTAATAAGCAGAAAAAACTAAATACTCTGAAAACACTCAAATCTGACATGTCCGCGTATGTGAAAAATTGAGATTTTTTCAATTTTTGAATTTTGTCTAGATTATAGGTTCAAAAGAAAGGAAATCAGTAAAAAATACATGTTAAATGCACACTAGCCTTCTATAGTGGGTGAAACTTGTTAATAAGCAGAAAAAACTAAATACTCTGAAAACACTCAAATCTGACATGTCCGCGTATGTGAAAAATTGAGATTTTTTCAATTTTTGAATTTTGTCTAGATTATAGGTTCAAAAGAAAGGAAATCAGTAAAAAATACATGTTAAATGCACACTAGCTTGCTATAATCGGTTAAACTTGTTAATAAGCAGAAAAAACTAAATACTCTGAAAACACTCAAATCTGACATGTCCGCGTATGTGAAAAATTGAGATTTTTTCAATTTTTGAATTTTGTCTAGATTATAGGTTCAAAAGAAAGGAAATCAGTAAAAAATACATGTTAAATGCACACTAGCCTTCTATAGTGGGTGAAACTTGTTAATAAGCAGAAAAAACTAAATACTCTGAAAACACTCAAATCTGACATGTCCGCGTATGTGAAAAATTGAGATTTTTTCAATTTTTGAATTTTGTCTAGATTATAGGTTCAAAAGAAAGGAAATCAGTAAAAAATACATGTTAAATGCACACTAGCCTTCTATACGAAGTGAAACTTGTTAATAAGCAGAAAAAACTAAATACTCTGAAAACACTCAAATCTGACATGTCCGCGTATGTGAAAAATTGAGATTTTTTCAATTTTTGAATTTTGTCTAGATTATAGGTTCAAAAGAAAGGAAATCAGTAAAAAATACATCTTAAATGCACACTAGCCTTCTATAGTGGGTGAAACTTGTTAATAAGCAGAAAAAACTAAATACTCTGAAAACACTCAAATCTGACATGTCCGCGTATGTGAAAAATTGAGATTTTTTCAATTTTTGAATTTTGTCTAGATTATAGGTTCAAAAGAAAGGAAATCAGTAAAAAATACATGTTTAATGCACACTAGCTTGCTATAATCGGTTAAACTTGTTAATAAGCAGAAAAAACTAAATACTCTGAAAACACTCAAATCTGACATGTCCGCGTATGTGAAAAATGGAGATTTTTTCAATTTTTGAATTTTGTCTAGATTATAGGTTCAAAAGAAAGGAAATCAGTAAAAAATACATGTTAAATGCACACTAGCCTTCTATAGTGGGTGAAACTTGTTAATAAGCAGAAAAAACTAAATACTCTGAAAACACTCAAATCTGACATGTCCGCGTATGTGAAAAATTGAGATTTTTTCAATTTTTGAATTTTGTCTAGATTATAGGTTCAAAAGAAAGGAAATCAGTAAAAAATACATGTTAAATGCACACTAGCCTTCTATACGAAGTGAAACTTGTTAATAAGCAGAAAAAACTAAATACTCTGAAAACACTCAAATCTGACATGTCCGCGTATGTGAAAAATTGAGATTTTTTCAATTTTTGAATTTTGTCTAGATTATAGGTTCAAAAGAAAGGAAATCAGTAAAAAATACATGTTAAATGCACACTAGCCTTCTATAGTGGGTGAAACTTGTTAATAAGCAGAAAAAACTAAATACTCTGAAAACACTCAAATCTGACATGTCCGCGTATGTGAAAAATTGAGATTTTTTCAATTTTTGAATTTTGTCTAGATTATAGGTTCAAAAGAAAGGAAATCAGTAAAAAATACATGTTTAATGCACACTAGCTTGCTATAATCGGTTAAACTTGTTAATAAGCAGAAAAAACTAAATACTCTGAAAACACTCAAATCTGACATGTCCGCGTATGTGAAAAATTGAGATTTTTTCAATTTTTGAATTTTGTCTAGATTATAGGTTCAAAAGTAAGGAAATCAGTAAAAAATACATGTTAAATGCACACTAGCCTTCTATAGTGGGTGAAACTTGTTAATAAGCAGAAAAAACTAAATACTCTGAAAACACTCAAATCTGACATGTCCGCGTATGTGAAAAATTGAGATTTTTTCAATTTTTGAATTTTGTCTAGATTATAGGTTCAAAAGAAAGGAAATCAGTAAAAAATACATCTTAAATGCACACTAGCCTTCTATACGAAGTGAAACTTGTTAATAAGCAGAAAAAACTAAATACTCTGAAAACACTCAAATCTGACATGTCCGCGTATGTGAAAAATTGAGATTTTTTCAATTTTTGAATTTTGTCTAGATTATAGGTTCAAAAGAAAGGAAATCAGTAAAAACTACATGTTTAATGCACACTAGCTTGCTTTAATCGGTTAAACTTGTTAATAAGCAGAAAAAACTAAATACTCTGAAAACACTCAAATCTGACATGTCCGCGTATGTGAAAAATTGAGATTTTTTCAATTTTTGAATTTTGTCTAGATTATAGGTTCAAAAGAAAGGAAATCAGTAAAAAATACATGTTAAATGCACACTAGCCTTCTATACGAAGTGAAACTTGTTAATAAGCAGAAAAAACTAAATACTCTGAAAACACTCAAATCTGACATGTCCGCGTATGTGAAAAATTGAGATTTTTTCAATTTTTGAATTTTGTCTAGATTATAGGTTCAAAAGAAAGGAAATCAGTAAAAAATACATCTTAAATGCACACTAGCCTTCTATACGAAGTGAAACTTGTTAATAAGCAGAAAAAACTAAATACTCTGAAAACACTCAAATCTGACATGTCCGCGTATGTGAAAAATTGAGATTTTTTCAATTTTTGAATTTTGTCTAGATTATAGGTTCAAAAGAAAGGAAATCAGTAAAAAATACATGTTTAATGCACACTAGCTTGCTATAATCGGTTAAACTTGTTAATAAGCAGAAAAAACTAAATACTCTGAAAACACTCAAATCTGACATGTCCGCGTATGTGAAAAATGGAGATTTTTTCAATTTTTGAATTTTGTCTAGATTATAGGTTCAAAAGAAAGGAAATCAGTAAAAAATACATGTTAAATGCACACTAGCCTTCTATAGTGGGTGAAACTTGTTAATAAGCAGAAAAAACTAAATACTCTGAAAACACTCAAATCTGACATGTCCGCGTATGTGAAAAATTGAGATTTTTTCAATTTTTGAATTTTGTCTAGATTATAGGTTCAAAAGAAAGGAAATCAGTAAAAAATACATCTTAAATGCACACTAGCTTGCTATAATCGGTTAAACTTGTTAATAAGCAGAAAAAACTAAATACTCTGAAAACACTCAAATCTGACATGTCCGCGTATGTGAAAAATTGAGATTTTTTCAATTTTTGAATTTTGTCTAGATTATAGGTTCAAAAGAAAGGAAATCAGTAAAAAATACATGTTAAATGCACACTAGCTTGCTATAATCGGTTAAACTTGTTAATAAGCAGAAAAAACTAAATACTCTGAAAACACTCAAATCTGACATGTCCGCGTATGTGAAAAATTGAGATTTTTTCAATTTTTTGAATTTTGTCTAGATTATAGGTTCAAAAGAAAGGAAATCAGTAAAAAATACATGTTAAATGCACACTAGCCTTCTATAGTGGGTAAAACTTGTTAATAAGCAGAAAAAACTAAATACTCTGAAAACACTCAAATCTGACATGTCCGCGTATGTGAAAAATTGAGATTTTTTCAATTTTTGAATTTTGTCTAGATTATAGGTTCAAAAGAAAGGAAATCAGTAAAAAATACATCTTAAATGCACACTAGCTTGCTATAATCGGTTAAACTTGTTAATAAGCAGAAAAAACTAAATACTCTGAAAACACTCAAATCTGACATGTCCGCGTATGTGAAAAATGGAGATTTTTTCAATTTTTGAATTTTGTCTAGATTATAGGTTCAAAAGAAAGGAAATCAGTAAAAAATACATGTTAAATGCACACTAGCCTTCTATAGTGGGTGAAACTTGTTAATAAGCAGAAAAAACTAAATACTCTGAAAACACTCAAATCTGACATGTCCGCGTATGTGAAAAATTGAGATTTTTTCAATTTTTGAATTTTGTCTAGATTATAGGTTCAAAAGAAAGGAAATCAGTAAAAAATACATCTTAAATGCACACTAGCTTGCTATAATCGGTTAAACTTGTTAATAAGCAGAAAAAACTAAATACTCTGAAAACACTCAAATCTGACATGTCCGCGTATGTGAAAAATTGAGATTTTTTCAATTTTTGAATTTTGTCTAGATTATAGGTTCAAAAGAAAGGAAATCAGTAAAAAATACATGTTAAATGCACACTAGCCTTCTATAGTGGGTGAAACTTGTTAATAAGCAGAAAAAACTAAATACTCTGAAAACACTCAAATCTGACATGTCCGCGTATGTGAAAAATTGAGATTTTTTCAATTTTTGAATTTTGTCTAGATTATAGGTTCAAAAAAAAGGAAATTAGTAAAAAATACATGTTAAATGCACAGTAGCCTTCTATAGTTGGTGAAACTTGTTAATAAGCAGAAAAAACTAAATACTCTGAAAACACTCAAATCTGACATGTCCGCGTATGTGAAAAATTGAGATTTTTTCAATTTTTGAATTTTGTCTAGATTATAGGTTCACAAGAAAGGAAATCAGTAAAAAATACATGTTAAATGCACAGTAGCTTGCTATAGTCGTTTAACCTTGTTAATAAGCAGAAAAAACAAAATACTCTGAAAACACTCAAATCTGACATGTCCGCGTATGTGAAAAATTGAGATTTTTTCAATTTTTGAATTTTGTCTAGATTATAGGTTCAAAAGAAAGGAAATCAGTAAAAAATACATGTTAAATGCACAGTAGCCTTCTATAGTGGGTGAAACTTGTTAATAAGCAGAAAAAACTAAATACTCTGAAAACACTCAAATCTGACATGTCCGCGTATGTGAAAAATTGAGATTTTTTCAATTTTTGAATTTTGTCTAGATTATAGGTTCAAAAGAAAGGAAATCAGTAAAAAATACATGTTAAATGCACACTAGCCTTCTATAGTGGGTAAAACTTGTTAATAAGCAGAAAAAACTAAATACTCTGAAAACACTCAAATCTGACATGTCCGCGTATGTGAAAAATTGAGATTTTTTCAATTTTTGAATTTTGTCTAGATTATAGGTTCAAAAGAAAGGAAATCAGTAAAAAATACATCTTAAATGCACACTAGCTTGCTATAATCGGTTAAACTTGTTAATAAGCAGAAAAAACTAAATACTCTGAAAACACTCAAATCTGACATGTCCGCGTATGTGAAAAATTGAGATTTTTTCAATTTTTGAATTTTGTCTAGATTATAGGTTCAAAAGAAAGGAAATTAGTAAAAAATACATGTTAAATGCACAGTAGCCTTCTATAGTTGGTGAAACTTGTTAATAAGCAGAAAAAACTAAATACTCTGAAAACACTCAAATCTGACATGTCCGCGTATGTGAAAAATTGAGATTTTTTCAATTTTTGAATTTTGTCTAGATTATAGGTTCAAAAGAAAGGAAATCAGTAAAAAATACATGTTAAATGCACAGTAGCCTTCTATAGTGGGTGAAACTTGTTAATAAGCAGAAAAAACTAAATACTCTGAAAACACTCAAATCTGACATGTCCGCGTATGTGAAAAATTGAGATTTTTTAAATTTTTGAATTTTGTCTAGATTATAGGTTCAAAAGAAAGGAAATTAGTAAAAAATACATGTTAAATGCACAGTAGCCTTCTATAGTTGGTGAAACTTGTTAATAAGCAGAAAAAACTAAATACTCTGAAAACACTCAAATCTGACATGTCTGCGTATGTGAAAAATTGAGATTTTTTCAATTTTTGAATTTTGTCTAGATTATAGGTTCAAAAGAAAGGAAATCAGTAAAAAATACATGTTAAATGCACAGTAGCCTTCTATAGTTGGTGAAACTTGTTAATAAGCAGAAAAAACTAAATACTCTGAAAACACTCAAATCTGACATGTCCGCGTATGTGAAAAATTGAGATTTTTTCAATTTTGGAATTTTGTCTAGATTATAGGTTCAAAAGAAAGGAAATCAGTAAAAAATACATGTTTAATGCACACTAGCATTCTATAGTGGGTGAAACTTGTTAATAAGCAGAAAAAACTAAATACTCTGAAAACACTCAAATCTGACATGTCCGCGTATGTGAAAAATTGAGATTTTTTCAATTTTTGAATTTTGTCTAGATTATAGGTTCAAAAGAAAGGAAATTAGTAAAAAATACATGTTAAATGCACAGTAGCCTTCTATAGTTGGTGAAACTTGTTAATAAGCAGAAAAAACTAAATACTCTGAAAACACTCAAATCTGACATGTCCGCGTATGTGAAAAATTGAGATTTTTTCAATTTTGGAATTTTGTCTAGATTATAGGTTCAAAAGAAAGGAAATCAGTAAAAAATACATGTTTAATGCACACTAGCATTCTATAGTGGGTGAAACTTGTTAATAAGCAGAAAAAACTAAATACTCTGAAAACACTCAAATCTGACATGTCCGCGTATGTGAAAAATTGAGATTTTTTCAATTTTTGAATTTTGTCTAGATTATAGGTTCAAAAGAAAGGAAATTAGTAAAAAATACATGTTAAATGCACACTAGCCTTCTATAGTTGGTGAAACTTGTTAATAAGCAGAAAAAACTAAATACTCTGAAAACACTCAAATCTGACATGTCCGCGTATGTGAAAAATTGAGATTTTTTCAATTTTTGAATTTTGTCTAGATTATAGGTTCAAAAGAAAGGAAATCAGTAAAAAATACATGTTAAATGCACACTAGCCTTCTATAGTGGGTGAAACTTGTTAATAAGCAGAAAAAACTAAATACTCTGAAAACACTCAAATCTGACATGTCCGCGTATGTGAAAAATTGAGATTTTTTCAATTTTTGAATTTTGTCTAGATTATAGGTTCAAAAGAAAGGAAATCAGTAAAAAATACATGTTTAATGCACACTAGCTTGCTATAATCGGTTAAACTTGTTAATAAGCAGAAAAAACTAAATACTCTGAAAACACTCAAATCTGACATGTCCGCGTATGTGAAAAATGGAGATTTTTTCAATTTTTGAATTTTGTCTAGATTATAGGTTCAAAAGAAAGGAAATCAGTAAAAAATACATGTTAAATGCACACTAGCCTTCTATAGTGGGTGAAACTTGTTAATAAGCAGAAATAACTAAATACTCTGAAAACACTCAAATCTGACATGTCCGCGTATGTGAAAAATTGAGATTTTTTCAATTTTTGAATTTTGTCTAGATTATAGGTTCAAAAGAAAGGAAATTAGTAAAAAATACATGTTAAATGCACAGTAGCCTTCTATAGTTGGTGAAACTTGTTAATAAGCAGAAAAAACTAAATACTCTGAAAACACTCAAATCTGACATGTCCGCGTATGTGAAAAATTGAGATTTTTTCAATTTTTGAATTTTGTCTAGATTATAGGTTCACAAGAAAGGAAATCAGTAAAAAATACATGTTAAATGCACAGTAGCTTGCTATAGTCGTTTAACCTTGTTAATAAGCAGAAAAAACAAAATACTCTGAAAACACTCAAATCTGACATGTCCGCGTATGTGAAAAATTGAGATTTTTTCAATTTTTGAATTTTGTCTAGATTATAGGTTCAAAAGAAAGGAAATCAGTAAAAAATACATGTTAAATGCACAGTAGCCTTCTATAGTGGGTGAAACTTGTTAATAAGCAGAAAAAACTAAATACTCTGAAAACACTCAAATCTGACATGTCCGCGTATGTGAAAAATTGAGATTTTTTCAATTTTTGAATTTTGTCTAGATTATAGGTTCAAAAGAAAGGAAATTAGTAAAAAATACATGTTAAATGCACAGTAGCCTTCTATAGTTGGTGAAACTTGTTAATAAGCAGAAAAAACTAAATACTCTGAAAACACTCAAATCTGACATGTCCGCGTATGTGAAAAATTGAGATTTTTTCAATTTTTGAATTTTGTCTAGATTATAGGTTCAAAAGAAAGGAAATCAGTAAAAAATACATGTTTAATGCACACTAGCATTCTATAGTGGGTGAAACTTGTTAATAAGCAGAAAAAACTAAATACTCTGAAAACACTCAAATCTGACATGTCCGCGTATGTGAAAAATTGAGATTTTTTCAATTTTTGAATTTTGTCTAGATTATAGGTTCAAAAGAAAGGAAATTAGTAAAAAATACATGTTAAATGCACAGTAGCCTTCTATAGTTGGTGAAACTTGTTAATAAGCAGAAAAAACTAAATACTCTGAAAACACTCAAATCTGACATGTCCGCGTATGTGAAAAATTGAGATTTTTTCAATTTTTGAATTTTGTCTAGATTATAGGTTCAAAAGAAAGGAAATCAGTAAAAAATACATGTTAAATGCACAGTAGCCTTCTATAGTGGGTGAAACTTGTTAATAAGCAGAAAAAACTAAATACTCTGAAAACACTCAAATCTGACATGTCCGCGTATGTGAAAAATTGAGATTTTTTAAATTTTTGAATTTTGTCTAGATTATAGGTTCAAAAGAAAGGAAATTAGTAAAAAATACATGTTAAATGCACAGTAGCCTTCTATAGTTGGTGAAACTTGTTAATAAGCAGAAAAAACTAAATACTCTGAAAACACTCAAATCTGACATGTCTGCGTATGTGAAAAATTGAGATTTTTTCAATTTTTGAATTTTGTCTAGATTATAGGTTCAAAAGAAAGGAAATCAGTAAAAAATACATGTTAAATGCACAGTAGCCTTCTATAGTTGGTGAAACTTGTTAATAAGCAGAAAAAACTAAATACTCTGAAAACACTCAAATCTGACATGTCCGCGTATGTGAAAAATTGAGATTTTTTCAATTTTGGAATTTTGTCTAGATTATAGGTTCAAAAGAAAGGAAATCAGTAAAAAATACATGTTTAATGCACACTAGCATTCTATAGTGGGTGAAACTTGTTAATAAGCAGAAAAAACTAAATACTCTGAAAACACTCAAATCTGACATGTCCGCGTATGTGAAAAATTGAGATTTTTTCAATTTTTGAATTTTGTCTAGATTATAGGTTCAAAAGAAAGGAAATTAGTAAAAAATACATGTTAAATGCACAGTAGCCTTCTATAGTTGGTGAAACTTGTTAATAAGCAGAAAAAACTAAATACTCTGAAAACACTCAAATCTGACATGTCCGCGTATGTGAAAAATTGAGATTTTTTCAATTTTTGAATTTTGTCTAGATTATAGGTTCACAAGAAAGGAAATCAGTAAAAAATACATGTTAAATGCACAGTAGCTTGCTATAGTCGTTTAAACTTGTTAATAAGCAGAAAAAACAAAATACTCTGAAAACACTCAAATCTGACATGTCCGCGTATGTGAAAAATTGAGATTTTTTCAATTTTTGAATTTTGTCTAGATTATAGGTTCAAAAGAAAGGAAATCAGTAAAAAATACATGTTAAATGCACAGTAGCCTTCTATAGTGGGTGAAACTTGTTAATAAGCAGAAAAAACTAAATACTCTGAAAACACTCAAATCTGACATGTCCGCGTATGTGAAAAATTGAGATTTTTTCAATTTTTGAATTTTGTCTAGATTATAGGTTCAAAAGAAAGGAAATTAGTAAAAAATACATGTTAAATGCACAGTAGCCTTCTATAGTTGGTGAAACTTGTTAATAAGCAGAAAAAACTAAATACTCTGAAAACACTCAAATCTGACATGTCCGCGTATGTGAAAAATTGAGATTTTTTCAATTTTGGAATTTTGTCTAGATTATAGGTTCAAAAGAAAGGAAATCAGTAAAAAATACATGTTTAATGCACACTAGCATTCTATAGTGGGTGAAACTTGTTAATAAGCAGAAAAAACTAAATACTCTGAAAACACTCAAATCTGACATGTCCGCGTATGTGAAAAATTGAGATTTTTTCAATTTTTGAATTTTGTCTAGATTATAGGTTCAAAAGAAAGGAAATTAGTAAAAAATACATGTTAAATGCACAGTAGCCTTCTATAGTTGGTGAAACTTGTTAATAAGCAGAAAAAACTAAATACTCTGAAAACACTCAAATCTGACATGTCCGCGTATGTGAAAAATTGAGATTTTTTCAATTTTTGAATTTTGTCTAGATTATAGGTTCAAAAGAAAGGAAATTAGTAAAAAATACATGTTAAATGCACAGTAGCCTTCTATAGTTGGTGAAACTTGTTAATAAGCAGAAAAAACTAAATACTCTGAAAACACTCAAATCTGACATGTCCGCGTATGTGAAAAATTGAGATTTTTTCAATTTTTGAATTTTGTCTAGATTATAGGTTCACAAGAAAGGAAATCAGTAAAAAATACATGTTAAATGCACAGTAGCTTGCTATAGTCGTTTAAACTTGTTAATAAGCAGAAAAAACTAAATACTCTGAAAACACTCAAATCTGACATGTCCGCGTATGTGAAAAATTGAGATTTTTTCAATTTTTGAATTTTGTCTAGATTATAGGTTCAAAAGAAAGGAAATCAGTAAAAAATACATGTTAAATGCACAGTAGCCTTCTATAGTGGGTGAAACTTGTTAATAAGCAGAAAAAACTAAATACTCTGAAAACACTCAAATCTGACATGTCCGCGTATGTGAAAAATTGAGATTTTTTCAATTTTTGAATTTTGTCTAGATTATAGGTTCAAAAGAAAGGAAATTAGTAAAAAATACATGTTAAATGCACAGTAGCCTTCTATAGTTGGTGAAACTTGTTAATAAGCAGAAAAAACTAAATACTCTGAAAACACTCAAATCTGACATGTCCGCGTATGTGAAAAATTGAGATTTTTTCAATTTTTGAATTTTGTCTAGATTATAGGTTCAAAAGAAAGGAAATCAGTAAAAAATACATGGTAAATGCACAGTAGCCTTCTATAGTTGGTGAAACTTGTTAATAAGCAGAAAAAACTAAATACTCTGAAAACACTCAAATCTGACATGTCCGCGTATGTGAAAAATTGAGATTTTTTCAATTTTTGAATTTTGTCTAGATTATAGGTTCAAAAGAAAGGAAATCAGTAAAAAATACATGTTTAATGCACACTAGCATTCTATAGTGGGTGAAACTTGGTAATAAGCAGAAAAAACTAAATACTCTTAAAACACTCAAATCTGACATGTCCGCGTATGTGAAAAATTGAGATTTTTTCAATTTTTGAATTTTTTCTAGATTATAGGTTCAAAAGAAAGGAAATCAGTAAAAAATACATGTTAAATGCACAGTAGCCTTCTATAGTTGGTGAAACTTGTTAATAAGCAGAAAAAACTAAATACTCTGAAAACACTCAAATCTGACATGTCCGCGTATGTGAAAAATTGAGATTTTTTCAATTTTTGAATTTTGTCTAGATTATAGGTTCAAAAGAAAGGAAATCAGTAAAAAATACATGTTTAATGCACACTAGCATTCTATAGTGGGTGAAACTTGTTAATAAGCAGAAAAAACTAAATACTCTGAAAACACTCAAATCTGACATGTCCGCGTATGTGAAAAATTGAGATTTTTTCAATTTTTGAATTTTGTCTAGATTATAGGTTCAAAAGAAAGGAAATCAGTAAAAAATACATGTTAAATGCACAGTAGCCTTCTATAGTGGGTGAAACTTGTTAATAAGCAGAAAAAACTAAATACTCTGAAAACACTCAAATCTGACATGTCCGCGTATGTGAAAAATTGAGATTTTTTCAATTTTTGAATTTTGTCTAGATTATAGGTTCAAAAGAAAGGAAATTAGTAAAAAATACATGTTAAATGCACAGTAGCCTTCTATAGTTGGTGAAACTTGTTAATAAGCAGAAAAAACTAAATACTCTGAAAACACTCAAATCTGACATGTCCGCGTATGTGAAAAATTGATATTTTTTCAATTTTTGAATTTTGTCTAGATTATAGGTTCAAAAGAAAGGAAATCAGTAAAAAATACATGGTAAATGCACAGTAGCCTTCTATAGTTGGTGAAACTTGTTAATAAGCAGAAAAAACTAAATACTCTGAAAACACTCAAATCTGACATGTCCGCGTATGTGAAAAATTGAGATTTTTTCAATTTTTGAATTTTGTCTAGATTATAGGTTCAAAAGAAAGGAAATCAGTAAAAAATACATGTTTAATGCACACTAGCATTCTATAGTGGGTGAAACTTGTTAATAAGCAGAAAAAACTAAATACTCTGAAAACACTCAAATCTGACATGTCCGCGTATGTGAAAAATTGAGATTTTTTCAATTTTTGAATTTTGTCTAGATTATAGGTTCAAAAGAAAGGAAATCAGTAAAAAATACATGTTAAATGCACAGTAGCCTTCTATAGTGGGTGAAACTTGTTAATAAGCAGAAAAAACTAAATACTCTGAAAACACTCAAATCTGACATGTCCGCGTATGTGAAAAATTGAGATTTTTTCAATTTTTGAATTTTGTCTAGATTATAGGTTCAAAAGAAAGGAAATTAGTAAAAAATACATGTTAAATGCACAGTAGCCTTCTATAGTGGGTGAAACTTGTTAATAAGCAGAAAAAACTAAATACTCTGAAAACACTCAAATCTGACATGTCCGCGTATGTGAAAAATTGAGATTTTTTCAATTTTTGAATTTTGTCTAGATTATAGGTTCAAAAGAAAGGAAATCAGTAAAAAATACATGTTAAATGCACAGTAGCTTGCTATAGTCGTTTAAACTTGTTAATAAGCAGAAAAAACAAAATACTCTGAAAACACTCAAATCTGACATGTCCGCGTATGTGAAAAATTGAGATTTTTTCAATTTTTGAATTTTGTCTAGATTATAGGTTCAAAAGAAAGGAAATCAGTAAAAAATACATGTTTAATGCACACTAGCATTCTATAGTGGGTGAAACTTGGTAATAAGCAGAAAAAACTAAATACTCTTAAAACACTCAAATCTGACATGTCCGCGTATGTGAAAAATTGAGATTTTTTCAATTTTTGAATTTTGTCTAGATTATAGGTTCAAAAGAAAGGAAATTAGTAAAAAATACATGTTAAATGCACAGTAGCCTTCTATAGTTGGTGAAACTTGTTAATAAGCAGAAAAAACTAAATACTCTGAAAACACTCAAATCTGACATGTCCGCGTATGTGAAAAATTGAGATTTTTTCAATTTTTGAATTTTGTCTAGATTATAGGTTCAAAAGAAAGGAAATCAGTAAAAAATACATGTTAAATGCACAGTAGCCTTCTATAGTGGGTGAAACTTGTTAATAAGCAGAAAAAACTAAATACTCTGAAAACACTCAAATCTGACATGTCCGCGTATGTGAAAAATTGAGATTTTTTCAATTTTTGAATTTTGTCTAGATTATAGGTTCAAAAGAAAGGAAATCAGTAAAAAATACATGTTAAATGCACAGTAGCCTTCTATAGTGGGTGAAACTTGTTAATAAGCAGAAAAAACTAAATACTCTGAAAACACTCAAATCTGACATGTCCGCGTATGTGAAAAATTGAGATTTTTTCAATTTTTGAATTTTGTCTAGATTATAGGTTCAAAAGAAAGGAAATCAGTAAAAAATACATGGTAAATGCACAGTAGCCTTCTATAGTTGGTGAAACTTGTTAATAAGCAGAAAAAACTAAATACTCTGAAAACACTCAAATCTGACATGTCCGCGTATGTGAAAAATTGAGATTTTTTCAATTTTTGAATTTTGTCTAGATTATAGGTTCAAAAGAAAGGAAATCAGTAAAAAATACATGTTTAATGCACACTAGCATTCTATAGTGGGTGAAACTTGGTAATAAGCAGAAAAAACTAAATACTCTTAAAACACTCAAATCTGACATGTCCGCGTATGTGAAAAATTGAGATTTTTTCAATTTTTGAATTTTGTCTAGATTATAGGTTCAAAAGAAAGGAAATTAGTAAAAAATACATGTTAAATGCACAGTAGCCTTCTATAGTTGGTGAAACTTGTTAATAAGCAGAAAAAACTAAATACTCTGAAAACACTAAAATCTGACATGTCCGCGTATGTGAAAAATTGAGATTTTTTCAATTTTTGAATTTTGTCTAGATTATAGGTTCAAAAGAAAGGAAATTAGTAAAAAATACATGTTAAATGCACACTAGCCTTCTATTCGTGGGTGAACTTGTTAATAAGCAGAAAAAACTAAATACTCTTAAAACACTCAAATCTGACATGTCCGCGTATGTGAAAAATTGAGATTTTTTCAATTTTTGAATTTTGTCTAGATTATAGGTTCAAAAGAAAGGAAATCAGTAAAAAATACATGTTAAATGCACAGTAGCCTTCTATAGTGGGTGAAACTTGTTAATAAGCAGAAAAAACTAAATACTCTGAAAACACTCAAATCTGACATGTCCGCGTATGTGAAAAATTGAGATTTTTTCAATTTTTGAATTTTGTCTAGATTATAGGTTCAAAAGAAAGGAAATCAGTAAAAAATACATGTTAAATGCACAGTAGCCTTCTATAGTTGGTGAAACTTGTTAATAAGCAGAAAAAACTAAATACTCTGAAAACACTCAAATCTGACATGTCCGCGTATGTGAAAAATTGAGATTTTTTCAATTTTTGAATTTTGTCTAGATTATAGGTTCAAAAGAAAGGAAATCAGTAAAAAATACATGTTAAATGCACAGTAGCTTGCTATAGTCGTTTAAACTTGTTAATAAGCAGAAAAAACAAAATACTCTGAAAACACTTAAATCTGACATGTCCGCGTATGTGAAAAATTGAGATTTTTTCAATTTTTGAATTTTGTCTAGATTATAGGTTAAAAGAAAGGAAATCAGTAAAAAATACATGTTTAATGCACACTAGCATTCTATAGTGGGTGAAACTGGTTAATAAGCAGAAAAAACTAAATACTCTTAAAACACTCAAATCTGACATGTCCGCGTATGTGAAAAATTGAGATTTTTTCAATTTTTGAATTTTGTCTAGATTATAGGTTCAAAAGAAAGGAAATTAGTAAAAAATACATGTTAAATGCACAGTAGCCTTCTATAGTTGGTTAAACTTGTTAATAAGCAGAAAAAACTAAATACTCTGAAAACACTCAAATCTGACATGTCCGCGTATGTGAAAAATTGAGATTTTTTCAATTTTTGAATTTTGTCTAGATTATAGGTTCAAAAGAAAGGAAATCAGTAAAAAATACATGTTAAATGCACAGTAGCTTGCTATAGTCGTTTAAACTTGTTAATAAGCAGAAAAAACAAAATACTCTGAAAACACTCAAATCTGACATGTCCGCGTATGTGAAAAATTGAGATTTTTTCAATTTTTGAATTTTGTCTAGATTATAGGTTCAAAAGAAAGGAAATCAGTAAAAAATACATGTTTAATGCACACTAGCATTCTATAGTGGGTGAAACTTGGTAATAAGCAGAAAAAACTAAATACTCTTAAAACACTCAAATCTGACATGTCCGCGTATGTGAAAAATTGAGATTTTTTCAATTTTTGAATTTTGTCTAGATTATAGGTTCAAAAGAAAGGAAATTAGTAAAAAATACATGTTAAATGCACAGTAGCCTTCTATAGTTGGTGAAACTTGTTAATAAGCAGAAAAAACTAAATACTCTGAAAACACTCAAATCTGACATGTCCGCGTATGTGAAAAATTGAGATTTTTTCAATTTTTGAATTTTGTCTAGATTATAGGTTCAAAAGAAAGGAAATCAGTAAAAAATACATGTTAAATGCACAGTAGCCTTCTATAGTGGGTGAAACTTGTTAATAAGCAGAAAAAACTAAATACTCTGAAAACACTCAAATCTGACATGTCCGCGTATGTGAAAAATTGAGATTTTTTCAATTTTTGAATTTTGTCTAGATTATAGGTTCAAAAGAAAGGAAATTAGTAAAAAATACATGTTAAATGCACAGTAGCCTTCTATAGTTGGTGAAACTTGTTAATAAGCAGAAAAAACTAAATACTCTGAAAACACTCAAATCTGACATGTCCGCGTATGTGAAAAATTGAGATTTTTTCAATTTTTGAATTTTGTCTAGATTATAGGTTCAAAAGAAATGAAATCAGTATAAAATACATGTTAAATGCACAGTAGCTTGCTATAGTCGTTTAAACTTGTTAATAAGCAGAAAAAACAAAATACTCTGAAAACACTCAAATCTGACATGTCCGCGTATGTGAAAAATTGAGATTTTTTCAATTTTTGAATTTTGTCTAGATTATAGGTTCAAAAGAAAGGAAATCAGTAAAAAATACATGTTAAATGCACAGTAGCCTTCTATAGTGGGTGAAACTTGTTAATAAGCAGAAAAAACTAAATACTCTGAAAACACTCAAATCTGACATGTCCGCGTATGTGAAAAATTGAGATTTTTTCAATTTTTGAATTTTGTCTAGATTATAGGTTCAAAAGAAAGGAAATCAGTAAAAAATACATGGTAAATGCACAGTAGCCTTCTATAGTTGGTGAAACTTGTTAATAAGCAGAAAAAACTAAATACTCTGAAAACACTCAAATCTGACATGTCCGCGTATGTGAAAAATTGAGATTTTTTCAATTTTTGAATTTTGTCTAGATTATAGGTTCAAAAGAAAGGAAATCAGTAAAAAATACATGTTTAATGCACACTAGCATTCTATAGTGGGTGAAACTTGGTAATAAGCAGAAAAAACTAAATACTCTTAAAACACTCAAATCTGACATGTCCGCGTATGTGAAAAATTGAGATTTTTTCAATTTTTGAATTTTGTCTAGATTATAGGTTCAAAAGAAAGGAAATTAGTAAAAAATACATGTTAAATGCACAGTAGCCTTCTATAGTTGGTGAAACTTGTTAATAAGCAGAAAAAACTAAATACTCTGAAAACACTAAAATCTGACATGTCCGCGTATGTGAAAAATTGAGATTTTTTCAATTTTTGAATTTTGTCTAGATTATAGGTTCAAAAGAAAGGAAATTAGTAAAAAATACATGTTAAATGCACACTAGCCTTCTATTCGTGGGTGAACTTGTTAATAAGCAGAAAAAACTAAATACTCTTAAAACACTCAAATCTGACATGTCCGCGTATGTGAAAAATTGAGATTTTTTCAATTTTTGAATTTTGTCTAGATTATAGGTTCAAAAGAAAGGAAATCAGTAAAAAATACATGTTAAATGCACAGTAGCCTTCTATAGTGGGTGAAACTTGTTAATAAGCAGAAAAAACTAAATACTCTGAAAACACTCAAATCTGACATGTCCGCGTATGTGAAAAATTGAGATTTTTTCAATTTTTGAATTTTGTCTAGATTATAGGTTCAAAAGAAAGGAAATCAGTAAAAAATACATGTTAAATGCACAGTAGCCTTCTATAGTTGGTGAAACTTGTTAATAAGCAGAAAAAACTAAATACTCTGAAAACACTCAAATCTGACATGTCCGCGTATGTGAAAAATTGAGATTTTTTCAATTTTTGAATTTTGTCTAGATTATAGGTTCAAAAGAAAGGAAATCAGTAAAAAATACATGTTAAATGCACAGTAGCTTGCTATAGTCGTTTAAACTTGTTAATAAGCAGAAAAAACAAAATACTCTGAAAACACTTAAATCTGACATGTCCGCGTATGTGAAAAATTGAGATTTTTTCAATTTTTGAATTTTGTCTAGATTATAGGTTAAAAGAAAGGAAATCAGTAAAAAATACATGTTTAATGCACACTAGCATTCTATAGTGGGTGAAACTTGTTAATAAGCAGAAAAAACTAAATACTCTTAAAACACTCAAATCTGACATGTCCGCGTATGTGAAAAATTGAGATTTTTTCAATTTTTGAATTTTGTCTAGATTATAGGTTCAAAAGAAAGGAAATTAGTAAAAAATACATGTTAAATGCACAGTAGCCTTCTATAGTTGGTTAAACTTGTTAATAAGCAGAAAAAACTAAATACTCTGAAAACACTCAAATCTGACATGTCCGCGTATGTGAAAAATTGAGATTTTTTCAATTTTTGAATTTTGTCTAGATTATAGGTTCAAAAGAAAGGAAATCAGTAAAAAATACATGTTAAATGCACACTAGCCTTCTATTCGTGGGTGAACTTGTTAATAAGCAGAAAAAACTAAATACTCTTAAAACACTCAAATCTGACATGTCCGCGTATGTGAAAAATTGAGATTTTTTCAATTTTTGAATTTTGTCTAGATTATAGGTTCAAAAGAAAGGAAATCAGTAAAAAATACATGTTTAATGCACACTAGCATTCTATAGTGGGTGAAACTTGTTAATAAGCAGAAAAAACTAAATACTCTGAAAACACTAAAATCTGACATGTCCGCGTATGTGAAAAATTGAGATTTTTTCAATTTTTGAATTTTGTCTAGATTATAGGTTCAAAAGAAAGGAAATTAGTAAAAAATACATGTTAAATGCACACTAGCCTTCTATTCGTGGGTGAACTTGTTAATAAGCAGAAAAAACTAAATACTCTTAAAACACTCAAATCTGACATGTCCGCGTATGTGAAAAATTGAGATTTTTTCAATTTTTGAATTTTGTCTAGATTATAGGTTCAAAAGAAAGGAAATCAGTAAAAAATACATGTTAAATGCACAGTAGCCTTCTATAGTTGGTGAAACTTGTTAATAAGCAGAAAAAACTAAATACTCTGAAAACACTCAAATCTGACATGTCCGCGTATGTGAAAAATTGAGATTTTTTCAATTTTTGAATTTTGTCTAGATTATAGGTTCAAAAGAAAGGAAATCAGTAAAAAATACATGTTAAATGCACACTAGCCTTCTATAGTTGGTGAAACTTGTTAATAAGCAGAAAAAACTAAATACTCTGAAAACACTCAAATCTGACATGTCCGCGTATGTGAAAAATTGAGATTTTTTCAATTTTTGAATTTTGTCTAGATTATAGGTTCAAAAGAAAGGAAATCAGTAAAAAATACATGTTAAATGCACAGTAGCTTGCTATAGTCGTTTAAACTTGTTAATAAGCAGAAAAAACAAAATACTCTGAAAACACTCAAATCTGACATGTCCGCGTATGTGAAAAATTGAGATTTTTTCAATTTTTGAATTTTGTCTAGATTATAGGTTCAAAAGAAAGGAAATTAGTAAAAAATACATGTTAAATGCACAGTAGCTTGCTATAGTCGTTTAAACTTGTTAATAAGCAGAAAAAACAAAATACTCTGAAAACACTCAAATCTGACATGTCCGCGTATGTGAAAAATTGAGATTTTTTCAATTTTTGAATTTTGTCTAGATTATAGGTTCAAAAGAAAGGAAATCAGTAAAAAATACATGTTTAATGCACACTAGCATTCTATAGTGGGTGAAACTTGTTAATAAGCAGAAAAAACTAAATACTCTTAAAACACTCAAATCTGACATGTCCGCGTATGTGAAAAATTGAGATTTTTTCAATTTTTGAATTTTTTCTAGATTATAGGTTCAAAAGAAAGGAAATTAGTAAAAAATACATGTTAAATGCACACTAGCCTTCTATTCGTGGGTGAAACTTGTTAATAAGCAGAAAAAACTATATACTCTGAAAACACTAAAATCTGACATGTCCGCGTATGTGAAAAATTGAGATTTTTTCAATTTTTGAATTTTGTCTAAATTATAGGTTCAAAAGAACGGAAATCAGTAAAAAATACATATTAAACTCACACTAGCCTTCTATAGTGGGTGAAACTTGTTAATAAGCAGAAAAAACTAAATACTCTGAAAACACTCAAATCTGACATGTCCGCGTATGTGAAAAATTGAGATTTTTTCAATTTTTGAAATTTGTCTAGATTTTAGGTTCAAAAGAAAGGAAACCAGTAAAAAGTACATGTTAAATGCCCACTAGCCTTCTATAGTGGTGAAACTTGTTAATTAGCAGAAAAAAACTAAATACAGTAACACACTCAAATCTGACATGTCCGCGTATGTGAAAAATTGAGATTTTTTTCAATTTTGGAATTTTGTCTAGATTATAGGTTCAAAAGAAAGGAAACCAGTAAAAAGTACATGTTAAATGCCCACTAGCCTTATATAATTGGTGAAACTTGTTAAAAAGGAGAAAAAAACTAAATACAGTAAAACACTCAAATCTGACATGTCCGCGTATGTGAAAAATTGAGATTTTTTCAATTTTTGAATTTTGTCTAGATTATAGGTTCAAAAGAAAGGAAATCAGTAAAAAATACATGTTAAATGCACACTAGCCTTCTATTCGTGGGTGAAACTTGTTAATAAGCAGAAAAAACTAAATACTCTGAAAACACTCAAATCTGACATGTCCGCGTATGTGAAAAATTGAGATTTTTTCAATTTTTGAATTTTGTCTAGATTATAGGTTCAAAAGAACGGAAATCAGTAAAAAATACATGTTAAATTAACACTAGCCTTCTATAGTGGGTGAAACTTGTTAATAAGCAGAAAAAACTAAATACTCTGAAAACACTAAAATCTGACATGTCCGCGTATGTGAAAAATTGAGATTTTTTCAATTTTTGAATTTTGTCTAGATTATAGGTTCAAAAGAAAGGAAATCAGTAAAAAATACATGTTAAATGCACACTAGCCTTCTATTCGAGGGTGAAACTTGTTAATAAGCAGAAAAAAACTAAATACTCTGAAAACACTCAAATCTGACATGTCCGCGTATGTGAAAAATTGAGATTTTTTCAGTTTTTGAAATTTGTCTAGATTATAGGTTCAAAAGAAAGGAAATCAGTAAAAAATACATGTTAAATGCACACTAGCCTTCTATTCGTGGGTGAACTTGTTAATAAGCAGAAAAAACTAAATACTCTGAACACACTCAAATCTGACATGTCCGCGTATGTGAAAAATTGAGATTTTTTCAATTTTTGAATTTTGTCTAGATTATAGGTTCAAAAGAAAGGAAATCAGTAAAAAATACATCTTAAATGCACACTAGCCTTCTATAGTGGGTGAAACTTGTTAATAAGCAGAAAAAACTAAATACTCTGAAAACACTCAAATCTGACATGTCCGCGTATGTGAAAAATTGAGATTTTTTCAATTTTTGAATTTTGTCTAGATTATAGGTTCAAAAGAAAGGAAATTAGTAAAAAATACATGTTAAATGCACAGTAGCCTTCTATAGTTGGTGAAACTTGTTAATAAGCAGAAAAAACTAAATACTCTGAAAACACTCAAATCTGACATGTCCGCGTATGTGAAAAATTGAGATTTTTTCAATTTTTGAATTTTGTCTAGATTATAGGTTCAAAAGAAAGGAAATTAGTAAAAAATACATGTTAAATGCACAGTAGCCTTCTATAGTTGGTGAAACTTGTTAATAAGCAGAAAAAACTAAATACTCTGAAAACACTCAAATCTGACATGTCCGCGTATGTGAAAAATTGAGATTTTTTCAATTTTTGAATTTTGTCTAGATTATAGGTTCAAAAGAAAGGAAATCAGTAAAAAATACATGTTTAATGCACACTAGCATTCTATAGTGGGTGAAACTTGTTAATAAGCAGAAAAAACTAAATACTCTTAAAACACTCAAATCTGACATGTCCGCGTATGTGAAAAATTGAGATTTTTTCAATTTTTGAATTTTTTCTAGATTATAGGTTCAAAAGAAAGGAAATTAGTAAAAAATACATGTTAAATGCACAGTAGCCTTCTATAGTTGGTGAAACTTGTTAATAAGCAGAAAAAACTAAATACTCTGAAAACACTAAAATCTGACATGTCCGCGTATGTGAAAAATTGAGATTTTTTCAATTTTTGAATTTTGTCTAAATTATAGGTTCAAAAGAACGGAAATCAGTAAAAAATACATATTAAACTCACACTAGCCTTCTATAGTGGGTGAAACTTGTTAATAAGCAGAAAAAACTAAATACTCTGAAAACACTCAAATCTGACATGTCCGCGTATGTGAAAAATTGAGATTTTTTCAATTTTTGAATTTTGTCTAGATTATAGGTTCAAAAGAAAGGAAATCAGTAAAAAATACATGTTAAATGCACAGTAGCCTTCTATTAGTGGGTGAACTTGTTAAAAAGCAGAAAAAACTAAATACTCTGAAAACACTCAAATCTGACATATCCGCGTATGTAAAAAATTGAGATTTTTTCAATTTTTGAAATTTGTCTAGATTTTAGGTTCAAAAGAAAGGAAACCAGTAAAAAGTACATGTTAAATGCCCACTAGCCTTCTATAGTGGTGAAACTTGTTAATTAGCAGAAAAAAACTAAATACAGTAACACACTCAAATCTGACATGTCCGCGTATGTGAAAAATTGAGATTTTTTTCAATTTTGGAATTTTGTCTAGATTATAGGTTCAAAAGAAAGGAAACCAGTAAAAAGTACATGTTAAATGCCCACTAGCCTTATATAGTTGGTGAAACTTGTTAATAAGGAGAAAAAAACTAAATACAGTAAAACACTCAAATCTGACATGTCCGCGTATGTGAAAAATTGAGATTTTTTCAATTTTTGAATTTTGTCTAGATTATAGGTTCAAAAGAAAGGAAATCAGTAAAAAATACATGTTAAATGCACACTAGCCTTCTATTCGTGGGTGAAACTTGTTAATAAGCAGAAAAAACTAAATACTCTGAAAACACTCAAATCTGACATGTCCGCGTATGTGAAAAATTGAGATTTTTTCAATTTTTGAATTTTGTCTAGATTATAGGTTCAAAAGAAAGGAAATCAGTAAAACATACATTTTAAATGCACACTAGCCTTCTACAGTTAGTGAAACTTGTTAATAAGCAGAAAAAACTACATACTCTGAAAACACTCAAATCTGACATGTCCGCGTATGTGAAAAATTGAGATTTTTTCAATTTTTGAATTTTGTCTAGATTATAGGTTCAAAAGAACGGAAATCAGTAAAAAATACATATTAAATGCACACTAGCCTTCTATAGTGGGTGAAACTTGTTAATAAGCAGAAAAAACTAAATACTCTGAAAACACTCAAATCTGACATGTCCGCGTATGTGAAAAATTGAGATTTTTTCAATGTTTGAATTTTGTCTAGATTATAGGTTCAAAAGAACGGAAATCAGTAAAAAATACATGTTAAATTCACACTAGCCTTCTATAGTGGGTGAAACTTGGTAATAAGCAGAAAAAACTAAATACTCTGAAAACACTCAAATCTGACATGTCCGCGTATGTGAAAAATTGAGATTTTTTCAATTTTTGAATTTTGTCTAAATTATAGGTTCAAAAGAATAGAAATCAGTAAAAAATACATGTTAAATGCACACTAGCCTTCTATAGTGGGTGAAACTTGGTAATAAGCAGAAAAAACTAAATACTCTGAAAACACTAAAATCTGACATGTCCGCGTATGTAAAAAATTGAGATTTTTTCAATTTTTGAATTTTGTCTAGATTATAGGTTCAAAAGAACGGAAATCAGTAAAAAATACATGTTAAATGCACACTAGCCTTCTATTCGTGGGTGAACTTGTTAATAAGCAGAAAAAACTAAATACTCTGAAAACACTCAAATCTGACATGTCCGCGTATGTGAAAAATTGAGATTTTTTCAATATTTGAATTTTGTCTAGATTATAGGTTCAAAAGAAAGGAAATCAGTAAAAAATACATGTTAAATTCACACTAGCCTTCTATAGTGGGTGAAACTTGTTAATAAGCAGAAAAAACTAAATCCTCTGAAAACACTCAAATCTGACATGTCCGCGTATGTGAAAAATTGAGATTTTTTCAATTTTTGAATTTTGTCTAGATTATAGGTTCAAAAGAAAGGAAATCAGTAAAAAATACATGTTAAATGCACACTAGCCTTCTATAGTGGGTGAAACTTGTTAATAAGCAGAAAAAACTAAATACTCTGAAAACACTAAAATCTGACATGTCCGCGTATGTAAAAAATTGAGATTTTTTCAATTTTGGAATTTTGTCTAGATTATAGGATCAAAAGAACGGAAATCAGTAAAAAATACATGTTAAATGCACACTAGGCTTCTATAGTGGGTGAAACTTGTTAATAAGCAGAAAAAACTAAATACTCTGAAAACACTCAAATCTGACATGTCCGCGTATGTGAAAAATTGAGATTTTTTCAATTTTTGAATTTTGTCTAGATTATAGGTTCAAAAGAAAGGAAATCAGTAAAAAATACATGTTAAATTAACACTAGCCTTCTATAGTGGGTTAAACTTGGTAATAAGCAGAAAAAACTAAATACTCTGAAAACACTAAAATCTGACATGTCCGCGTATGTGAAAAATTGAGATTTTTTCAATTTTTGAAATTTGTCTAGATTTTAGGTTCAAAAGAAAGGAAACCAGTAAAAAGTACATGTTAAATGCCCACCAGCCTTATATAGTGGGTGAAACTTGTTAATAAGCAGAAAAAAACTAAATACAGTAAAACACTCAAATCTGACATGTCCGCGTATGTGAAAAATTGAGATTTTTTCAATTTTTGAATTTTGTCTAGATTATAGGTTCAAAAGAAAGGAAATCAGTAAAAAATACATGTTAAATGCACACTAGCCTTCTATAGTGGTGAAACTTGGTAATAAGCAGAAAAAACTAAATACTCTGAAAACACTCAAATCTGACATGTCCGCGTATGTGAAAAATTGAGATTTTTTCAATTTTTGAATTTTGTCTAAATTATAGGTTAAAAAGAATAGAAATCAGTAAAAAATACATGTTAAATGCACACTAGCCTTCTATAGTGGGTGAAACTTGTTAATAAGCAGAAAAAACTAAATACTCTGAAAACACTCAAATCTGACATGTCCGCGTATGTGAAAAATTGAGATTTTTTCAATTTTGGAATTTTGTCTAGATTATAGGTTCAAAAGAAAGGAAATCAGTAAAAAATACATGTTAAATGCACACTAGCCTTCTATAGTGGGTTAAACTTGGTAATAAGCAGAAAAAACTAAATACTCTGAAAACACTAAAATCTGACATGTCCGCGTATGTAAAAAATTGAGATTTTTTCAATTTTTGAATTTTGTCTAAATTATAGGTTCAAAAGAATAGAAATCAGTAAAAAATACATGTTAAATGCACACTAGCCTTCTATAGTGGGTGAAACTTGGTAATAAGCAGAAAAAACTAAATACTCTGAAAACACTAAAATCTGACATGTCCGCGTATGTAAAAAATTGAGATTTTTTCAATTTTTGAATTTTGTCTAGATTATAGGTTCAAAAGAACGGAAATCAGTAAAAAATACATGTTAAATGCACACTAGCCTTCTATTCGTGGGTGAACTTGTTAATAAGCAGAAAAAACTAAATACTCTGAAAACACTCAAATCTGACATGTCCGCGTATGTGAAAAATTGAGATTTTTTCAATATTTGAATTTTGTCTAGATTATAGGTTCAAAAGAAAGGAAATCAGTAAAAAATACATGTTAAATTCACACTAGCCTTCTATAGTGGGTGAAACTTGTTAATAAGCAGAAAAAACTAAATCCTCTGAAAACACTCAAATCTGACATGTCCGCGTATGTGAAAAATTGAGATTTTTTCAATTTTTGAATTTTGTCTAGATTATAGGTTCAAAAGAAAGGAAATCAGTAAAAAATACATGTTAAATGCACACTAGCCTTCTATAGTGGGTGAAACTTGTTAATAAGCAGAAAAAACTAAATACTCTGAAAACACTAAAATCTGACATGTCCGCGTATGTAAAAAATTGAGATTTTTTCAATTTTGGAATTTTGTCTAGATTATAGGATCAAAAGAACGGAAATCAGTAAAAAATACATGTTAAATGCACACTAGGCTTCTATAGTGGGTGAAACTTGTTAATAAGCAGAAAAAACTAAATACTCTGAAAACACTCAAATCTGACATGTCCGCGTATGTGAAAAATTGAGATTTTTTCAATTTTTGAATTTTGTCTAGATTATAGGTTCAAAAGAAAGGAAATCAGTAAAAAATACATGTTAAATTAAACCTAGCCTTCTATAGTGGGTTAAACTTGGTAATAAGCAGAAAAAACTAAATACTCTGAAAACACTAAAATCTGACATGTCCGCGTATGTGAAAAATTGAGATTTTTTCAATTTTTGAAATTTGTCTAGATTTTAGGTTCAAAAGAAAGGAAACCAGTAAAAAGTACATGTTAAATGCCCACCAGCCTTATATAGTGGGTGAAACTTGTTAATAAGCAGAAAAAAACTAAATACAGTAAAACACTCAAATCTGACATGTCCGCGTATGTGAAAAATTGAGATTTTTTCAATTTTTGAATTTTGTCTAGATTATAGGTTCAAAAGAAAGGAAATCAGTAAAAAATACATGTTAAATGCACACTAGCCTTCTATAGTGGTGAAACTTGGTAATAAGCAGAAAAAACTAAATACTCTGAAAACACTCAAATCTGACATGTCCGCGTATGTGAAAAATTGAGATTTTTTCAATTTTTGAATTTTGTCTAAATTATAGGTTAAAAACTATAGAAATCAGTAAAAAATACATGTTAAATGCACACTAGCCTTCTATAGTGGGTGAAACTTGTTAATAAGCAGAAAAAACTAAATACTCTGAAAACACTCAAATCTGACATGTCCGCGTATGTGAAAAATTGAGATTTTTTCAATTTTGGAATTTTGTCTAGATTATAGGTTCAAAAGAAAGGAAATCAGTAAAAAATACATGTTAAATGCACACTAGCCTTCTATAGTGGGTGAAACTTGGTAATAAGCAGAAAAAACTAAATACTCTGAAAACACTAAAATCTGACATGTCCGCGTATGTAAAAAATTGAGATTTTTTCAATTTTTGAATTTTGTCTAAATTATAGGTTCAAAAGAATAGAAATCAGTAAAAAATACATGTTAAATGCACACTAGCCTTCTATAGTGGGTGAAACTTGGTAATAAGCAGAAAAAACTAAATACTCTGAAAACACTAAAATCTGACATGTCCGCGTATGTAAAAAATTGAGATTTTTTCAATATTTGAATTTTGTCTAGATTATAGGTTCAAAAGAAAGGAAATCAGTAAAAAATACATGTTAAATTCACACTAGCCTTCTATAGTGGGTGAAACTTGTTAATAAGCAGAAAAAACTAAATCCTCTGAAAACACTCAAATCTGACATGTCCGCGTATGTGAAAAATTGAGATTTTTTCAATTTTTGAATTTTGTCTAGATTATAGGTTCAAAAGAAAGGAAATCAGTAAAAAATACATGTTAAATGCACACTAGCCTTCTATAGTGGGTGAAACTTGTTAATAAGCAGAAAAAACTAAATACTCTGAAAACACTAAACTCTGACATGTCCGCGTATGTAAAAAATTGAGATTTTTTCAATTTTGGAATTTTGTCTAGATTATAGGATCAAAAGAACGGAAATCAGTAAAAAATACATGTTAAATGCACACTAGGCTTCTATAGTGGGTGAAACTTGTTAATAAGCAGAAAAAACTAAATACTCTGAAAACACTCAAATCTGACATATCCGCGTATGTGAAAAATTGAGATTTTTTCAATTTTTGAATTTTGTCTAGATTATAGGTTCAAAAGAAAGGAAATCAGTAAAAAATACATGTTAAATTCACACTAGCCTTCTATAGTGGGTTAAACTTGGTAATAAGCAGAAAAAACTAAATACTCTGAAAACACTAAAATCTGACATGTCCGCGTATGTGAAAAATTGAGATTTTTTCAATTTTTGATATTTGTCTAGATTTTAGGTTCAAAAGAAAGGAAACCAGTAAAAAGTACATGTTAAATGCCCACCAGCCTTATATAGTGGGTGAAACTTGTTAATAAGCAGAAAAAAACTAAATACAGTAAAACACTCAAATCTGACATGTCCGCGTATGTGAAAAATTGAGATTTTTTCAATTTTTGAATTTTGTCTAGATTATAGGTTCAAAAGAAAGGAAATCAGTAAAAAATACATGTTAAATGCACACTAGCCTTCTATAGTGGTGAAACTTGGTAATAAGCAGAAAAAACTAAATACTCTGAAAACACTCAAATCTGACATGTCCGCGTATGTGAAAAATTGAGATTTTTTCAATTTTTGAATTTTGTCTAAATTATAGGTTAAAAAGAATAGAAATCAGTAAAAAATACATGTTAAATGCACACTAGCCTTCTATAGTGGCGGAAACTTGTTAATAAGCAGAAAAAACTAAATACTCTGAAAACACTCAAATCTGACATGTCCGCGTATGTGAAAAATTGAGATTTTTTCAATTTTGGAATTTTGTCTAGATTATAGGTTCAAAAGAAAGGAAATCAGTAAAAAATACATGTTAAATGCACACTAGCCTTCTATAGTGGGTGAAACTTGGTAATAAGCAGAAAAAACTAAATACTCTTAAAACACTAAAATCTGACATGTCCGCGTATGTAAAAAATTGAGATTTTTTCAATTTTTGAATTTTGTCTAAATTATAGGTTCAAAAGAATAGAAATCAGTAAAAAATACATGTTAGATGCACACTAGCCTTCTATAGTGGGTGAAACTTGGTAATAAGCAGAAAAAACTAAATACTCTGAAAACACTCAAATCTGACATGTCCGCGTATGTGAAAAATTGAGATTTTTTCAATATTTGAATTTTGTCTAGATTATAGGTTCAAAAGAAAGGAAATCAGTAAAAAATACATGTTAAATTCACACTAGCCTTCTATAGTGGGTGAAACTTGTTAATAAGCAGAAAAAACTAAATCCTCTGAAAACACTCAAATCTGACATGTCCGCGTATGTGAAAAATTGAGATTTTTTCAATTTTTGAATTTTGTCTAGATTATAGGTTCAAAAGAAAGGAAATCAGTAAAAAATACATGTTAAATGCACACTAGCCTTCTATAGTGGGTGAAACTTGTTAATAAGCAGAAAAAACTAAATACTCTGAAAACACTAAAATCTGACATGTCCGCGTATGTAAAAAATTGAGATTTTTTCAATTTTGGAATTTTGTCTAGATTATAGGATCAAAAGAACGGAAATCAGTAAAAAATACATGTTAAATTCACACTAGGCTTCTATAGTGGGTGAAACTTGTTAATAAGCAGAAAAAACTAAATACTCTGAAAACACTCAAATCTGACATGTCCGCGTATGTGAAAAATTGAGATTTTTTCAATTTTTGAATTTTGTCTAGATTATAGGTTCAAAAGAAAGGAAATCAGTAAAAAATACATCTTAAATGCACACTAGCTTGCTATAATCGGTTAAACTTGTTAATAAGCAGAAAAACCTAAATACTCTTAAAACATTCAAATCTGACATGTCCGCGTATGTGAAAAATTGAGATTTTTTCAATTTTTGAATTTTGTCTAAATTATAGGTTAAAAAGAATAGAAATCAGTAAAAAATACATGTTAAATGCACACTAGCCTTCTATAGTGGCGGAAACTTGTTAATAAGCAGAAAAAACTAAATACTCTGAAAACACTCAAATCTGACATGTCCGCGTATGTGAACAATTGAGATTTTTTCAATTTTGGAATTTTGTCTAGATTATAGGTTCAAAAGAAAGGAAATCAGTAAAAAATACATGTTAAATGCACACTAGCCTTCTATAATGGTGAAACTTGGTAATAAGCAGAAAAAACTAAATACTCTGAAAACACTCAAATCTGACATGTCCGCGTATGTGAAAAATTGAGATTTTTTCAATTTTTGAATTTTGTCTAGATTATAGGTTCAAAAGAAAGGAAATCAGTAAAAAATACATGTTAAATGCACACTAGCCTTCTATAGTGGGTGAAACTTGTTAATAAGCAGATAAAACTAAATACTCTGAAAACACTCAAATCTGACATGTCCGCGTATGTGAAAAATTGAGATTTTTTCAATTTTTGAAATTTGTCTAGATTTTAGGTTCAAAAGAAAGGAAACCAGTAAAAAGTACATGTTAAATGCCCACCAGCCTTATATAGTGGGTGAAACTTGTTAATAAGCAGAAAAAAACTAAATACAGTAAAACACTCAAATCTGACATGTCCGCGTATGTGAAAAATTGAGATTTTTTCAATTTTTGAATTTTGTCTAGATTATAGGTTCAAAAGAAAGGAAATCAGTAAAAAATACATGTTAAATGCACACTAGCCTTCTATAGTGGTGAAACTTGGTAATAAGCAGAAAAAACTAAATACTCTGAAAACACTCAAATCTGACATGTCCGCGTATGTGAAAAATTGAGATTTTTTCAATTTTTGAATTTTGTCTAAATTATAGGTTAAAAAGAATAGAAATCAGTAAAAAATACATGTTAAATGCACACTAGCCTTCTATAGTGGCGGAAACTTGTTAATAAGCAGAAAAAACTAAATACTCTGAAAACACTCAAATCTGACATGTCCGCGTATGTGAACAATTGAGATTTTTTCAATTTTGGAATTTTGTCTAGATTATAGGTTCAAAAGAAAGGAAATCAGTAAAAAATACATGTTAAATGCACACTAGCCTTCTATAATGGTGAAACTTGTTAATAAGCAGAAAAAACTAAATACTCTGAAAACACTCAAATCTGACATGTCCGCGTATGTGAAAAATTGAGATTTTTTCAATTTTTGAATTTTGTCTAGATTATAGGTTCAAAAGAAAGGAAATCAGTAAAAAATACATGTTAAATGCACACTAGCCTTCTATAGTGGGTGAAACTTGTTAATAAGGAGAAAAAACTAAATACTCTGAAAACACTAAAATCTGACATGTCCGCGTATGTGAAAAATTGAGATTTTTTCAATTTTTGAATTTTGTCTAGATTATAGGTTCAAAAGAAAAGAAATCAGTAAAAAATGCATGTTAAATTCACACTAGCCTTCTATAGTGGGTGAAACTTGTTAATAAGCAGAAAAAACTAAATACTCTAAAAACACTCAAATCTGACATGTCCGCGTATGTGAAAAATTGAGATTTTTTAAATTTTTGAATTTTGTCTAGATTATAGGTTCAAAAGAAAGGAAATCAGTAAAAAATACATGTTAAATGCACACTAGCCTTCTATAGTGGGTGAAACTTGTTAATAAGCAGATAAAACTAAATACTCTGAAAACACTCAAATCTGACATGTCCGCGTACGTAAAAAATTGAGATTTTTTCAATTTTTGAATTTTGTCTAGATTATAGGATCAAATGAACGGAAATCAGTAAAAAATACATGTTAAATGCACACTAGGCTTCTATAGTGGGTGAAACTTGTTAATAAGCAGAAAAAACTAAATACTCTGAAAACACTCAAATCTGACATGTCCGCGTATGTGAAAAATTGAGATTTTTTCAATTTTTGAATTTTGTCTAGATTATAGGTTCAAAAGAAAGGAAATCAGTAAAAAATACATGTTAAATTCACACTAGCCTTCTATAGTGGGTTAAACTTGGTAATAAGCAGAAAAAACTAAATACTCTGAAAACACTAAAATCTGACATGTTTTGAGATTTTTTCAATTTTTGAATTTTGTCTAGATTATAGGTTCAAAAGAAAGGAAATCAGTAAAAAATACATGTTAAATGCACACTAGCCTTCTATAGTGGGTGAAACTTGGTAATAAGCAGAAAAAACTAAATACTCTGAAAACACTCAAATCTGACATGTCCGCGTATGTGAAAAATTGAGATTTTTTCAATTTTTGAATTTTGTCTAGATTATAGGTTCAAAAGAAAGGAAATCAGTAAAAAATACATGTTAAATGCACACTAGCCTTCTATAGTGGGTGAAACTTGTTAATAAGCAGAAAAAACTAAATACTCTGAAAACACTAAAATCTGACATGTCCGCGTATGTAAAAAATTGAGATTTTTTCAATTTTGGAATTTTGTCTAGATTATAGGATCAAAAGAACGGAAATCAGTAAAAAATACATGTTAAATGCACACTAGGCTTCTATAGTGGGTGAAACTTGTTAATAAGCAGAAAAAACTAAATACTCTGAAAACACTCAAATCTGACATGTCCGCGTATGTAAAAAATTGAGATTTTTTCAATTTTGGAATTTTGTCTAGATTATAGGTTCAAAAGAACGGAAATCAGTAAAAAATACATGTTAAATGCACACTAGCCTTCTATTCGTGGGTGAACTTGTTAATAAGCAGAAAAAACTAAATACTCTGAAAACACTCAAATCTGACATGTCCGCGTATGTGAAAAATTGAGATTTTTTCAATATTTGAATTTTGTCTAGATTATAGGTTCAAAAGAAAGGAAATCAGTAAAAAATACATGTTAAATTCACACTAGCCTTCTATAGTGGGTGAAACTTGGTAATAAGCAGAAAAAACTAAATACTCTGAAAACACTCAAATCTGACATGTCCGCGTATGTGAAAAATTGAGATTTTTTCAATTTTTGAATTTTGTCTAGATTATAGGTTCAAAAGAAAGGAAATCAGTAAAAAATACATGTTAAATGCACACTAGGCTTCTATAGTGGGTGAAACTTGTTAATAAGCAGAAAAAACTAAATACTCTGAAAACACTCAAATCTGACATGTCCGCGTATGTGAAAAATTGAGATTTTTTCAATTTTTGAATTTTGTCTAGATTATAGGTTCAAAAGAAAGGAAATCAGTAAAAAATACATGTTAAATTCACACTAGCCTTCTATAGTGGGGGAAACTTGTTAATAAGCAGAAAAAACTAAATACTCTGAAAACACTCAAATCTGACATGTCCGCGTATGTGAAAAATTGAGATTTTTTCAATTTTTGAATTTTGTCTAGATTATAGGTTCAAAAGAAAGGAAATCAGTAAAAAATACATGTTAAATGCACACTAGCCTTCTATAGTGGGTGAAACTTGGTAATAAGCAGAAAAAACTAAATACTCTGAAAACACTAAAATCTGACATGTCCGCGTATGTAAAAAATTGAGATTTTTTCAATTTTGGAATTTTGTCTAGATTATAGGTTCAAAAGAACGGAAATCAGTAAAAAATACATGTTAAATGCACACTAGCCTTCTATTCGTGGGTGAACTTGTTAATAAGCAGAAAAAACTAAATACTCTGAAAACACTCAAATCTGACATGTCCGCGTATGTGAAAAATTGAGATTTTTTCAATATTTGAATTTTGTCTAGATTATAGGTTCAAAAGAAAGGAAATCAGTAAAAAATACATGTTAAATTCACACTAGCCTTCTATAGTGGGTGAAACTTGGTAATAAGCAGAAAAAACTAAATACTCTGAAAACACTCAAATCTGACATGTCCGCGTATGTGAAAAATTGAGATTTTTTCAATTTTTGAATTTTGTCTAGATTATAGGTTCAAAAGAAAGGAAATCAGTAAAAAATACATGTTAAATGCACACTAGCCTTCTATAGTGGGTGAAACTTGTTAATAAGCAGAAAAAACTAAATACTCTGAAAACACTAAAATCTGACATGTCCGCGTATGTAAAAAATTGAGATTGTTTCAATTTTGGAATTTTGTCTAGATTATAGGATCAAAAGAACGGAAATCAGTAAAAAATACATGTTAAATGCACACTAGGCTTCTATAGTGGGTGAAACTTGTTAATAAGCAGAAAAAACTAAATACTCTGAAAACACTCAAATCTGACATGTCCGCGTATGTGAAAAATTGAGATTTTTTCAATTTTTGAATTTTGTCTAGATTATAGGTTCAAAAGAAAGGAAATCAGTAAAAAATACATGTTAAATTCACACTAGCCTTCTATAGTGGGTTAAACTTGGTAATAAGCAGAAAAAACTAAATACTCTGAAAACACTCAAATCTGACATGTCCGCGTATGTGAAAAATTGAGATTTTTTCAATTTTTGAATTTTGTCTAGATTATAGGTTCAAAAGAAAGGAAATCAGTAAAAAATACATGTTAAATGCACACTAGCCTTCTATAGTGGGTGAAACTTGGTAATAAGCAGAAAAAACTAAATACTCTGAAAACACTCAAATCTGACATGTCCGCGTATGTGAAAAATTGAGATTTTTTCAATTTTTGAATTTTGTCTAGATTATAGGTTCAAAAGAAAGGAAATCAGTAAAACATACATGTTAAATGCACACTAGGCTTCTATAGTGGGTGAAACTTGTTAATAAGCAGAAAAAACTAAATACTCTGAAAACACTCAAATCTGACATGTCCGCGTATGTGAAAAATTGAGATTTTTTCAATTTTTGAAATTGGTCTAGATTTTAGGTTCAAAAGAAAGGAAACCAGTAAAAAGTACATGTTAAATGCCCACTAGCCTTATATAGTGGGTGAAACTTGTTAATAAGCAGAAAAAAACTAAATACAGTAAAACACTCAAATCTTACATGTCCGCGTATGTGAAAAATTGAGATTTTTTCAATTTTTGAATTTTGTCTAGATTATAGGTTCAAAAGAAAGGAAATCAGTAAAAAATACATGTTAAATTCACACTAGCCTTCTATTCGTGGGTGAATTTGTTAATAAGCAGAAAAAACTAAATACTCTGAAAACACTCAAATCTGACATGTCCGCGTATGTAAAAAATTGAGATTTTTTCAATTTTTGAATTTTGTCTAGATTATAGGTTCAAAAGAACGGAAATCAGTAAAAAATACATGTTAAATGCACACTAGCCTTCTATAGTGGGTGAAACTTGTTAATAAGCAGAAAAAACTAAATACTCTGAAAACACTCAAATCTGACATGTCCGCGTATGTGAAAAATTGAGATTTTTTCAATTTTTGAATTTTGTCTAGATTATAGGTTCAAAAGAAAGGAAATCAGTAAAAAATACATGTTAAATTCACACTAGCCTTCTATAGTGGGTTAAACTTGGTAATAAGCAGAAAAAACTAAATACTCTGAAAACACTAAAATCTGACATGTCCGCGTATGTGAAAAATTGAGATTTTTTCAATTTTTGAAATTTGTCTAGATTTTAGGTTCAAAAGAAAGGAAACCAGTAAAAAGTACATGTTAAATGCACACTAGCCTTTTATAGTGGTTGAAACTTGTTAATAAGCAGAAAAAAACTAAATACAGTAAAACACTCAAATCTGACATGTCCGCGTATGTGAAAAATTGAGATTTTTTCAATTTTTGAATTTTGTCTAGATTATAGGTTCAAAAGAAAGGAAACCAGTAAAAAGTACATGTTAAATGCCCACTAGCCTTCTATAGTGGGTGAAACTTGTTAATAAGCAGAAAAAAACTACATACAGTAAAACACTCAAATCTGACATGTCCGCGTATGTGAAAAATTGAGATTTTTTCAATTTTTGAATTTTGTCTAGATTATAGGTTCAAAAGAATAGAAATCAGTAAAAAATACATGTTAAATTCACACTAGCCTTCTATAGTGGGTTAAACTTGGTAATAAGCAGAAAAAACTAAATACTCTGAAAACACTAAAATCTGACATGTCCGCGTATGTGAAAAATTGAGATTTTTTCAATTTTTGAATTTTGTCTAGATTATAGGTTCAAAAGAAAGGAAATCAGTAAAAAATACA
Source organism: Euprymna scolopes (assembly GCF_053919585.1). NCBI lineage: Eukaryota > Metazoa > Mollusca > Cephalopoda > Sepiida > Sepiolidae > Euprymna > Euprymna scolopes. The sequence continues at coordinate 113,597,669 of NC_136490.1, read as the reverse complement.
TGTTAAATGCACACTAGCCTGCTATTCGTGGGTTAACTTGTTAATAAGCAGAAAAAACTAAATACTCTTAAAACACTCAAATCTGACATGTCCGCGTATGTAAAAAATTGAGATTTTTTCAATTTTGGAATTTTGTCTAGATTATAGGTTCAAAAGAACGGAAATCAGTAAAAAATACATGTTAAATGCACACTAGCCTTCTATAGTGGGTGAAACTTGTTAATAAGCAGAAAAAACTAAATACTCTGAAAACACTCAAATCTGACATGTCCGTGTATGTGAAAAATTGAGATTTTTTAAATTTTTGAATTTTGTCTAGATTATAGGTTCAAAAGAAAGGAAATCAGTAAAAAATACATGTTAAATGCACACTAGCCTTCTATTCGTGGGTGAACTTGTTAATAAGCAGAAAAAACTAAATACTCTGAAAACACTCAAATCTGACATGTCCGTGTATGTGAAAAATTGAGATTTTTTCAATTTTTGAATTTTGTCTAGATTATAGGTTCAAAAGAAAGGAAATCAGTAAAAAATACATGTTAAATGCACACTAGCCTTCTATAGTGGGGGAAACTTGTTAATAAGCAGAAAAAAACTAAATACTCTGAAAACACTCAAATCTGACATGTCCGCGTATGTGAAAAATTGAGATTTTTTCAATTTTGGAATTTTGTCTAGATTATAGGTTCAAAAGAAAGGAAATCAGTAAAAAATACATGTTAAATGCACACTAGCCTTCTATAGTGGTGAAACTTTGTTATAAGCAGAAAAAACTAAATACTCTGAAAACACTAAAATCTGACATGTCCGCGTATGTAAAAAATTGAGATTTTTTCAATTTTTGAATTTTGTCTAGATTATAGGTTCAAAAGAACGGAAATCAGTAAAAAATACATTTTAAATGCACACTAGCCTTCTATTCGTGGGTGAAACTTGTTAATAAGCAGAAAAAAACTAAATACAGTAAAACACTCAAATCTGACATGTCCGCGTATGTGAAAAATTGAGATTTTTTCAATTTTTGAATTTTGTCTAGATTATAGGTTCAAAAGAAAGGAAATCAGTAAAAAATACATGTTTAATGCACACTAGCCTTCCATTCGTGGGTGAACTTGTTAATAAGCAGAAAAAACTAAATACTCTGAAAACACTCAAATCTGACATGTCCGCGTATGTAAAAAATTGAGATTTTTTCAATTTTGGAATTTTGTCTAGATTATAGGTTCAAAAGAACGGAAATCAGTAAAAAATACATGTTAAATGCACACTAGGCTTCTATAGTGGGTGAAACTTGTTAATAAGCAGAAAAAACTAAATACTCTGAAAACACTCAAATCTGACATGTCCGCGTATGTGAAAAATTGAGATTTTTTCAATTTTTGAATTTTGTCTAGATTATAGGTTCAAAAGAAAGGAAATCAGTAAAAAATACATGTTAAATTCACACTAGCCTTCTATAGTGGGTTAAACTTGGTAATAAGCAGAAAAAACTAAATACTCTGAAAACACTAAAATCTGACATGTCCGCGTATGTGAAAAATTGAGATTTTTTCAATTTTTGAATTTTGTCTAGATTATAGGTTCAAAAGAAAGGAAATCAGTAAAAAATACATGTTAAATGCACACTAGCCTTCTATAGTGGGTGAAACTTGGTAATAAGCAGAAAAAACTAAATACTCTGAAAACACTCAAATCTGACATGTCCACGTATGTGAAAAATTGAGATTTTTTCAATTTTTGAAATTTGTCTAGATTTTAGGTTCAAAAGAAAGGGAACCAGTAAAAAGTACATGTTAAATGCCCACTAGCCTTATATAGTGGGTGAAACTTGTTAATAAGCAGAAAAAAACTAAATACAGTAAAACACTCAAATCTGACATGTCCGCGTATGTGAAAAATTGAGATTTTTTCAATTTTTGAATTTTGTCTAGATTATAGGTTCAAAAGAAAGGAAATCAGTAAAAAATACATGTTAAATGCACACTAGCCTTCTATAGTGGGTGAAACTTGGTAATAAGCAGAAAAAACTAAATACTCTGAAAACACTCAAATCTGACATGTCCGCGTATGTGAAAAATTGAGATTTTTTCAATTTTTGAATTTTGTCTAGATTATAGGTTCAAAAGAATAGAAATCAGTAAAAAATACATGTTAAATGCACACTAGCCTTCTATAGTGGGTGAAACTTGTTAATAAGCAGAAAAAACTAAATACAGTAAAACACTCAAATCTGACATGTCCGCGTATGTGAAAAATTGAGATTTTTTCAATTTTTGAATTTTATCTAGATTATAGGTTCAAAAGAAAGGAAATCAGTAAAAAATGCATGTTAAATTCACACTAGCCTTCTATAGTGGGTGAAACTTGTGAATAAGCAGAAAAAACTAAATACTCTGAAAACACTAAAATCTGACATGTCCGCGTATGTGAAAAATTGAGATTTTTTCAATTTTTGAATTTTGTCTAGATTATAGGTTCAAAAGAAAGGAAACCAGTAAAAAGTACATGCTAAATGCCCACTAGCCTTATATAGTGGGTGAAACTTGTTCACAAGCAGAAAAAAACTAAATACTCTGAAAACACTAAAATCTGACATGTCCGCGTATGCGAAAAATTGAGATTTTTTCAATTTTTTAATTTTGTCTAGATTATAGGTTCAAAAGAAATGAAATCAGTAAAAAATACATGTTAAATGCCCACTAGCCTTTTATAGTGGTTGAAACTTGTTAATAAGCAGAAAAAAACTAAATACAGTAAAACACTCAAATCTGACATGTCCGCGTATGTGAAAAATTGAGATTTTTTTCAATTTTTGAATTTTGTCTAGATTATAGGTTCAAAAGAAAGGAAACCAGTAAAAAGTACATGTTAAATGCCCACTAGCCTTCTATAGTGGGTGAAACTTGTTAATAAGCAGAAAAAAACTACATACAGTAAAACACTCAAATCTGACATGTCCGCGTATGTGAAAAATTGAGATTTTTTCAATTTTTGAATTTTGTCTAGATTATAGGTTCAAAAGAATAGAAATCAGTAAAAAATACATGTTAAATGCACACTAGCCTTCTATAGTGGGTTAAACTTGGTAATAAGCAGAAAAAACTAAATACTCTGAAAACACTAAAATCTGACATGTCCGCGTATGTGAAAAATTGGGATTGTTTCAATTTTTGAATTTTGTCTAGATTATAGGTTCAAAAGAAAGGAAATCAGTAAAAAATACATGTTAAATGCACACTAGCCTTCTATTCGTGGGTTAACTTGTTAATAAGCAGAAAAAACTAAATACTCTGAAAACACTCAAATCTGACATGTCCGCGTATGTAAAAAATTGAGATTTTTTCAATTTTGGAATTTTGTCTAGATTATAGGTTCAAAAGAACGGAAATCAGTAAAAAATACATGTTAAATGCACACTAGCCTTCTATAGTGGGTGAAACTTGTTAATAAGCAGAAAAAACTAAATACTCTGAAAACACTCAAATCTGACATGTCCGTGTATGTGAAAAATTGAGATTTTTTTAAATTTTTGAATTTTGTCTAGATTTTAGGTTCAAAAGAAAGGGAACCAGTAAAAAGTACATGTTAAATGCCCACTAGCCTTATATAGTGGGTGAAACTTGTTAATAAGCAGAAAAAAACTAAATACAGTAAAACACTCAAATCTGACATGTCCGCGTATGTGAAAAATTGAGATTTTTTCAATTTTTGAATTTTGTCTAGATTATAGGTTCAAAAGAAAGGAAATCAGTAAAAAATACATGTTAAATGCACACTAGCCTTCTATAGTGGGTGAAACTTGGTAATAAGCAGAAAAAACTAAATACTCTGAAAACACTCAAATCTGACATGTCCGCGTATGTGAAAAATTGAGATTTTTTCAATTTTTGAATTTTGTCTAGATTATAGGTTCAAAAGAATAGAAATCAGTAAAAAATACATGTTAAATGCACACTAGCCTTCTATAGTGGGTGAAACTTGTTAATAAGCAGAAAAAACTAAATACAGTAAAACACTCAAATCTGACATGTCCGCGTATGTGAAAAATTGAGATTTTATCAATTTTTGAATTTTGTCTAGATTATAGGTTCAAAAGAAAGGAAATCAGTAAAAAATGCATGTTAAATTCACACTAGCCTTCTATAGTGGGTGAAACTTGTGAATAAGCAGAAAAAACTAAATACTCTGAAAACACTAAAATCTGACATGTCCGCGTATGTGAAAAATTGAGATTTTTTCAATTTTTGAATTTTGTCTAGATTATAGGTTCAAAAGAAAGGAAACCAGTAAAAAGTACATGCTAAATGCCCACTAGCCTTATATAGTGGGTGAAACTTGTTCACAAGCAGAAAAAAACTAAATACTCTGAAAACACTAAAATCTGACATGTCCGCGTATGCGAAAAATTGAGATTTTTTCAATTTTTGAATTTTGTCTAGATTATAGGTTCAAAAGAAATGAAATCAGTAAAAAATACATGTTAAATGCCCACTAGCCTTTTATAGTTGTTGAAACTTGTTAATAAGCAGAAAAAAACTAAATACAGTAAAACACTCAAATCTGACATGTCCGCGTATGTGAAAAATTGAGATTTTTTCAATTTTTGAATTTTGTCTAGATTATAGGTTCAAAAGAAAGGAAATCAGTAAAAAATACATGTTAAATTCACACTAGCCTTCTATAGTGGGTTAAACTTGGTAATAAGCAGAAAAAACTAAATACTCTGAAAACACTAAAATCTGACATGTCCGCGTATGTGAAAAATTGAGATTTTTTCAATTTTTGAATTTTGTCTAGATTATAGGTTCAAAAGAAAGGAAATCAGTAAAAAATACATGTTAAATGCACACTAGCCTTCTATAGTGGGTGAAACTTGGTAATAAGCAGAAAAAACTAAATACTCTGAAAACACTCAAATCTGACATGTCCACGTATGTGAAAAATTGAGATTTTTTCAATTTTTGAAATTTGTCTAGATTTTAGGTTCAAAAGAAAGGGAACCAGTAAAAAGTACATGTTAAATGCCCACTAGCCTTATATAGTGGGTGAAACTTGTTAATAAGCAGAAAAAAACTAAATACAGTAAAACACTCAAATCTGACATGTCCGCGTATGTGAAAAATTTAGATTTTTTCAATTTTTGAATTTTGTCTAGATTATAGGTTCAAAAGAAAGGAAATCAGTAAAAAATACATGTTAAATGCACACTAGCCTTCTATAGTGGGTGAAACTTGGTAATAAGCAGAAAAAACTAAATACTCTGAAAACACTCAAATCTGACATGTCCGCGTATGTGAAAAATTGAGATTTTTTCAATTTTTGAATTTTGTCTAGATTATAGGTTCAAAAGAATAGAAATCAGTAAAAAATACATGTTAAATGCACACTAGCCTTCTATAGTGGGTGAAACTTGTTAATAAGCAGAAAAAACTAAATACAGTAAAACACTCAAATCTGACATGTCCGCGTATGTGAAAAATTGAGATTTTTTCAATTTTTGAATTTTGTCTAGATTATAGGTTCAAAAGAAAGGAAATCAGTAAAAAATGCATGTTAAATTCACACTAGCCTTCTATAGTGGGTGAAACTTGTGAATAAGCAGAAAAAACTAAATACTCTGAAAACACTAAAATCTGACATGTCCGCGTATGTGAAAAATTGACATTTTTTCAATTTTTGAATTTTGTCTAGATTATAGGTTCAAAAGAAAGGAAACCAGTAAAAAGTACATGTTTAATGCCCACTAGCCTTTTATAGTGGGTGAAACTTGTTAATAAGCAGAAAAAACTAAATGCAGTAAAACACTCAAATCTGACATGTCCGCGTATGTGAAAAATTGAGATTTTTTCAATTTTTGAATTTTGTCTAGATTATAGGTTCAAAAGAACGGAAATCAGTAAAAAATACATGTTAAATGCACACTAGCCTACTATAGTGGGTGAAACTATTTAATAAGCAGAAAAAACTAAATACTCATAAAACACTAAAATCTGACATGTCCGCGTATGTGAAAAATTGAGATTTTTTCAATTTTTGAATTTTGTCTAGATTATAGGTTCAAAAGAAAGGAAACCAGTAAAAAGTACATGCTAAATGCACACTAGCCTTATATAGTGGGTGAAACTTGTTCACAAGCAGAAAAAAACTAAATACTCTGAAAACACTAAAATCTGACATGTCCGCGTATGCGAAAAATTGAGATTTTTTCAATTTTTTAATTTTGTCTAGATTATAGGTTCAAAAGAAATGAAATCAGTAAAAAATACATGTTAAACGGCACTAGCCTTCTATAGTGGGTGAAACTTGGTAATAAGCAGAAAAAACTAAATACTCTGAAAACACTCAAATCTTAAATGTCTGCGTATGTGAAAAATTGAGATTTTTTCAATTTTTTAATTTTGTCTAGATTATAGGTTCAAAAGAAAGGAAATCAGTAAAAAATACATGTTACATGCACACTAGCCTTCTATAGTGGGTGAAACTTGTTAATAAGCAGAAAAAAACTAAATAATCTGAAAACACTCAAATCTTAAATGTCTGCGTATGTGAAAAATTGAGATTTTTTCAATTTTTTAATTTTGTCTAGATTATAGGTTCAAAAGAAAGGAAATCAGTAAAAAATGCATGTTAAATTCACACTAGCCTTCTATAGTGGGTGAAACTTGTTAATAAGCAGAAAAAACTAAATACTCTGAAAACACTCAAATCTGACATGTCCGCGTATGTGAAAAATTGAGATTTTTTCAATTTTTGAATTTTGTCTAGATTATAGGTTCAAAAGAAAGGAAATCAGTAAAAAATACATGTTAAATGCACACTAGCTTTCTATAGTGGGTGAAACTTGGTAATAAGCAGAAAAAACTAAATACTCTGAAAACACTCAAATCTGACATGTCCGCGTATGTGAAAAATTGAGATTTTTTCAATTTTTGAATTTTGTCTAGATTATAGGTTCAAAAGAATAGAAATCAGTAAAAAATACATGTTAAATGCACACTAGCCTTCTATAGTGGGTGAAACTTGTTAATAAGCAGAAAAAACTAAATACAGTAAAACACTCAAATCTGACATGTCCGCGTATGTGAAAAATTGAGATTTTTTCAATTTTTGAATTTTGTCTAGATTATAGGTTCAAAAGAAAGGAAATCAGTAAAAAATGCATGTTAAATTCACACTAGCCTTCTATAGTGGGTGAAACTTGTGAATAAGCAGAAAAAACTAAATACTCTGAAAACACTAAAATCTGACATGTCCGCGTATGTGAAAAATTGAGATTTTTTCAATTTTTGAATTTTGTCTAGATTATAGGTTCAAAAGAAAGGAAACCAGTAAAAAGTACATGTTTAATGCCCACTAGCCTTTTATAGTGGTTGAAACTTGTTAATAAGCAGAAAAAAACTAAATACAGTAAAACACTCAAATCTGACATGTCCGCGTATGTGAAAAATTGAGATTTTTTCAATTTTTGAATTTTGTCTAGATTATAGGTTCAAAAGAAAGGAAACCAGTAAAAAGTACATGTTAAATGCCCACTAGCCTTCTATAGTGGGTGAAACTTGTTAATAAGCAGAAAAAAACTACATACAGTAAAACACTCAAATCTGACATGTCCGCGTATGTGAAAAATTGAGATTGTTTCAATTTTTGAATTTTGTCTAGATTATAGGTTCAAAAGAAAGGAAATCAGTAAAAAATACATGTTAAATGCACACTAGCCTTCTATTCGTGGGTTAACTTGTTAATAAGCAGAAAAAACTAAATACTCTGAAAACACTCAAATCTGACATGTCCGCGTATGTAAAAAATTGAGATTTTTTCAATTTTTGAATTTTGTCTAGATTATAGGTTCAAAAGAACGGAAATCAGTAAAAAATACATGTTAAATGCACACTAGCCTTCTATAGTGGGTGAAACTTGTTAATAAGCAGAAAAAACTAAATACTCTGAAAACACTCAAATCTGACATGTCCGTGTATGTGAAAAATTGAGATTTTTTAAATTTTTGAATTTTGTCTAGATTATAGGTTCAAAAGAAAGGAAATCAGTAAAAAATACATGTTAAATGCACACTAGCCTTCTATAGTGGGTGAAACTTGGTAATAAGCAGAAAAAACTAAATACTCTGAAAACACTCAAATCTGACATGTCCACGTATGTGAAAAATTGAGATTTTTTCAATTTTTGAAATTTGTCTAGATTTTAGGTTCAAAAGAAAGGGAACCAGTAAAAAGTACATGTTAAATGCCCACTAGCCTTATATAGTGGGTGAAACTTGTTAATAAGCAGAAAAAAACTAAATACAGTAAAACACTCAAATCTGACATGTCCGCGTATGTGAAAAATTGAGATTTTTTCAATTTTTGAATTTTGTCTAGATTATAGGTTCAAAAGAAAGGAAATCAGTAAAAAATACATGTTAAATGCACACTAGCCTTCTATAGTGGGTGAAACTTGGTAATAAGCAGAAAAAACTAAATACTCTGAAAACACTCAAATCTGACATGTCCGCGTATGTGAAAAATTGAGATTTTTTCAATTTTTGAATTTTGTCTAGATTATAGGTTCAAAAGAATAGAAATCAGTAAAAAATACATGTTAAATGCACACTAGCCTTCTATAGTGGGTGAAACTTGTTAATAAGCAGAAAAAACTAAATACAGTAAAACACTCAAATCTGACATGTCCGCGTATGTGAAAAATTGAGATTTTTTCAATTTTTGAATTTTGTCTAGATTATAGGTTCAAAAGAAAGGAAATCAGTAAAAAATGCATGTTAAATTCACACTAGCCTTCTATAGTGGGTGAAACTTGTTAATAAGCAGAAAAAACTAAATACTCTGAAAACACTAAAATCTGACATGTCCGCGTATGTGAAAAATTGAGATTTTTTCAATTTTTGAATTTTGTCTAGATTATAGGTTCAAAAGAAAGGAAACCAGTAAAAAGTACATGCTAAATGCCCACTAGCCTTATATAGTGGGTGAAACTTGTTCACAAGCAGAAAAAAACTAAATACTCTGAAAACACTAAAATCTGACATGTCCGCGTATGCGAAAAATTGAGATTTTTTCAATTTTTGAATTTTGTCTAGATTATAGGTTCAAAAGAAATGAAATCAGTAAAAAATACATGTTAAATGCCCACTAGCCTTTTATAGTGGTTGAAACTTGTTAATAAGCAGAAAAAAACTAAATACAGTAAAACACTCAAATCTGACATGTCCGCGTATGTGAAAAATTGAGATTTTTTCAATTTTTGAATTTTGTCTAGATTATAGGTTCAAAAGAAAGGAAACCAGTAAAAAGTACATGTTAAATGCCCACTAGCCTTCTATAGTGGGTGAAACTTGTTAATAAGCAGAAAAAAACTACATACAGTAAAACACTCAAATCTGACATGTCCGCGTATGTGAAAAATTGAGATTTTTTCAATTTTTTAATTTTGTCTAGATTATAGGTTCAAAAGAAATGAAATCAGTAAAAAATACATGTTAAACGGCACTAGCCTTCTATAGTGGGTGAAACTTGGTAATAAGCAGAAAAAACTAAATACTCTGAAAACACTCAAATCTTAAATGTCTGCGTATGTGAAAAATTGAGATTTTTTCAATTTTTTAATTTTGTCTAGATTATAGGTTCAAAAGAAAGGAAATCAGTAAAAAATACATGTTACATGCACACTAGCCTTCTATAGTGGGTGAAACTTGTTAATAAGCAGAAAAAACTAAATAATCTGAAAACACTCAAATCTTAAATGTCTGCGTATGTGAAAAATTGAGATTTTTTCAATTTTTTAATTTTGTCTAGATTATAGGTTCAAAAGAAAGGAAATCAGTAAAAAATGCATGTTAAATTCACACTAGCCTTCTATAGTGGGTGAAACTTGTTAATAAGCAGAAAAAACTAAATACTCTGAAAACACTCAAATCTGACATGTCCGCGTATGTGAAAAATTGAGATTTTTTCAATTTTTGAATTTTGTCTAGATTATAGGTTCAAAAGAAAGGAAATCAGTAAAAAATACATGTTAAATGCACACTAGCTTTCTATAGTGGGTGAAACTTGGTAATAAGCAGAAAAAACTAAATACTCTGAAAACACTCAAATCTGACATGTCCGCGTATGTGAAAAATTGAGATTTTTTCAATTTTTGAATTTTGTCTAGATTATAGGTTCAAAAGAATAGAAATCAGTAAAAAATACATGTTAAATGCACACTAGCCTTCTATAGTGGGTGAAACTTGTTAATAAGCAGAAAAAACTAAATACAGTAAAACACTCAAATCTGACATGTCCGCGTATGTGAAAAATTGAGATTTTTTCAATTTTTGAATTTTGTCTAGATTATAGGTTCAAAAGAAAGGAAATCAGTAAAAAATGCATGTTAAATTCACACTAGCCTTCTATAGTGGGTGAAACTTGTGAATAAGCAGAAAAAACTAAATACTCTGAAAACACTAAAATCTGACATGTCCGCGTATGTGAAAAATTGAGATTTTTTCAATTTTTGAATTTTGTCTAGATTATAGGTTCAAAAGAAAGGAAACCAGTAAAAAGTACATGCTAAATGCCCACTAGCCTTATATAGTGGGTGAAACTTGTTCACAAGCAGAAAAAAACTAAATACTCTGAAAACACTAAAATCTGACATGTCCGCGTATGCGAAAAATTGAGATTTTTTCAATTTTTTAATTTTGTCTAGATTATAGGTTCAAAAGAAAGGAAATCAGTAAAAAATACATGTTAAATGCCCACTAGCCTTTTATAGTGGTTGAAACTTGTTAATAAGCAGAAAAAAACTAAATACAGTAAAACACTCAAATCTGACATGTCCGCGTATGTGAAAAATTGAGATTTTTTCAATTTTTGAATTTTGTCTAGATTATAGGTTCAAAAGAAAGGAAACCAGTAAAAAGTACATGTTAAATGCCCACTAGCTTTCTATAGTGGGTGAAACTTGTTAATAAGCAGAAAAAAACTACATACAGTAAAACACTCAAATCTGACATGTCCGCGTATGTGAAAAATTGAGATTTTTTCAATTTTTGAATTTTGTCTAGATTATAGGTTCAAAAGAATAGAAATCAGTAAAAAATACATGTTAAATTCACACTAGCCTTCTATAGTGGGTTAAACTTGGTAATAAGCAGAAAAAACTAAATACTCTGAAAACACTAAAATCTGACATGTCCGCGTATGTGAAAAATTGAGATTGTTTCAATTTTTGAATTTTGTCTAGATTATAGGTTCAAAAGAAAGGAAATCAGTAAAAAATACATGTTAAATGCACACTAGCCTTCTATTCGTGGGTTAACTTGTTAATAAGCAGAAAAAACTAAATACTCTGAAAACACTCAAATCTGACATGTCCGCGTATGTAAAAAATTTAGATTTTTTCAATTTTTGAATTTTGTCTAGATTATAGGTTCAAAAGAACGGAAATCAGTAAAAAATACATGTTAAATGCACACTAGCCTTCTATAGTGGGTGAAACTTGTTAATAAGCAGAAAAAACTAAATACTCTGAAAACACTCAAATCTGACATGTCCGTGTATGTGAAAAATTGAGATTTTTTAAATTTTTGAATTTTGTCTAGATTATAGGTTCAAAAGAAAGGAAATCAGTAAAAAATACATGTTAAATGCACACTAGCCTTCTATAGTGGGTGAAACTTGGTAATAAGCAGAAAAAACTAAATACTCTGAAAACACTCAAATCTGACATGTCCACGTATGTGAAAAATTGAGATTTTTTCAATTTTTGAAATTTGTCTAGATTTTAGGTTCAAAAGAAAGGGAACCAGTAAAAAGTACATGTTAAATGCCCACTAACCTTATATAGTGGGTGAAACTTGTTAATAAGCAGAAAAAAACTAAATACAGTAAAACACTCAAATCTGACATGTCCGCGTATGTGAAAAATTGAGATTTTTTCAATTTTTGAATTTTGTCTAGATTATAGGTTCAAAAGAAAGGAAATCAGTAAAAAATACATGTTAAATGCACACTAGCCTTCTATAGTGGGTGAAACTTGGTAATAAGCAGAAAAAACTAAATACTCTGAAAACACTCAAATCTGACATGTCCGCGTATGTGAAAAATTGAGATTTTTTCAATTTTTGAATTTTGTCTAGATTATAGGTTCAAAAGAATAGAAATCAGTAAAAAATACATGTTAAATGCACACTAGCCTTCTATAGTGGGTGAAACTTGTTAATAAGCAGAAAAAACTAAATACAGTAAAACACTCAAATCTGACATGTCCGCGTATGTGAAAAATTGAGATTTTTTCAATTTTTGAATTTTGTCTAGATTATAGGTTCAAAAGAAAGGAAATCAGTAAAAAATGCATGTTAAATTCACACTAGCCTTCTATAGTGGGTGAAACTTGTGAATAAGCAGAAAAAACTAAATACTCTGAAAACACTAAAATCTGACATGTCCGCGTATGTGAAAAATTGAGATTTTTTCAATTTTTGAATTTTGTCTAGATTATAGGTTCAAAAGAAAGGAAACCAGTAAAAAGTACATGCTAAATGCCCACTAGCCTTATATAGTGGGTGAAACTTGTTCACAAGCAGAAAAAAACTAAATACTCTGAAAACACTAAAATCTGACATGTCCGCGTATGCGAAAAATTGAGATTTTTTCAATTTTTGAATTTTGTCTAGATTATAGGTTCAAAAGAAATGAAATCAGTAAAAAATACATGTTAAATGCCCACTAGCCTTTTATAGTGGTTGAAACTTGTTAATAAGCAGAAAAAAACTAAATACAGTAAAACACTCAAATCTGACATGTCCGCGTATGTGAAAAATTGAGATTTTTTCAATTTTTGAATTTTGTCTAGATTATAGGTTCAAAAGAAAGGAAACCAGTAAAAAGTACATGTTAAATGCCCACTAGCCTTCTATAGTGGGTGAAACTTGTTAATAAGCAGAAAAAAACTACATACAGTAAAACACTCAAATCTGACATGTCCGCGTATGTGAAAAATTGAGATTTTTTCAATTTTTGAATTTTGTCTAGATTATAGGTTCAAAAGAATAGAAATCAGTAAAAAATACATGTTAAATTCACACTAGCCTTCTATAGTGGGTTAAACTTGGTAATAAGCAGAAAAAACTAAATACTCTGAAAACACTAAAATCTGACATGTCCGCGTATGTGAAAAATTGAGATTGTTTCAATTTTTGAATTTTGTCTAGATTATAGGTTCAAAAGAAAGGAAATCAGTAAAAAATACATGTTAAATGCACACTAGCCTTCTATTCGTGGGTTAACTTGTTAATAAGCAGAAAAAACTAAATACTCTGAAAACACTCAAATCTGACATGTCCGCGTATGTAAAAAATTGAGATTTTTTCAATTTTGGAATTTTGTCTAGATTATAGGTTCAAAAGAACGGAAATCAGTAAAAAATACATGTTAAATGCACACTAGCCTTCTATAGTGGGTGAAACTTGTTAATAAGCAGAAAAAACTAAATACTCTGAAAACACTCAAATCTGACATGTCCGTGTATGTGAAAAATTGAGATTTTTTAAATTTTTGAATTTTGTCTAGATTATAGGTTCAAAAGAAAGGAAATCAGTAAAAAATACATGTTTAATGCACACTAGCCTTCTATTCGTGGGTGAACTTGTTAATAAGCAGAAAAAACTAAATACTCTGAAAACACTCAAATCTGACATGTCCGTGTATGTGAAAAATTGAGATTTTTTCAATTTTTGAATTTTGTCTAGATTATAGGTTCAAAAGAAAGGAAATCAGTAAAAAATACATGTTAAATGCACACTAGCCTTCTATAGTGGGGGAAACTTGTTAATAAGCAGAAAAAAACTAAATACTCTGAAAACACTCAAATCTGACATGTCCGCGTATGTGAAAAATTGAGATTTTTTCAATTTTGGAATTTTGTCTAGATTATAGGTTCAAAAGAAAGGAAATCAGTAAAAAATACATGTTAAATGCACACTAGCCTTCTATAGTGGTGAAACTTTGTTATAAGCAGAAAAAACTAAATACTCTGAAAACACTAAAATCTGACATGTCCGCGTATGTAAAAAATTGAGATTTTTTCAATTTTTGAATTTTGTCTAGATTATAGGTTCAAAAGAACGGAAATCAGTAAAAAATACATGTTAAATGCACACTAGCCTTCTATTCGTGGGTGAAACTTGTTAATAAGCAGAAAAAAACTAAATACAGTAAAACACTCAAATCTGACATGTCCGCGTATGTGAAAAATTGAGATTTTTTCAATTTTTGAATTTTGTCTAGATTATAGGTTCAAAAGAAAGGAAATCAGTAAAAAATACATGTTTAATGCACACTAGCCTTCCATTCGTGGGTGAACTTGTTAATAAGCAGAAAAAACTAAATACTCTGAAAACACTCAAATCTGACATGTCCGCGTATGTAAAAAATTGAGATTTTTTCAATTTTGGAATTTTGTCTAGATTATAGGTTCAAAAGAACGGAAATCAGTAAAAAATACATGTTAAATGCACACTAGGCTTCTATAGTGGGTGAAACTTGTTAATAAGCAGAAAAAACTAAATACTCTGAAAACACTCAAATCTGACATGTCCGCGTATGTGAAAAATTGAGATTTTTTCAATTTTTGAATTTTGTCTAGATTATAGGTTCAAAAGAAAGGAAATCAGTAAAAAATACATGTTAAATTCACACTAGCCTTCTATAGTGGGTTAAACTTGGTAATAAGCAGAAAAAACTAAATACTCTGAAAACACTAAAATCTGACATGTCCGCGTATGTGAAAAATTGAGATTTTTTCAATTTTTGAATTTTGTCTAGATTATAGGTTCAAAAGAAAGGAAATCAGTAAAAAATACATGTTAAATGCACACTAGCCTTCTATAGTGGGTGAAACTTGGTAATAAGCAGAAAAAACTAAATACTCTGAAAACACTCAAATCTGACATGTCCACGTATGTGAAAAATTGAGATTTTTTCAATTTTTGAAATTTGTCTAGATTTTAGGTTCAAAAGAAAGGGAACCAGTAAAAAGTACATGTTAAATGCCCACTAGCCTTATATAGTGGGTGAAACTTGTTAATAAGCAGAAAAAAACTAAATACAGTAAAACACTCAAATCTGACATGTCCGCGTATGTGAAAAATTGAGATTTTTTCAATTTTTGAATTTTGTCTAGATTATAGGTTCAAAAGAAAGGAAATCAGTAAAAAATGCATGTTAAATTCACACTAGCCTTCTATAGTGGGTGAAACTTGTGAATAAGCAGAAAAAACTAAATACTCTGAAAACACTAAAATCTGACATGTCCGCGTATGTGAAAAATTGACATTTTTTCAATTTTTGAATTTTGTCTAGATTATAGGTTCAAAAGAAAGGAAACCAGTAAAAAGTACATGTTTAATGCCCACTAGCCTTTTATAGTGGGTGAAACTTGTTAATAAGCAGAAAAAACTAAATGCAGTAAAACACTCAAATCTGACATGTCCGCGTATGTGAAAAATTGAGATTTTTTCAATTTTTGAATTTTGTCTAGATTATAGGTTCAAAAGAACGGAAATCAGTAAAAAATACATGTTAAATGCACACTAGCCTACTATAGTGGGTGAAACTATTTAATAAGCAGAAAAAACTAAATACTCTGAAAACACTAAAATCTGACATGTCCGCGTATGTGAAAAATTGAGATTTTTTCAATTTTTGAATTTTGTCTAGATTATAGGTTCAAAAGAAAGGAAACCAGTAAAAAGTACATGCTAAATGCCCACTAGCCTTATATAGTGGGTGAAACTTGTTCACAAGCAGAAAAAAACTAAATACTCTGAAAACACTAAAATCTGACATGTCCGCGTATGCGAAAAATTGAGATTTTTTCAATTTTTTAATTTTGTCTAGATTATAGGTTCAAAAGAAATGAAATCAGTAAAAAATACATGTTAAACGGCACTAGCCTTCTATAGTGGGTGAAACTTGGTAATAAGCAGAAAAAACTAAATACTCTGAAAACACTCAAATCTTAAATGTCTGCGTATGTGAAAAATTGAGATTTTTTCAATTTTTTAATTTTGTCTAGATTATAGGTTCAAAAGAAAGGAAATCAGTAAAAAATACATGTTACATGCACACTAGCCTTCTATAGTGGGTGAAACTTGTTAATAAGCAGAAAAAACTAAATAATCTGAAAACACTCAAATCTTAAATGTCTGCGTATGTGAAAAATTGAGATTTTTTCAATTTTTTAATTTTGTCTAGATTATAGGTTCAAAAGAAAGGAAATCAGTAAAAAATGCATGTTAAATTCACACTAGCCTTCTATAGTGGGTGAAACTTGTTAATAAGCAGAAAAAACTAAATACTCTGAAAACACTCAAATCTGACATGTCCGCGTATGTGAAAAATTGAGATTTTTTCAATTTTTGAATTTTGTCTAGATTATAGGTTCAAAAGAAAGGAAATCAGTAAAAAATACATGTTAAATGCACACTAGCTTTCTATAGTGGGTGAAACTTGGTAATAAGCAGAAAAAACTAAATACTCTGAAAACACTCAAATCTGACATGTCCGCGTATGTGAAAAATTGAGATTTTTTCAATTTTTGAATTTTGTCTAGATTATAGGTTCAAAAGAACGGAAATCAGTAAAAAATACATGTTAAATGCACACTAGCCTTCTATAGTGGGTGAAACTTGTTAATAAGCAGAAAAAACTAAATACTCTGAAAACACTCAAATCTGACATGTCCGCGTATGTGAAAAATTGAGATTTTTTCAATTTTTGAATTTTGTCTAGATTATAGGTTCAAAAGAAAGGAAATCAGTAAAAAATACATGTTAAATGCACACTAGCCTTCTATAGTGGGTGAAACTTGTTAATAAGCAGAAAAAACTAAATACAGTAAAACACTCAAATCTGACATGTCCGCGTATGTGAAAAATTGAGATTTTTTCAATTTTTGAATTTTTTCTAGATTATAGGTTCAAAAGAAAGGAAATCAGTAAAAAATGCATGTTAAATTCACACTAGCCTTCTATAGTGGGTGAAACTTGTGAATAAGCAGAAAAAACTAAATACTCTGAAAACACTAAAATCTGACATGTCCGCGTATGTGAAAAATTGAGATTTTTTCAATTTTTGAATTTTGTCTAGATTATAGGTTCAAAAGAAAGGAAACCAGTAAAAAGTACATGTTTAATGCCCACTAGCCTTTTATAGTGGGTGAAACTTGTTAATAAGCAGAAAAAACTAATTGCAGTAAAACACTCAAATCTGACATGTCCGCGTATGTGAAAAATTGAGATTTTTTCAATTTTTGAATTTTGTCTAGATTATAGGTTCAAAAGAACGGAAATCAGTAAAAAATACATGTTAAATGCACACTAGCCTACTATAGTGGGTGAAACTATTTAATAAGCAGAAAAAACTAAATACTCATAAAACACTAAAATCTGACATGTCCGCGTATGTGAAAAATTGAGATTTTTTCAATTTTTGAATTTTGTCTAGATTATAGGTTCAAAAGAAAGGAAACCAGTAAAAAGTACATGCTAAATGCCCATTAGCCTTATATAGTGGGTGATACTTGTTCACAAGCAGAAAAAAACTAAATACTCTGAAAACACTAAAATCTGACATGTCCGCGTATGCGAAAAATTGAGATTTTTTCAATTTTTTAATTTTGTCTAGATTATAGGTTCAAAAGAAATGAAATCAGTAAAAAATACATGTTAAACGGCACTAGCCTTCTATAGTGGGTGAAACTTGGTAATAAGCAGAAAAAACTAAATACTCTGAAAACACTCAAATCTTAAATGTCTGCGTATGTGAAAAATTGAGATTTTTTCAATTTTTTAATTTTGTCTAGATTATAGGTTCAAAAGAAAGGAAATCAGTAAAAAATACATGTTACATGCACACTAGCCTTCTATAGTGGGTGAAACTTGTTAATAAGCAGAAAAAACTAAATAATCTGAAAACACTCAAATCTTAAATGTCTGCGTATGTGAAAAATTGAGATTTTTTCAATTTTTTAATTTTGTCTAGATTATAGGTTCAAAAGAAAGGAAATCAGTAAAAAATGCATGTTAAATTCACACTAGCCTTCTATAGTGGGTGAAACTTGTTAATAAGCAGAAAAAACTAAATACTCTGAAAACACTCAAATCTGACATGTCCGCGTATGTGAAAAATTGAGATTTTTTCAATTTTTGAATTTTGTCTAGATTATAGGTTCAAAAGAAAGGAAATCCGTAAAAATACACGTTAAATGCAAACCAGCCTTCTATAGTGGGGGAAACTTGTTAATAAGGAGAAAAAACTAAATACTCTGAAAACATTACAATCTGACATGTCCGCGTATGTGAAAAATTAAGATTTTTTCAATTTTTGAATTTTGTCTAGATTATAGGTTCAAAAGAAAGGAAACCAGTAAAAAGTACATGTTAAATGCCCACTAGTCTTATATAGTGCGTGAAACTTGTTAATAAGCAGAAAAAACTAAATACTCTGAAAACACTCAAATCTGACATGTCCGCGTATGTGAAAAATTGAGATTTTTTCAATTTTGGAATTTTGTCTAGATTATAGGTTCAAAAGAAAGGAAACCAGTAAAAAGTACATGTTTAATGCCCACTAGCCTTTTATAGTGGGTGAAACTTGTTAATAAGCAGAAAAAACTAAATACAGTAAAACACTCAAATCTGACATGTCCGCGTATGTGAAAAATTGAGATTTTTTCAATTTTTCAATTTTGTCTAGATTATAGGTTCAAAAGAAAGGAAATCAGTAAAAAATGCATGTTAAATTCACACTAGCCTTCTATAGGAGGTGAAACTATTTAATAAGCAGAAAAAACTAAATACTCATAAAACACTAAAATCTGACATGTCCGCGTATGTGAAAAATTGAGATTTTTTCAATTTTTGAATTTTGTCTAGATTATAGGTTCAAAAGAAAGGAAACCAGAAAAAGTACATGCTAAATGCCCACTAGCCTTATATAGTGGGTGAAACTTGTTCACAAGCAGAAAAAAACTAAATACTCTGAAAACACTAAAATCTGACATGTCCGCGTATGCGAAAAATTGAGATTTTTTCAATTTTTGAATCTTGTCTAGATTATAGGTTCAAAAGAAAGGAAATCAGTAAAAAATACATCTTAAATGCACACTAGCCTTCTATAGTGGGTGAAACTTGTTAATAAGCAAAAAAAACTAAATACTCTGAAAACACTCAAATCTGACATGTCCGCGTATGTGAAAAATTTAGATTTTTTCAATTTTTGAATTTTGTCTAGATTATAGGTTCAAAAGAACGGAAATCAGTAAAAAATACATGTTAAATGCACACTAGCCTACTATAGTGGGTGAAACTATTTAATAAGCAGAAAAAACTAAATACTCATAAAACACTAAAATCTGACATGTCCGCGTATGTGAAAAATTGAGATTTTTTCAATTTTTTAATTTTGTCTAGATTATAGGTTCAAAAGAAAGGAAACCAGTAAAAAGTACATGTTAAATGCCCACTAGCCTTATATAGTGGGTGAAACTTGTTCACAAGCAGAAAAAAACTAAATACTCTGAAAACACTAAAATCTGACATGTCCGCGTATGCGAAAAATTGAGATTTTTTCAATTTTTTAATTTTGTCTAGATTATAGGTTCAAAAGAAATGAAATCAGTAAAAAATACATGTTAAACGGCACTAGCCTTCTATAGTGGGTGAAACTTGTTAATAAGCAGAAAAAACTATATACTCTGAAAACACTCAAATCTTAAATGTCTGCGTATGTGAAAAATTGAGATTTTTTCAATTTTTTAATTTTGTCTAGATTATAGGTTCAAAAGAAAGGAAATCAGTAAAAAATGCATGTTAAATTCACACTAGCCTTCTATAGTGGGTGAAACTTGTTAATAAGCAGAAAAAACTAAATACTCTGAAAACACTCAAATCTGACATGTCCGCGTATGTGAAAAATTGAGATTTTTTCAATTTTTGAATTTTGTCTAGATTATAGGTTCAAAAGAAAGGAAATCCGTAAAAATACACGTTAAATGCAAACCAGCCTTCTATAGTGGGGGAAACTTGTTAATAAGGAGAAAAAACTAAATACTCTGAAAACACTCAAATCTTAAATGTCTGCGTATGTGAAAAATTGAGATTTTTTCAATTTTTTAATTTTGTCTAGATTATAGGTTCAAAAGAAAGGAAATCAGTAAAAAATACATGTTACATGCACACTAGCCTTCTATAGTGGGTGAAACTTGTTAATAAGCAGAAAAAACTAAATCCTCTGAAAACACTCAAATCTGACATGTCCGCGTATGTGAAAAATTGAGATTTTTTCAATTTTTGAATTTTGTCTAGATTATAGGTTCAAAAGAAAGGAAATCAGTAAAAAATACATGTTAAATGCACACTAGCCTTCTATAGTGGGTGAAACTTGTTAATAAGCAGAAAAAACTAAATACTCTGAAAACACTCAAATCTGACATGTCCGCGTATGTGAAAAATTGAGATTTTTTCAATTTTTGAATTTTGTCTAGAATATAGGTTCAAAAGAAAGGAAATCAGTAAAAAATGCATGTTAAATTCACACTAGCCTTCTATAGTGGGTGAAACTTGTTAATAAGCAGAAAAAACTAAATACTCTGAAAACACCAAAATCTGACATGTCCGCGTATGTGAAAAATTGAGATTTTTTAAATTTTTGAATTTTGTCTAGATTATAGGTTCAAAAGAAAGGAAACCAGTAAAAAGTACATGTTAAATTCACACTAGCCTTCTATAGGAGGTGAAACTTGTTAATAAGCAGAAAAAACTAAATACTCTGAAAACACTAAAATCTGACATGTCCGCGTATGTAAAAAATTGAGATTTTTTCAATTTTTGAATTTTGTCTAGATTATAGGTTCAAAAGAAAGGAAACCAGTAAAAAGTACATGTTTAATGCCCACTAGCCTTTTATAGTGGGTGAAACTTGTTAATAAGCAGAAAAAACTAAATGCAGTAAAACACTCAAATCTGACATGTCCGCGTATGTGAAAAATTGAGATTTTTTCAATTTTTGAATTTTGTCTAGATTATAGGTTCAAAAGAACGGAAATCAGTAAAAAATACATGTTAAATGCACACTAGCCTACTATAGTGGGTGAAACTATTTAATAAGCAGAAAAAACTAAATACTCATAAAACACTAAAATCTGACATGTCCGCGTATGTGAAAAATTGAGATTTTTTCAATTTTTGAATTTTGTCTAGATTATAGGTTCAAAAGAAAGGAAACCAGTAAAAAGTACATGCTAAATGCCCACTAGCCTTATATAGTGGGTGAAACTTGTTCACAAGCAGAAAAAAACTAAATACTCTGAAAACACTAAAATCTGACATGTCCGCGTATGCGAAAAATTGAGATTTTTTCAATTTTTGAATTTTGTCTAGATTATAGGTTCAAAAGAAATGAAATCAGTAAAAAATACATGTTAAACGGCACTAGCCTTCTATAGTGGGTGAAACTTGTTAATAAGCAGAAAAAACTAAATACTCTGAAAACACTCAAATCTTAAATGTCTGCGTATGTGAAAAATTGAGATTTTTTCAATGTTTTAATTTTGTCTAGATTATAGGTTCAAAAGAAAGGAAATCAGTAAAAAATGCATGTTAAATTCACACTAGCCTTCTATAGTGGGTGAAACTTGTTAATAAGCAGAAAAAACTAAATACTCTGAAAACACTCAAATCTGACATGTCCGCGTATGTGAAAAATTGAGATTTTTTCAATTTTTGAATTTTGTCTAGATTATAGGTTCAAAAGAAAGGAAATCAGTAAAAAATGCATGTTAAATTCACACTAGCCTTCTATAGTGGGTGAAACTTGTTAATAAGCAGAAAAAACTAAATACTCTGAAAACACCAAAATCTGACATGTCCGCGTATGTGAAAAATTGAGATTTTTTCAATTTTTGAATTTTGTCTAGATTATAGGTTCAAAAGAAAGGAAACCAGTAAAAAGTACATGTTAAATGCCCACTAGCCTTATATAGTGCGTGAAACTTGTTAATAAGCAGAAAAAACTAAATACTCTGAAAACACTAAAATCTGACATGTCCGCGTATGTGAAAAATTGAGATTTTTTCAATTTTTGAATTTTGTCTAGATTATAGGTTCAAAAGAAAGGAAACCAGTAAAAAGTACATGTTTAATGCCCACTAGCCTTTTATAGTGGGTGAAACTTGTTAATAAGCAGAAAAAACTAAATACAGTAAAACACTTAAATCTGACATGTCCGCGTATGTGAAAAATTGAGATTTTTTCAATTTTTGAATTTTGTCTAGATTATAGGTTCAAAAGAAAGGAAATCAGTAAAAAATGCATGTTAAATTCACACTAGCCTTCTATAGTGGGTGAAACTTGTTAATAAGCAGAAAAAACTAAATACTCTGAAAACACTCAAATCTGACATGTCCGCGTATGTGAAAAATTGAGATTTTTTCAATTTTTGAATTTTGTCTAGATTATAGGTTCAAAAGAAAGGAAATCCGTAAAAATAGACGTTAAATGCAAACCAGCCTTCTATAGTGGGGGAAACTTGTTAATAAGGAGAAAAAACTAAATACTCTGAAAACATTACAATCTGACATGTCCGCGTATGTGAAAAATTAAGATTTTTTCAATTTTTGAATTTTGTCTAGATTATAGGTTCAAAAGAAAGGAAACCAGTAAAAAGTACATGTTAAATGCCCACTAGCCTTATAGAGTGCGTGAAACTTGTTAATAAGCAGAAAAAACTAGATACTCTGAAAACACTCAAATCTGACATGTCCGCGTATGTGAAAAATTGAGATTTTTTCAATTTTGGAATTTTGTCTAGATTATAGGTTCAAAAGAAAGGAAACCAGTAAAAAGTACATGTTTAATGCCCACTAGCCTTTTATAGTGGGTGAAACTTGTTAATAAGCAGAAAAAACTAAATGCAGTAAAACACTCAAATCTGACATGTCCGCGTATGTGAAAAATTGAGATTTTTTCAATTTTTGAATTTTGTCTAGATTATAGGTTCAAAAGAACGGAAATCAGTAAAAAATACATGTTAAATGCACACTAGCCTACTATAGTGGGTGAAACTATTTAATAAGCAGAAAAAACTAAATACTCATAAAACACTAAAATCTGACATGTCCGCGTATGTGAAAAATTGAGATTTTTTCAATTTTTTAATTTTGTCTAGATTATAGGTTCAAAAGAAAGGAAACCAGTAAAAAGTACATGTTAAATGCCCACTAGCCTTATATAGTGGGTGAAACTTGTTCACAAGCAGAAAAAAACTAAATACTCTGAAAACACTAAAATCTGACATGTCCGCGTATGCGAAAAATTGAGATTTTTTCAATTTTTTAATTTTGTCTAGATTATAGGTTCAAAAGAAATGAAATCAGTAAAAAATACATGTTAAACGGCACTAGCCTTCTATAGTGGGTGAAACTTGTTAATAAGCAGAAAAAACTATATACTCTGAAAACACTCAAATCTTAAATGTCTGCGTATGTGAAAAATTGAGATTTTTTCAATTTTTTAATTTTGTCTAGATTATAGGTTCAAAAGAAAGGAAATCAGTAAAAAATGCATGTTAAATTCACACTAGCCTTCTATAGTGGGTGAAACTTGTTAATAAGCAGAAAAAACTAAATACTCTGAAAACACTCAAATCTGACATGTCCGCGTATGTGAAAAATTGAGATTTTTTCAATTTTTGAATTTTGTCTAGATTATAGGTTCAAAAGAAAGGAAATCCGTAAAAATACACGTTAAATGCAAACCAGCCTTCTATAGTGGGGGAAACTTGTTAATAAGGAGAAAAAACTAAATACTCTGAAAACACTCAAATCTTAAATGTCTGCGTATGTGAAAAATTGAGATTTTTTCAATTTTTTAATTTTGTCTAGATTATAGGTTCAAAAGAAAGGAAATCAGTAAAAAATACATGTTACATGCACACTAGCCTTCTATAGTGGGTGAAACTTGTTAATAAGCAGAAAAAACTAAATCCTCTGAAAACACTCAAATCTGACATGTCCGCGTATGTGAAAAATTGAGATTTTTTCAATTTTTGAATTTTGTCTAGATTATAGGTTCAAAAGAAAGGAAATCAGTAAAAAATACATGTTAAATGCACACTAGCCTTCTATAGTGGGTGAAACTTGTTAATAAGCAGAAAAAACTAAATACTCTGAAAACACTCAAATCTGACATGTCCGCGTATGTGAAAAATTGAGATTTTTTCAATTTTTGAATTTTGTCTAGAATATAGGTTCAAAAGAAAGGAAATCAGTAAAAAATGCATGTTAAATTCACACTAGCCTTCTATAGTGGGTGAAACTTGTTAATAAGCAGAAAAAACTAAATACTCTGAAAACACCAAAATCTGACATGTCCGCGTATGTGAAAAATTGAGATTTTTTAAATTTTTGAATTTTGTCTAGATTATAGGTTCAAAAGAAAGGAAACCAGTAAAAAGTACATGTTAAATTCACACTAGCCTTCTATAGGAGGTGAAACTTGTTAATAAGCAGAAAAAACTAAATACTCTGAAAACACTAAAATCTGACATGTCCGCGTATGTGAAAAATTGAGATTTTTTCAATTTTTGAATTTTGTCTAGATTATAGGTTCAAAAGAACGGAAATCAGTAAAAAATACATGTTAAATGCACACTAGCCTACTATAGTGGGTGAAACTATTTAATAAGCAGAAAAAACTAAATACTCATAAAACACTCAAATCTGACATGTCCGCGTATGTTAAAAATTGAGATTTTTTCAATTTTTGAATTTTGTCTAGATTATAGGTTCAAAAGAAAGGAAACCAGTAAAAAGTACATGCTAAATGCCCACTAGCCTTATATAGTGGGTGAAACTTGTTCATAAGCAGAAAAAAACTACATACTCTGAAAACACTAAAATCTGACATGTCCGCGTATGCGAAAAATTGAGATTTTTTCAATTTTTTAATTTTGTCTAGATTATAGGTTCAAAAGAAATGAAATCAGTAAAAAATACATGTTAAACGGCACTAGCCTTCTATAGTGGGTGAAACTTGTTAATAAGCAGAAAAAACTAAATACTCTGAAAACACTCAAATCTTAAATGTCTGCGTATGTGAAAAATTGAGATTTTTTCAATTTTTTAATTTTGTCTAGATTATAGGTTCAAAAGAAAGGAAATCAGTAAAAAATGCATGTTAAATTCACACTAGCCTTATATAGTGGGTGAAACTTGTTAATAAGCAGAAAAAACTAAATACTCTGAAAACACTCAAATCTGACATGTCCGCGTATGTGAAAAATTGAGATTTTTTCAATTTTTGAATTTTGTCTAGATTATAGGTTCAAAAGAAAGGAAATCCGTAAAAATAGACGTTAAATGCAAACCAGCCTTCTATAGTGGGGGAAACTTGTTAATAAGGAGAAAAAACTAAATACTCTGAAAACATTACAATCTGACATGTCCGCGTATGTGAAAAATTAAGATTTTTTCAATTTTTGAATTTTGTCTAGATTATAGGTTCAAAAGAAAGGAAACCAGTAAAAAGTACATGTTAAATGCCCACTAGCCTTATAGAGTGCGTGAAACTTGTTAATAAGCAGAAAAAACTAGATACTCTGAAAACACTCAAATCTGACATGTCCGCGTATGTGAAAAATTGAGATTTTTTCAATTTTGGAATTTTGTCTAGATTATAGGTTCAAAAGAAAGGAAACCAGTAAAAAGTACATGTTTAATGCCCACTAGCCTTTTATAGTGGGTGAAACTTGTTAATAAGCAGAAAAAACTAAATGCAGTAAAACACTCAAATCTGACATGTCTGCGTATGTGAAAAATTGAGATTTTTTCAATTTTTGAATTTTGTCTAGATTATAGGTTCAAAAGAACGGAAATCAGTAAAAAATACATGTTAAATGCACACTAGCCTACTATAGTGGGTTAAACTATTTAATAAGCAGAAAAAACTAAATACTCATAAAACACTAAAATCTGACATGTCCGCGTATGTGAAAAATTGAGATTTTTTCAATTTTTGAATTTTGTCTAGATTATAGGTTCAAAAGAAAGGAAACCAGTAAAAAGTACATGCTAAATGCCCACTAGCCTTATATAGTGGGTGAAACTTGTTCATAAGCAGAAAAAAACTACATACTCTGAAAACACTAAAATCTGACATGTCCGCGTATGCGAAAAATTGAGATTTTTTCAATTTTTTAATTTTGTCTAGATTATAGGTTCAAAAGAAATGAAATCAGTAAAAAATACATGTTAAACGGCGCTAGCCTTCTATAGTGGGTGAAACTTGTTAATAAGCAGAAAAAACTAAATACTCTGAAAACACTCAAATCTTAAATGTCTGCGTATGTGAAAAATTGAGATTTTTTCAATTTTTTAATTTTGTCTAGATTATAGGTTCAAAAGAAAGGAAATCAGTAAAAAATGCATGTTAAATTCACACTAGCCTTCTATAGTGGGTGAAACTTGTTAATAAGCAGAAAAAACTAAATACTCTGAAAACACTCAAATCTGACATGTCCGCGTATGTGAAAAATTGAGATTTTTTCAATTTTTGAATTTTGTCTAGATTATAGGTTCAAAAGAAAGGAAATCCGTAAAAATACACGTTAAATGAAAACCAGCCTTCTATAGTGGGGGAAACTTGTTAATAAGGAGAAAAAACTAAATACTCTGAAAACATTACAATCTGACATGTCCGCGTATGTGAAAAATTAAGATTTTTTCAATTTTTGAATTTTGTCTAGATTATAGGTTCAAAAGAAAGGAAACCAGTAAAAAGTACATGTTAAATGCCCACTAGCCTTATAGAGTGCGTGAAACTTGTTAATAAGCAGAAAAAACTAGATACTCTGAAAACACTCAAATCTGACATGTCCGCGTATGTGAAAAATTGAGATTTTTTCAATTTTGGAATTTTGTCTAGATTATAGGTTCAAAAGAAAGGAAACCAGTAAAAAGTACATGTTTAATGCCCACTAGCCTTATATAGTGGGTGAAACTTGTTCACAAGCAGAAAAAAACCAAATACTCTGAAAACACTAAAATCTGACATGTCCGCGTATGCGAAAAATTGAGATTTTTTCAATTTTTGAATTTTGTCTAGATTATAGGTTCAAAAGAAATGAAATCAGTAAAAAATACATGTTAAACGGCACTAGCCTTCTATAGTGGGTGAAACTTGGTAATAAGCAGAAAAAACTAAATACTCTGAAAACACTCAAATCTTAAATGTCTGCGTATGTGAAAAATTGAGATTTTTTCAATTTTTTAATTTTGTCTAGATTATAGGTTCAAAAGAAAGGAAATCAGTAAAAAATACATGTTACATGCACACTAGCCTTCTATAGTCGGTGAAACTTGTTAATAAGCAGAAAAAACTAAATACTCTGAAAACACTCAAATCTGACATGTCCGCGTATGTGAAAAATTGAGATTTTTTCAATTTTTGAATTTTGTCTAGATTATAGGTTCAAAAGAAAGGAAATCAGTAAAAAATACATGTTAAATGCACACTAGCCTTCTATAGTGGGTGAAACTTGTTAATAAGGAGAAAAAACTAAATACTCTGAAAACACTCAAATCTGACATGTCCGCGTATGTGAAAAATTGAGATTTTTTCAATTTTTGAATTTTGTCTAGATTATAGGTTCAAAAGAAAGGAAATCAGTAAAAAATGCATGTTAAATTCACACTAGCCTTCTATAGTGGGTGAAACTTGTTAATAAGCAGAAAAAACTAAATACTCTGAAAACACTCAAATCTGACATGTCCGCGTATGTGAAAAATTGAGATTTTTTCAATTTTTGAATTTTGTCTAGATTATAGGTTCAAAAGAAAGTAAATCAGTAAAAAATACACGTTAAATGCAAACCAGCCTTCTATAGTGGGTGAAACTTGTTAATAAGGAGAAAAAACTAAATACTCTGAAAACATTACAATCTGACATGTCCGCGTATGTGAAAAATTGAGATTTTTTCAATTTTTGAATTTTGTCTAGATTATAGGTTCAAAAGAAAGGAAACCAGTAAAAAGTACATGTTAAATGCCCACTAGCCTTATATAGTGCGTGAAACTTGTTAATAAGCAGAAAAAACTAAATACTCTGAAAACACTAAAATCTGACATGTCCGCGTATGTGAAAAATTGAGATTTTTTCAATTTTTGAATTTTGTCTAGATTATAGGTTCAAAAGAAAGGAAACCAGTAAAAAGTACATGTTTAATGCCCACTAGCCTTTTATAGTGGGTGAAACTTGTTAATAAGCAGAAAAAACTAAATACAGTAAAACACTCAAATCTGACATGTCCGCGTATGTGAAAAATTGAGATTTTTTCAATTTTTGAATTTTGTCTAGATTATAGGTGCAAAAGAAAGGAAATCAGTAAAAAATGCATGTTAAATTCACACTAGCCTTCTATAGGAGGTGAAACTTGTTAATAAGCAGAAAAAACTAAATACTCTGAAAACACTAAAATCTGACATGTCCGCGTATGTGAAAAATTGAGATTTTTTCAATTTTTGAATTTTGTCTAGATTATAGGTTCAAAAGAAAGGAAACCAGTAAAAAGTACATGTTTAATGCCCACTAGCCTTTTATAGTGTGTGAAACTTGTTAATAAGCAGAAAAAACTAAATAGAGTAAAACACTCAAATCTGACATGTCCGCGTATGTGAAAAATTGAGATTTTTTCAATTTTTGAATCTTGTCTAGATTATAGGTTCAAAAGAAAGGAAACCAGTAAAAAGTACATGTTTAATGCCCACTAGCCTTTTATAGTGGGTGAAACTTGTTAATAAGCAGAAAAAACTAAATACAGTAAAACACTCAAATCTGACATGTCCGCGTATGTGAAAAATTGAGATTTTTTCAATTTTTGAATTTTGTCTAGATTATAGGTTCAAAAGAAAGGAAATCAGTAAAAAATGCATGTTAAATTCACACTAGCCTTCTATAGGAGGTGAAACTTGTTAATAAGCAGAAAAAACTAAATACTCTGAAAACACTAAAATCTGACATGTCCGCGTATGTGAAAAATTGAGATTTTTTCAATTTTTGAATTTTGTCTAGATTATAGGTTCAAAAGAAAGGAAACCAGTAAAAAGTACATGTTTAATGCCCACTAGCCTTTTATAGTGGGTGAAACTTGTTCATAAGCAGAAAAAACTAAATACAGTAAAACACTCAAATCTGACATGTCCGCGTATGTGAAAAATTGAGATTTTTTCAATTTTTGAATTTTGTCTAGATTATAGGTTCAAAAGAAAGGAAATCAGTAAAAAATACATGTTAAATGCACACTAGCCTTCTATAGTGGGTGAAACTTGTTAATAAGCAGAAAAAACTAAATACTCTGAAAACACTCAAATCTGACATGTCCGTGTATGTGAAAAATTGAGATTTTTTCAATTTTTGAATTTTGTCTAGATTATAGGTTCAAAAGAAAGGAAATCAGTAAAAAATGCATGTTAAATTCACACTAGCCTTCTATAGTGGGTGAAACTTGTTAATAAGCAGAAAAAACTAAATACTCTGAAAACACTAAAATCTGACATGTCCGCGTATGTGAAAAATTGAGATTTTTTCAATTTTTGAATTTTGTCTAGATTATAGGTTCAAAAGAAAGGAAACCAGTAAAAAGTACATGTTTAATGCCCACTAGCCTTTTATAGTGGGTGAAACTTGTTAATAAGCAGAAAAAACTAAATACAGTAAAACACTCAAATCTGACATGTCCGCGTATGTGAAAAATTGAGATTTTTTCAATTTTTGAATTTTGTCTAGATTATTGGTTCAAAAGAAAGGAAACCAGTAAAAAGTACATGTTTAATGCCCACTAGCCTTTTATAGTGGGTGAAACTTGTTAATAAGCAGAAAAAACTAAATACAGTAAAACACTCAAATCTGACATGTCCGCGTATGTGAAAAATTGAGATTTTTTCAATTTTTGAATTTTGTCTAGATTATAGGTTCAAAAGAAAGGAAATCAGTAAAAAATGCATGTTAAATTCACACTAGCCTTCTATAGGAGGTGAAACTTGTTAATAAGCAGAAAAAACTAAATACTCTGAAAACACTAAAATCTGACATGTCCGCGTATGTGAAAAATTGAGATTTTTTCAATTTTTGAATTTTGTCTAGATTATAGGTTCAAAAGAAAGGAAACCAGTAAAAAGTACATGTTTAATGCCCACTAGCCTTTTATAGTGGGTGAAACTTGTTAATAAGCAGAAAAAACTAAATACAGTAAAACACTCAAATCTGACATGTCCGCGTATGTGAAAAATTGAGATTTTTTCAATTTTTTAATTTTGTCTAGATTATAGGTTCAAAAGAAAGGAAACCAGTAAAAAGTACATGTTTAATGCCCACTAGCCTTTTATAGTGGGTGAAACTTGTTAATAAGCAGAAAAAACTAAATACAGTAAAACACTAAAATCTGACATGTCCGCGTATGTGAAAAATTGAGATTTTTTCAATTTTTGAATTTTGTCTAGATTATAGGTTCAAAAGAACGGAAATCAGTAAAAAATACATGTTAAATGCACACTAGCCTTCTATAGTGGGTGAAACTTGTTAATAAGCAGAAAAAACACAATACTCTGAAAACACTCAAATCTGACATGTCCGCGTATGTGAAAAATTGAGATTTTTTCAATTTTTGAATTTTGTCTAGATTATAGGTGCAAAAGAAAGGAAATCAGTAAAAAATGCATGTTAAATGCACACTAGCCTTCTATAGTGGGTGAAACTTGTTAATAAGCAGAAAAAACTAAATACTCTGAAAACACTAAAATCTGACATGTCCGCGTATGTGAAAAATTGAGATTTTTTCAATTTTTGAATTTTGTCTAGATTATAGGTTCAAAAGAAAGGAAACCAGTAAAAAGTACATGTTTAATGCCCACTAGCCTTTTATAGTGGGTGAAACTTGTTAATAAGCAGAAAAAACTAAATACAGTAAAACACTCAAATCTGACATGTCCGCGTATGTGAAAAATTGAGATTTTTTCAATTTTTGAATTTTGTCTAGATTATAAGTTCAAAAGAACGGAAATCAGTAAAAAATACATGTTAAATGCACACTAGCCTACTATAGTGGGTGAAACTTGTTAATAAGCAGAAAAAACTAAATACTCATAAAACACTAAAATCTGACATGTCCGCGTATGTGAAAAATTGAGATTTTTTCAATTTTTGAATTTTGTCTAGATTATAGGTTCAAAAGAAAGGAAACCAGTAAAAAGTACATGCTAAATGCCCACTAGCCTTATATAGTGGGTGAAACTTGTTCATAAGCAGAAAAAAACTACATACTCTGAAAACACTAAAATCTGACATGTCCGCGTATGCGAAAAATTGAGATTTTTTCAATTTTTGAATTTTGTCTAGATTATAGGTTCAAAAGAAAGGAAATCAGTAAAAAATACATGTTAAATGCACACTAGCCTTCTATAGTGGGTGAAACTTGTTAATAAGCAGAAAAAACTAAATACTCTGAAAACACTCAAATCTGACATGTCCGCGTATGTGAAAAATTGAGATTTTTTCAATTTTTGAATTTTGTCTAGATTATAGGTTCAAAAGAAAGGAAATCAGTAAAAAATACATGTTAAATGCACACTAGCCTTCTATTCGTGGGTGAACTTGTTAATAAGCAGAAAAAACTAAATACTCTAAAAACACTCAAATCTGACATGTCCGCGTATGTGAAAAATTGAGATTTTTTCAATTTTTGAATTTTGTCTAGATTATAGTTTCAAAAGAAAGGAAACCAGTAAAAAGTACATGTTTAATGCCCACTAGCCTTTTATAGTGGGTGAAACTTGTTAATAAGCAGAAAAAACTAAATACTCTGAAAACACTAAAATCTGACATGTCCGCGTATGTGAAAAATTGAGATTTTTTCAATTTTTGAATTTTGTCTAGATTATAGGTTCAAAAGAAAGGAAACCAGTAAAAAGTACATGTTTAATGCCAACTAGCCTTTTATAGTGGGTGAAACTTGTTAATAAGCAGAAAAAACTAAATACAGTAAAACACTCAAATCTGACATGTCCGCGTATGTGAAAAATTGAGATTTTTTCAATTTTTGAATTTTGTCTAGATTATAGGTTCAAAAGAAAGGAAATCAGTAAAAAATGCATGTTTAATTCACACTAGCCTTCTATAGGAGGTGAAACTTGTTAATAAGCAGAAAAAACTAAATACTCTGAAAACACTAAAATCTGACATGTCCGCGTATGTGAAAAATTGAGATTTTTTCAATTTTTGAATTTTGTCTAGATTATAGGTTCAAAAGAAAGGAAACCAGTAAAAAGTACATGTTTAATGCCCACTAGCCTTTTATAGTGGGTGAAACTTGTTAATAAGCAGAAAAAACTAAATACAGTAAAACACTCAAATCTGACATGTCCGCGTATGTGAAAAATTGAGATTTTTTCAATTTTTGAATTTTGTCTAGATTATAGGTTCAAAAGAAAGGAAACCAGTAAAAAGTACATGTTTAATGCCCACTAGCCTTTTATAGTGGGTGAAACTTGTTAATAAGCAGAAAAAACTAAATACAGTAAAACACTAAAATCTGACATGTCCGCGTATGTGAAAAATTGAGATTTTTTCAATTTTTGAATTTTGTCTAGATTATAGGTTCAAAAGAACGGAAATCAGTAAAAAATACATGTTAAATGCACACTAGCCTTCTATAGTGGGTGAAACTTGTTAATAAGCAGAAAAAACTAAATACTCTGAAAACACTCAAATCTGACATGTCCGCGTATGTGAAAAATTGAGATTTTTTCAATTTTTGAATTTTGTCTAGATTATAGGTTCAAAAGAAAGGAAATCAGTAAAAAATGCATGTTAAATGCACACTAGCCTTCTATAGTGGGTGAAACTTGTTAATAAGCAGAAAAAACTAAATACTCTGAAAACACTAAAATCTGACATGTCCGCGTATGTGAAAAATTGAGATTTTTTCAATTTTTGAATTTTGTCTAGATTATAGGTTCAAAAGAAAGGAAACCAGTAAAAAGTACATGTTTAATGCCCACTAGCCTTTTATAGTGGGTGAAACTTGTTAATAAGCAGAAAAAACTAAATACAGTAAAACACTCAAATCTGACATGTCCGCGTATGTGAAAAATTGAGATTTTTTCAATTTTTGAATTTTGTCTAGATTATAGGTTCAAAAGAACGGAAATCAGTAAAAAATACATGTTAAATGCACACTAGCCTACTATAGTGGGTGAAACTTGTTAATAAGCAGAAAAAACTAAATACTCATAAAACACTAAAATCTGACATGTCCGCGTATGTGAAAAATTGAGATTTTTTCAATTTTTGAATTTTGTCTAGATTATAGGTTCAAAAGAAAGGAAACCAGTAAAAAGTACATGCTAAATGCCCACTAGCCTTATATAGTGGGTGAAACTTGTTCATAAGCAGAAAAAACTAAATACAGTAAAACACTAAAATCTGACATGTCCGCGTATGTGAAAAATTGAGATTTTTTCAATTTTTTAATTTTGTCTAGATTATAGGTTCAAAAGAACGGAAATCAGTAAAAAATACATGTTAAATGCACACTAGCCTTCTATAGTGGGTGAAACTTGTTAATAAGCAGAAAAAACTAAATACTCTGAAAACACTCAAATCTGACATGTCCGCGTATGTGAAAAATTGAGATTTTTTCAATTTTTGAATTTTGTCTAGATTATAGGTTCAAAAGAAAGGAAATCAGTAAAAAATGCATGTTAAATTCACACTAGCCTTCTATAGTGGGTGAAACTTGTTAATAAGAAGAAAAAACTAAATACTCTGAACACACTAAAATCTGACATGTCCGCGTATGTGAAAAATTGAGATTTTTTCAATTTTTGAATTTTGTCTAGATTATAGGTTCAAAAGAAAGGAAACCAGTAAAAAGTACATGTTTAATGCCCACTAGCCTTTTATAGTGGGTGAAACTTGTTAATAAGCAGAAAAAACTAAATACAGTAAAACACTCAAATCTGACATGTCCGCGTATGTGAAAAATTGAGATTTTTTCAATTTTTGAATT
Source organism: Euprymna scolopes (assembly GCF_053919585.1). NCBI lineage: Eukaryota > Metazoa > Mollusca > Cephalopoda > Sepiida > Sepiolidae > Euprymna > Euprymna scolopes. Next base: position 113,563,554 of record NC_136490.1, on the reverse strand, counting down.
TTGTCTAGATTATAGGTTCAAAAGAAAGGAAACCAGTAAAAAGTACATGTTTAATGCCCACTAGCCTTTTATAGTGGGTGAAACTTGTTAATAAGCAGAAAAAACTAAATACAGTAAAACACTAAAATCTGACATGTCCGCGTATGTGAAAAATTGAGATTTTTTCAATTTTTGAATTTTGTCTAGATTATAGGTTCAAAAGAAAGGAAATCAGTAAAAAATGCATGTTAAATTCACACTAGCCTTCTATAGTGGGTGAAACTTGTTAATAAGCAGAAAAAACTAAATACTCTGAAAACACTCAAATCTGACATGTCCGCGTATGTGAAAAATTGAGATTTTTTCAATTTTTGAATTTTGTCTAGATTATAGGTTCAAAAGAAAGGAAATCAGTAAAAAATACATGTTAAATGCACACTAGCCTTCTATTCGTGGGTGAACTTGTTAATAAGCAGAAAAAACTAAATACTCTGAAAACACTCAAATCTGACATGTCCGCGTATGTGAAAAATTGAGATTTTTTCAATTTTTGAATTTTGTCTAGATTATAGGTTCAAAAGAAAGGAAACCAGTAAAAAGTACATGTTTAATGCCCACTAGCCTTTTATAGTGGGTGAAACTTGTTAATAAGCAGAAAAAACTAAATACAGTAAAACACTCAAATCTGACATGTCCGCGTATGTGAAAAATTGAGATTTTTTCAATTTTTGAATTTTGTCTAGATTATAGGTTCAAAAGAAAGGAAATCAGTAAAAAATGCATGTTAAATTCACACTAGCCTTCTATAGGAGGTGAAACTTGTTAATAAGCAGAAAAAACTAAATACTCTGAAAACACTAAAATCTGACATGTCCGCGTATGTGAAAAATTGAGATTTTTTCAATTTTTGAATTTTGTCTAGATTATAGGTTCAAAAGAAAGGAAACCAGTAAAAAGTACATGTTTAATGCCCACTAGCCTTTTATAGTGGGTGAAACTTGTTAGTAAGCAGAAAAAACTAAATACAGTAAAACACTCAAATCTGACATGTCCGCGTATGTGAAAAATTGAGATTTTTTCAATTTTTGAATTTTGTCTAGATTATAGGTTCAAAAGAAAGGAAACCAGTAAAAAGTACATGTTTAATGCCCACTAGCCTTTTATAGTGGGTGAAACTTGTTAATAAGCAGAAAAAACTAAATACAGTAAAACACTCAAATCTGACATGTCCGCGTATGTGAAAAATTGAGATTTTTTCAATTTTTGAATTTTGTCTAGATTATAGGTTCAAAAGAACGGAAATCAGTAAAAAATACATGTTAAATGCACACTAGCCTTCTATAGTGGGTGAAACTTGTTAATAAGCAGAAAAAACTAAATACTCATAAAACACTCAAATCTGACATGTCCGCGTATGTGAAAAATTGAGATTTTTTCAATTTTTGAATTTTGTCTAGATTATAGGTTCAAAAGAAAGGAAATCAGTAAAAAATGCATGTTAAATTCACACTAGCCTTCTATAGTGGGTGAAACTTGTTAATAAGCAGAAAAAACTAAATACTCTGAAAACACTAAAATCTGACATGTCCGCGTATGTGAAAAATTGAGATTTTTTCAATTTTTGAATTTTGTCTAGATTATAGGTTCAAAAGAAAGGAAACCAGTAAAAAGTACATGTTTAATGCCCACTAGCCTTTTATAGTGGGTGAAACTTGTTAATAAGCAGAAAAAACTAAATATAGTAAAACACTCAAATCTGACATGTCCGCGTATGTGAAAAATTGAGATTTTTTCAATTTTTGAATTTTGTCTAGATTATAGGTTCAAAAGAACGGAAATCAGTAAAAAATACATGTTAAATGCACACTAGCCTACTATAGTGGGTGAAACTTGTTAATAAGCAGAAAAAACTAAATACTCATAAAACACTAAAATCTGACATGTCCGCGTATGTGAAAAATTGAGATTTTTTCAATTTTTGAATTTTGTCTAGATTATAGGTTCAAAAGAAAGGAAACCAGTAAAAAGTACATGTTTAATGCCCACTAGCCTTTTATAGTGGGTGAAACTTGTTAATAAGCAGAAAAAACTAAATACAGTAAAACACTCAAATCTGACATGTCCGCGTATGTGAAAAATTGAGATTTTTTCAATTTTTGAATTTTGTCTAGATTATAGGTTCAAAAGAAAGGAAATCAGTAAAAAATGCATGTTAAATTCACACTAGCCTTCTATAGGAGGTGAAACTTGTTAATAAGCAGAAAAAACTAAATACTCTGAAAACACTAAAATCTGACATGTCCGCGTATGTGAAAAATTGAGATTTTTTCAATTTTTGAATTTTGTCTAGATTATAGGTTCAAAAGAAAGGAAACCAGTAAAAAGTACATGTTTAATGCCCACTAGCCTTTTATAGTGGGTGAAACTTGTTAGTAAGCAGAAAAAACTAAATACAGTAAAACACTCAAATCTGACATGTCCGCGTATGTGAAAAATTGAGATTTTTTCAATTTTTGAATTTTGTCTAGATTATAGGTTCAAAAGAAAGGAAACCAGTAAAAAGTACATGTTTAATGCCCACTAGCCTTTTATAGTGGGTGAAACTTGTTAATAAGCAGAAAAAACTAAATACAGTAAAACACTCAAATCTGACATGTCCGCGTATGTGAAAAATTGAGATTTTTTCAATTTTTGAATTTTGTCTAGATTATAGGTTCAAAAGAACGGAAATCAGTAAAAAATACATGTTAAATGCACACTAGCCTTCTATAGTGGGTGAAACTTGTTAATAAGCAGAAAAAACTAAATACTCTGAAAACACTCAAATCTGACATGTCCGCGTATGTGAAAAATTGAGATTTTTTCAATTTTTGAATTTTGTCTAGATTATAGGTTCAAAAGAAAGGAAATCAGTAAAAAATGCATGTTAAATTCACACTAGCCTTCTATAGTGGGTGAAAATTGTTAATAAGCAGAAAAAACTAAATACTCTGAAAACACTAAAATCTGACATGTCCGCGTATGTGAAAAATTGAGATTTTTTCAATTTTTGAATTTTGTCTAGATTATAGGTTCAAAAGAAAGGAAACCAGTAAAAAGTACATGTTTAATGCCCACTAGCCTTTTATAGTGGGTGAAACTTGTTAATAAGCAGAAAAAACTAAATATAGTAAAACACTCAAATCTGACATGTCCGCGTATGTGAAAAATTGAGATTTTTTCAATTTTTGAATTTTGTCTAGATTATAGGTTCAAAAGAACGGAAATCAGTAAAAAATACATGTTAAATGCACACTAGCCTACTATAGTGGGTGAAACTTGTTAATAAGCAGAAAAAACTAAATACTCATAAAACACTAAAATCTGACATGTCCGCGTATGTGAAAAATTGAGATTTTTTCAATTTTTGAATTTTGTCTAGATTATAGGTTCAAAAGAAAGGAAACCAGTAAAAAGTACATGTTTAATGCCCACTAGCCTTTTATAGTGGGTGAAACTTGTTAATAAGCAGAAAAAACTAAATACAGTAAAACACTCAAATCTGACATGTCCGCGTATGTGAAAAATTGAGATTTTTTCAATTTTTGAATTTTGTCTAGATTATAGGTTCAAAAGAAAGGAAACCAGTAAAAAGTACATGTTTAATGCCAACTAGCCTTTTATAGTGGGTGAAACTTGTTAATAAGCAGAAAAAACTAAATACAGTAAAACACTCAAATCTGACATGTCCGCGTATGTGAAAAATTGAGATTTTTTCAATTTTTGAATTTTGTCTAGATTATAGGTTCAAAAGAACGGAAATCAGTAAAAAATACATGTTAAATGCACACTAGCCTACTATAGTGGGTGAAACTTGTTAATAAGCAGAAAAAACTAAATACTCTGAAAACACTCAAATCTGACATGTCCGCGTATGTGAAAAATTGAGATTTTTTCAATTTTTGAATTTTGTCTAGATTATAGGTTCAAAAGAAAGGAAACTAGTAAAAAGTACATGTTTAATGCCCACTAGCCTTTTATAGTGGGTGAAACTTGTTAATAAGCAGAAAAAACTAAATACAGTAAAACACTCAAATCTGACATGTCCGCGTATGTGAAAAATTGAGATTTTTTCAATTTTTGAATTTTGTCTAGATTATAGGTTCAAAAGAAAGGAAATCAGTAAAAAATACATGTTAAATGCACACTAGCCTTCTATAGTGGGTGAAACTTGTTAATAAGGAGAAAAAACTAAATACTCTGAAAACACTCAAATCTGACATGTCCGCGTATGTGAAAAATTGAGATTTTTTCAATTTTTGAATTTTGTCTAGATTATAGGTTCAAAAGAAAGGAAATCAGTAAAAAATGCATGTTAAATTCACACTAGCCTTCTATAGTGGGTGAAACTTGTTAATAAGCAGAAAAAACTAAATACTCTGAAAACACTCAAATCTGACATGTCCGCGTATGTGAAAAATTGAGATTTTTTCAATTTTTGAATTTTGTCTAGATTATAGGTTCAAAAGAAAGGAAACCAGTAAAAAGTACATGTTTAATGCCCACTAGCCTTATATAGTGCGTGAAACTTGTTAATAAGCAGAAAAAACTAAATACTCTGAAAACACTCAAATCTGACATGTCCGCGTATGTGAAAAATTGAGATTTTTTCAATTTTTGAATTTTGTCTAGATTATAGGTTCAAAAGAAAGGAAACCAGTAAAAAGTACATGTTTAATGCCCACTAGCCTTATATAGTGGGTGAAACTTGTTAATAAGCAGAAAAAACTAAATACAGTAAAACACTCAAATCTGACATGTCCGCGTATGTGAAAAATTGAGATTTTTTCAATTTTTGAATTTTGTCTAGATTATAGGTTCAAAAGAAAGGAAATCAGTAAAAAATGCATGTGAAATTCACACTAGCCTTCTATAGTGGGTGAAACTTGTTCATAAGCAGAAAAAACTAAATACTCTGAAAACACTAAAATCTGACATGTCCGCGTATGTGAAAAATTGAGATTTTTTCAATTTTTGAATTTTGTCTAGATTATAGGTTCAAAAGAAAGGAAACCAGTAAAAAGTACATGTTTAATGCCCACTAGCCTTTTATAGTGGGTGAAACTTGTTAATAAGCAGAAAAAACTAAATATAGTAAAACACTCAAATCTGACATGTCCGCGTATGTGAAAAATTGAGATTTTTTCAATTTTTGAATTTTGTCTAGATTATAGGTTCAAAAGAACGGAAATCAGTAAAAAATACATGTTAAATGCACACTAGCCTACTATAGTGGGTGAAACTTGTTAATAAGCAGAAAAAACTAAATACTCATAAAACACTAAAATCTGACATGTCCGCGTATGTGAAAAATTGAGATTTTTTCAATTTTTGAATTTTGTCTAGATTATAGGTTCAAAAGAAAGGAAACCAGTAAAAAGTACATGTTTAATGCCCACTAGCCTTTTATAGTGGGTGAAACTTGTTAATAAGCAGAAAAAACTAAATACAGTAAAACACTCAAATCTGACATGTCCGCGTATGTGAAAAATTGAGATTTTTTCAATTTTTGAATTTTGTCTAGATTATAGGTTCAAAAGAAAGGAAACCAGTAAAAAGTACATGTTTAATGCCAACTAGCCTTTTATAGTGGGTGAAACTTGTTAATAAGCAGAAAAAACTAAATACTCTGAAAACACTAAAATCTGACATGTCCGCGTATGTGAAAAATTGAGATTTTTTCAATTTTTGAATTTTGTCTAGATTATAGGTTCAAAAGAACGGAAATCAGTAAAAAATACATGTTAAATGCACACTAGCCTACTATAGTGGGTGAAACTTGTTAATAAGCAGAAAAAACTAAATACTCTGAAAACACTCAAATCTGACATGTCCGCGTATGTGAAAAATTGAGATTTTTTCAATTTTTGAATTTTGTCTAGATTATAGGTTCAAAAGAAAGGAAACTAGTAAAAAGTACATGTTTAATGCCCACTAGCCTTTTATAGTGGGTGAAACTTGTTAATAAGCAGAAAAAACTAAATACAGTAAAACACTCAAATCTGACATGTCCGCGTATGTGAAAAATTGAGATTTTTTCAATTTTTGAATTTTGTCTAGATTATAGGTTCAAAAGAAAGGAAATCAGTAAAAAATACATGTTAAATGCACACTAGCCTTCTATAGTGGGTGAAACTTGTTAATAAGGAGAAAAAACTAAATACTCTGAAAACACTCAAATCTGACATGTCCGCGTATGTGAAAAATTGAGATTTTTTCAATTTTTGAATTTTGTCTAGATTATAGGTTCAAAAGAAAGGAAATCAGTAAAAAATGCATGTTAAATTCACACTAGCCTTCTATAGTGGGTGAAACTTGTTAATAAGCAGAAAAAACTAAATACTCTGAAAACACTCAAATCTGACATGTCCGCGTATGTGAAAAATTGAGATTTTTTCAATTTTTGAATTTTGTCTAGATTATAGGTTCAAAAGAAAGGAAACCAGTAAAAAGTACATGTTTAATGCCCACTAGCCTACTATAGTGGGTGAAACTTGTTAATAAGCAGAAAAAACTAAATACTCATAAAACACTAAAATCTGACATGTCCGCGTATGTGAAAAATTGAGATTTTTTCAATTTTTGAATTTTGTCTAGATTATAGGTTCAAAAGAAAGGAAATCAGTAAAAAATGCATGTTAAATTCACACTAGCCTTCTATAGTGGGTGAAACTTGTTAATAAGCAGAAAAAACTAAATACAGTAAAACACTCAAATCTGACATGTCCGCGTATGTGAAAAATTGAGATTTTTTCAATTTTTGAATTTTGTCTAGATTATAGGTTCAAAAGAAAGGAAACCAGTAAAAAGTACATGTTTAATGCCCACTAGCCTTTTATAGTGGGTGAAACTTGTTAATAAGCAGAAAAAACTAAATACAGTAAAACACTCAAATCTGACATGTCCGCGTATGTGAAAAATTGAGATTTTTTCAATTTTTGAATTTTGTCTAGATTATAGGTTCAAAAGAACGGAAATCAGTAAAAAATACATGTTAAATGCACACTAGCCTACTATAGTGGGTGAAACTTGTTAATAAGCAGAAAAAACTAAATACTCATAAAACACTAAAATCTGACATGTCCGCGTATGTGAAAAATTGAGATTTTTTCAATTTTTGAATTTTGTCTAGATTATAGGTTCAAAAGAAAGGAAACCAGTAAAAAGTACATGCTAAATGCCCACTAGCCTTATATAGTGGGTGAAACTTGTTCATAAGCAGAAAAAAACTACATACTCTGAAAACACTAAAATCTGACATGTCCGCGTATGCGAAAAATTGAGATTTTTTCAATTTTTGAATTTTGTCTAGATTATAGGTTCAAAAGAAAGGAAATCAGTAAAAAATACATGTTAAATGCACACTAGCCTTCTATAGTGGGTGAAACTTGTTAATAAGCAGAAAAAACTAAATACTCTGAAAACACTCAAATCTGACATGTCCGCGTATGTGAAAAATTGAGATTTTTTCAATTTTTGAATTTTGTCTAGATTATAGGTTCAAAAGAAAGGAAATCAGTAAAAAATACATGTTAAATGCACACTAGCCTTCTATTCGTGGGTGAACTTGTTAATAAGCAGAAAAAACTAAATACTCTGAAAACACTCAAATCTGACATGTCCGCGTATGTGAAAAATTGAGATTTTTTCAATTTTTGAATTTTGTCTAGATTATAGGTTCAAAAGAAAGGAAACCAGTAAAAAGTACATGTTTAATGCCCACTAGCCTTTTATAGTGGGTGAAACTTGTTAATAAGCAGAAAAAACTAAATACAGTAAAACACTCAAATCTGACATGTCCACGTATGTGAAAAATTGAGATTTTTTCAATTTTTGAATTTTGTCTAGATTATAGGTTCAAAAGAAAGGAAATCAGTAAAAAATGCATGTTAAATTCACACTAGCCTTCTATAGGAGGTGAAACTTGTTAATAAGCAGAAAAAACTAAATACTCTGAAAACACTAAAATCTGACATGTCCGCGTATGTGAAAAATTGAGATTTTTTCAATTTTTGAATTTTGTCTAGATTATAGGTTCAAAAGAAAGGAAACCAGTAAAAAGTACATGTTTAATGCCCACTAGCCTTTTATAGTGGGTGAAACTTGTTAATAAGCAGAAAAAACTAAATACAGTAAAACACTCAAATCTGACATGTCCGCGTATGTGAAAAATTGAGATTTTTTCAATTTTTGAATTTTGTCTAGATTATAGGTTCAAAAGAACGGAAATCAGTAAAAAATACATGTTAAATTCACACTAGCCTACTATAGTGGGTGAAACTTGTTAATAAGCAGAAAAAACTAAATACTCATAAAACACTAAAATCTGACATGTCCGCGTATGTGAAAAATTGAGATTTTTTCAATTTTTGAATTTTGTCTAGATTATAGGTTCAAAAGAAAGGAAACCAGTAAAAAGTACATGCTAAATGCCCACTAGCCTTATATAGTGGGTGAAACTTGTTCATAAGCAGAAAAAAACTACATACTCTGAAAACACTAAAATCTGACATGTCCGCGTATGCGAAAAATTGAGATTTTTTCAATTTTTGAATTTTGTCTAGATTATAGGTTCAAAAGAAAGGAAATCAGTAAAAAATACATGTTAAATGCACACTAGCCTTCTATAGTGGGTGAAACTTGTTAATAAGCAGAAAAAACTAAATACTCTAAAAACACTCAAATCTGACATGTCCGCGTATGTGAAAAATTGAGATTTTTTCAATTTTTGAATTTTGTCTAGATTATAGGTTCAAAAGAAAGGAAATCAGTAAAAAATGCATGTGAAATTCACACTAGCCTTCTATAGTGGGTGAAACTTGTTAATAAGCAGAAAAAACTAAATACTCTGAAAACACTAAAATCTGACATGTCCGCGTATGTGAAAAATTGAGATTTTTTCAATTTTTGAATTTTGTCTAGATTATAGGTTCAAAAGAAAGGAAACCAGTAAAAAGTACATGTTTAATGCCCACTAGCCTTTTATAGTGGGTGAAACTTGTTAATAAGCAGAAAAAACTAAATATAGTAAAACACTCAAATCTGACATGTCCGCGTATGTGAAAAATTGAGATTTTTTCAATTTTTGAATTTTGTCTAGATTATAGGTTCAAAAGAACGGAAATCAGTAAAAAATACATGTTAAATGCACACTAGCCTACTATAGTGGGTGAAACTTGTTAATAAGCAGAAAAAACTAAATACTCATAAAACACTAAAATCTGACATGTCCGCGTATGTGAAAAATTGAGATTTTTTCAATTTTTGAATTTTGTCTAGATTATAGGTTCAAAAGAAAGGAAACCAGTAAAAAGTACATGTTTAATGCCCACTAGCCTTTTATAGTGGGTGAAACTTGTTAATAAGCAGAAAAAACTAAATACAGTAAAACACTCAAATCTGACATGTCCGCGTATGTGAAAAATTGAGATTTTTTCAATTTTTGAATTTTGTCTAGATTATAGGTTCAAAAGAAAGGAAACCAGTAAAAAGTACATGTTTAATGCCAACTAGCCTTTTATAGTGGGTGAAACTTGTTAATAAGCAGAAAAAACTAAATACAGTAAAACACTCAAATCTGACATGTCCGCGTATGTGAAAAATTGAGATTTTTTCAATTTTTGAATTTTGTCTAGATTATAGGTTCAAAAGAACGGAAATCAGTAAAAAATACATGTTAAATGCACACTAGCCTACTATAGTGGGTGAAACTTGTTAATAAGCAGAAAAAACTAAATACTCTGAAAACACTCAAATCTGACATGTCCGCGTATGTGAAAAATTGAGATTTTTTCAATTTTTGAATTTTGTCTAGATTATAGGTTCAAAAGAAAGGAAACTAGTAAAAAGTACATGTTTAATGCCCACTAGCCTTTTATAGTGGGTGAAACTTGTTAATAAGCAGAAAAAACTAAATACAGTAAAACACTCAAATCTGACATGTCCGCGTATGTGAAAAATTGAGATTTTTTCAATTTTTGAATTTTGTCTAGATTATAGGTTCAAAAGAAAGGAAATCAGTAAAAAATACATGTTAAATGCACACTAGCCTTCTATAGTGGGTGAAACTTGTTAATAAGGAGAAAAAACTAAATACTCTGAAAACACTCAAATCTGACATGTCCGCGTATGTGAAAAATTGAGATTTTTTCAATTTTTGAATTTTGTCTAGATTATAGGTTCAAAAGAAAGGAAATCAGTAAAAAATGCATGTTAAATTCACACTAGCCTTCTATAGTGGGTGAAACTTGTTAATAAGCAGAAAAAACTAAATACTCTGAAAACACTCAAATCTGACATGTCCGCGTATGTGAAAAATTGAGATTTTTTCAATTTTTGAATTTTGTCTAGATTATAGGTTCAAAAGAAAGGAAACCAGTAAAAAGTACATGTTTAATGCCCACTAGCCTACTATAGTGGGTGAAACTTGTTAATAAGCAGAAAAAACTAAATACTCATAAAACACTAAAATCTGACATGTCCGCGTATGTGAAAAATTGAGATTTTTTCAATTTTTGAATTTTGTCTAGATTATAGGTTCAAAAGAAAGGAAACCAGTAAAAAGTACATGTTTAATGCCCACTAGCCTTTTATAGTGGGTGAAACTTGTTAATAAGCAGAAAAAACTAAATACAGTAAAACACTCAAATCTGACATGTCCGCGTATGTGAAAAATTGAGATTTTTTCAATTTTTGAATTTTGTCTAGATTATAGGTTCAAAAGAAAGGAAACCAGTAAAAAGTACATGTTTAATGCCCACTAGCCTTTTATAGTGGGTGAAACTTGTTAATAAGCAGAAAAAACTAAATACAGTAAAACACTCAAATCTGACATGTCCGCGTATGTGAAAAATTGAGATTTTTTCAATTTTTGAATTTTGTCTAGATTATAGGTTCAAAAGAACGGAAATCAGTAAAAAATACATGTTAAATGCACACTAGCCTACTATAGTGGGTGAAACTTGTTAATAAGCAGAAAAAACTAAATACTCATAAAACACTAAAATCTGACATGTCCGCGTATGTGAAAAATTGAGATTTTTTCAATTTTTGAATTTTGTCTAGATTATAGGTTCAAAAGAAAGGAAACCAGTAAAAAGTACATGCTAAATGCCCACTAGCCTTATATAGTGGGTGAAACTTGTTCATAAGCAGAAAAAAACTACATACTCTGAAAACACTAAAATCTGACATGTCCGCGTATGCGAAAAATTGAGATTTTTTCAATTTTTGAATTTTGTCTAGATTATAGGTTCAAAAGAAAGGAAATCAGTAAAAAATACATGTTAAATGCACACTAGCCTTCTATAGTGGGTGAAACTTGTTAATAAGCAGAAAAAACTAAATACTCTGAAAACACTCAAATCTGACATGTCCGCGTATGTGAAAAATTGAGATTTTTTCAATTTTTGAATTTTGTCTAGATTATAGGTTCAAAAGAAAGGAAATCAGTAAAAAATACATGTTAAATGCACACTAGCCTTCTATTCGTGGGTGAACTTGTTAATAAGCAGAAAAAACTAAATACTCTGAAAACACTCAAATCTGACATGTCCGCGTATGTGAAAAATTGAGATTTTTTCAATTTTTGAATTTTGTCTAGATTATAGGTTCAAAAGAAAGGAAACCAGTAAAAAGTACATGTTTAATGCCCACTAGCCTTTTATAGTGGGTGAAACTTGTTAATAAGCAGAAAAAACTAAATACAGTAAAACACTCAAATCTGACATGTCCACGTATGTGAAAAATTGAGATTTTTTCAATTTTTGAATTTTGTCTAGATTATAGGTTCAAAAGAAAGGAAATCAGTAAAAAATGCATGTTAAATTCACACTAGCCTTCTATAGGAGGTGAAACTTGTTAATAAGCAGAAAAAACTAAATACTCTGAAAACACTAAAATCTGACATGTCCGCGTATGTGAAAAATTGAGATTTTTTCAATTTTTGAATTTTGTCTAGATTATAGGTTCAAAAGAAAGGAAACCAGTAAAAAGTACATGTTTAATGCCCACTAGCCTTTTATAGTGGGTGAAACTTGTTAATAAGCAGAAAAAACTAAATACAGTAAAACACTCAAATCTGACATGTCCGCGTATGTGAAAAATTGAGATTTTTTCAATTTTTGAATTTTGTCTAGATTATAGGTTCAAAAGAACGGAAATCAGTAAAAAATACATGTTAAATTCACACTAGCCTACTATAGTGGGTGAAACTTGTTAATAAGCAGAAAAAACTAAATACTCATAAAACACTAAAATCTGACATGTCCGCGTATGTGAAAAATTGAGATTTTTTCAATTTTTGAATTTTGTCTAGATTATAGGTTCAAAAGAAAGGAAACCAGTAAAAAGTACATGCTAAATGCCCACTAGCCTTATATAGTGGGTGAAACTTGTTCATAAGCAGAAAAAAACTACATACTCTGAAAACACTAAAATCTGACATGTCCGCGTATGCGAAAAATTGAGATTTTTTCAATTTTTGAATTTTGTCTAGATTATAGGTTCAAAAGAAAGGAAATCAGTAAAGAATACATGTTAAATGCACACTAGCCTTCTATAGTGGGTGAAACTTGTTAATAAGCAGAAAAAACTAAATACTCTAAAAACACTCAAATCTGACATGTCCGCGTATGTGAAAAATTGAGATTTTTTCAATTTTTGAATTTTGTCTAGATTATAGGTTCAAAAGAAAGGAAATCAGTAAAAAATACATGTTAAATGCACACTAGCCTTCTATAGTGGGTGAACTTGTTAATAAGCAGAAAAAACTAAATACTCTGAAAACACTAAAATCTGACATGTCCGCGTATGTGAAAAATTGAGATTTTTTCAATTTTTGAATTTTGTCTAGATTATAGGTTCAAAAGAAAGGAAACCAGTAAAAAGTACATGTTTAATGCCCACTAGCCTTTTATAGTGGGTGAAACTTGTTAATAAGCAGAAAAAACTAAATACAGTAAAACACTCAAATCTGACATGTCCGCGTATGTGAAAAATTGAGATTTTTTCAATTTTTGAATTTTGTCTAGATTATAGGTTCAAAAGAACGGAAATCAGTAAAAAATACATGTTAAATGCACACTAGCCTACTATAGTGGGTGAAACTTGTTAATAAGCAGAAAAAACTAAATACTCATAAAACACTAAAATCTGACATGTCCGCGTATGTGAAAAATTGAGATTTTTTCAATTTTTGAATTTTGTCTAGATTATAGGTTCAAAAGAAAGGAAACCAGTAAAAAGTACATGCTAAATGCCCACTAGCCTTATATAGTGGGTGAAACTTGTTCATAAGCAGAAAAAAACTACATACTCTGAAAACACTAAAATCTGACATGTCCGCGTATGCGAAAAATTGAGATTTTTTCAATTTTTGAATTTTGTCTAGATTATAGGTTCAAAAGAAAGGAAATCAGTAAAAAATACATGTTAAATGCACACTAGCCTTCTATAGTGGGTGAAACTTGTTAATAAGCAGAAAAAACTAAATACTCTGAAAACACTCAAATCTGACATGTCCGCGTATGTGAAAAATTGAGATTTTTTCAATTTTTGAATTTTGTCTAGATTATAGGTTCAAAAGAAAGGAAATCAGTAAAAAATACATGTTAAATGCACACTAGCCTTCTATTCGTGGGTGAACTTGTTAATAAGCAGAAAAAACAAAATACTCTGAAAACACTAAAATCTGACATGTCCGCGTATGTGAAAAATTGAGATTTTTTCAATTTTTGAATTTTGTCTAGATTATAGGTTCAAAAGAAAGGAAACCAGTAAAAAGTACATGTTTAATGCCCACTAGCCTTTTATAGTGGGTGAAACTTGTTAATAAGCAGAAAAAACTAAATACAGTAAAACACTCAAATCTGACATGTCCGCGTATGTGAAAAATTGAGATTTTTTCAATTTTTGAATTTTGTCTAGATTATAGGTTAAAAAGAAAGGAAATCAGTAAAAAATGCATGTTAAATTCACACTAGCCTTCTATAGGAGGTGAAACTTGTTAATAAGCAGAAAAAACTAAATACTCTGAAAACACTAAAATCTGACATGTCCGCGTATGTGAAAAATTGAGATTTTTTCAATTTTTGAATTTTGTCTAGATTATAGGTTCAAAAGAAAGGAAACCAGTAAAAAGTACATGTTTAATGCCCACTAGCCTTTTATAGTGGGTGAAACTTGTTAATAAGCAGAAAAAACTAAATACAGTAAAACACTCAAATCTGACATGTCCGCGTATGTGAAAAATTGAGATTTTTTCAATTTTTGAATTTTGTCTAGATTATAGGTTCAAAAGAAAGGAAACCAGTAAAAAGTACATGTTTAATGCCCACTAGCCTTTTATAGTGGGTGAAACTTGTTAATAAGCAGAAAAAACTAAATACAGTAAAACACTCAAATCTGACATGTCCGCGTATGTGAAAAATTGAGATTTTTTCAATTTTTGAATTTTGTCTAGATTATAGGTTCAAAAGAACGGAAATCAGTAAAAAATACATGTTAAATGCACACTAGCCTTCTATAGTGGGTGAAACTTGTTAATAAGCAGAAAAAACTAAATACTCAGAAAACACTCAAATCTGACATGTCCGCGTATGTGAAAAATTGAGATTTTTTCAATTTTTTAATTTTGTCTAGATTATAGGTTCAAAAGAAAGGAAATCAGTAAAAAATGCATGTTAAATTCACACTAGCCTTCTATAGTGGGTGAAACTTGTTAATAAGCAGAAAAAACTAAATACTCTGAAAACACTAAAATCTGACATGTCCGCGTATGTGAAAAATTGAGATTTTTTCAATTTTTGAATTTTGTCTAGATTATAGGTTCAAAAGAAAGGAAACCAGTAAAAAGTACATGTTTAATGCCCACTAGCCTTTTATAGTGGGTGAAACTTGTTAATAAGCAGAAAAAACTAAATACAGTAAAACACTCAAATCTGACATGTCCGCGTATGTGAAAAATTGAGATTTTTTCAATTTTTGAATTTTGTCTAGATTATAGGTTCAAAAGAACGGAAATCAGTAAAAAATACATGTTAAATGCACACTAGCCTACTATAGTGGGTGAAACTTGTTAATAAGCAGAAAAAACTAAATACTCATAAAACACTAAAATCTGACATGTCCGCGTATGTGAAAAATTGAGATTTTTTCAATTTTTGAATTTTGTCTAGATTATAGGTTCAAAAGAAAGGAAACCAGTAAAAAGTACATGCTAAATGCCCACTAGCCTTATATAGTGGGTGAAACTTGTTCATAAGCAGAAAAAAACTACATACTCTGAAAACACTAAAATCTGACATGTCCGCGTATGCGAAAAATTGAGATTTTTTCAATTTTTGAATTTTGTCTAGATTATAGGTTCAAAAGAAAGGAAATCAGTAAAAAATACATGTTAAATGCACACTAGCCTTCTATAGTGGGTGAAACTTGTTAATAAGCAGAAAAAACTAAATACTCTGAAAACACTCAAATCTGACATGTTCGCGTATGTGAAAAATTGAGATTTTTTCAATTTTTGAATTTTGTCTAGATTATAGGTTCAAAAGAAAGGAAATCAGTAAAAAATACATGTTAAATGCACACTAGCCTTCTATTCGTGGGTGAACTTGTTAATAAGCAGAAAAAACTAAATACTCTGAAAACACTCAAATCTGACATGTCCGCGTATGTGAAAAATTGAGATTTTTTCAATTTTTGAATTTTGTCTAGATTATAGGTTCAAAAGAAAGGAAACCAGTAAAAAGTACATGTTTAATGCCCACTAGCCTTTTATAGTGGGTGAAACTTGTTAAGAAGCAGAAAAAACTAAATACAGTAAAACACTAAAATCTGACATGTCCGCGTATGTGAAAAATTGAGATTTTTTCAATTTTTGAATTTTGTCTAGATTATAGGTTCAAAAGAAAGGAAACCAGTAAAAAGTACATGTTTAATGCCAACTAGCCTTTTATAGTGGGTGAAACTTGTTAATAAGCAGAAAAAACTAAATACAGTAAAACACTCAAATCTGACATGTCCGCGTATGTGAAAAATTGAGATTTTTTCAATTTTTGAATTTTGTCTAGATTATAGGTTCAAAAGAACGGAAATCAGTAAAAAATACATGTTAAATGCACACTAGCCTACTATAGTGGGTGAAACTTGTTAATAAGCAGAAAAAACTAAATACTCTGAAAACACTCAAATCTGACATGTCCGCGTATGTGAAAAATTGAGATTTTTTCAATTTTTGAATTTTGTCTAGATTATAGGTTCAAAAGAAAGGAAACTAGTAAAAAGTACATGTTTAATGCCCACTAGCCTTTTATAGTGGGTGAAACTTGTTAATAAGCAGAAAAAACTAAATACAGTAAAACACTCAAATCTGACATGTCCGCGTATGTGAAAAATTGAGATTTTTTCAATTTTTGAATTTTGTCTAGATTATAGGTTCAAAAGAAGGAAATCAGTAAAAAATACATGTTAAATGCACACTAGCCTTCTATAGTGGGTGAAACTTGTTAATAAGCAGAAAAAACTAAATACTCTGAAAACACTCAAATCTGACATGTCCGCGTATGTGAAAAATTGAGATTTTTTCAATTTTTGAATTTTGTCTAGATTATAGATTCAAAAGAAAGGAAATCAGTAAAAAATTCATGTTAAATGCACACTAGCCTTCTATAGTGGGTGAAACTTGTTAATAAGGAGAAAAAACTAAATACTCTGAAAACACTAAAATCTGACATGTCCGCGTATGTGAAAAATTGAGATTTTTTCAATTTTTTAATTTTGTCTAGATTATAGGTTCAAAAGAAAGGAAATCAGTAAAAAATGCATGTTAAATTCACACTAGCCTTCTATAGTGGGTGAAACTTGTTAATAAGCAGAAAAAACTAAATACTCTGAAAACACTAAAATCTGACATGTCCGCGTATGTGAAAAATTGAGATTTTTTCAATTTTTGAATTTTGTCTAGATTATAGGTTCAAAAGAAAGGAAACCAGTAAAAAGTACATGTTTAATGCCCACTAGCCTTTTATAGTGGGTGAAACTTGTTAATAAGCAGAAAAAACTAAATACAGTAAAACACTCAAATCTGACATGTCCGCGTATGTGAAAAATTGAGATTTTTTCAATTTTTGAATTTTGTCTAGATTATAGGTTCAAAAGAACGGAAATCAGTAAAAAATACATGTTAAATGCACACTAGCCTTCTATAGTGGGGGAAACTTGTTAATAAGGAGAAAAAACTAAATACTCTGAAAACACTCAAATCTGACATGTCCGCGTATGTGAAAAATTGAGATTTTTTCAATTTTTGAATTTTGTCTAGATTATAGGTTCAAAAGAAAGGAAATCAGTAAAAAATACATGTTAAATGCACACTAGCCTTCTATAGTGGTGAAACTTGTTAATAAGCAGAAAAAACTAAATACTCTGAAAACACTCAAATCTGACATGTCCGCGTATGTGAAAAATTGAGATTTTTCAATTTTTGAATTTTGTCTAGATTATAGGTTCAAAAGAAAGGAAATCAGTAAAAAATACATGTAAAATGCACACTAGCCTTCTATAGTGGGTGAAACTTGTTGATAAGGAGAAAAAACTAAATACTCTGAAAACATTACAATCTGACATGTCCGCGTATGTGAAAAATTGAGATTTTTTCAATTTTGGAATTTTGTCTAGATTATAGGTTCAAAAGAAAGGAAACCAGTAAAAAGTACATGCTAAATGCCCACTAGCCTTATATAGTGGGTGAAACTTGTTCATAAGCAGAAAAAAACTAAATACAGTAAAACACTCAAATCTGACATGTCCGCGTATGTGAAAAATTGAGATTTTTTCAATTTTTGAATTTTGTCTAGATTATAGGTTCAAAAGAACGGAAATCAGTAAAAAATACATGTTAAATGCACACTAGCCTTCTATAGTGGGTGAAACTTGTTAATAAGCAGAAAAAACTAAATACTCTGAAAACACTCAAATCTGACATGTTCGCGTATGTGAAAAATTGAGATTTTTTCAATTTTTGAATTTTGTCTAGATTATAGGTTCAAAAGAAAGGAAATCAGTAAAAAATACATGTTAAATGCACACTAGCCTTCTATAGTGGTGAAACTTGGTAATAAGCAGAAAAAACTAAATACTCTGAAAACACTCAAATCTGACATGTCCGCGTATGTGAAAAATTGAGATTTTTTCAATTTTTGAATTTTGTCTAGATTATAGGTTCAAAAGAAAGGAAATCAGTAAAAAATACATGTTAAATGCACACTATCCTTCTATAGTGGGTGAAACTTGTTAATAAGCAGAAAAAACTAAATACTCTGAAAACACTCAAATCTGACATGTCCGCGTATGTGAAAAATTGAGATTTTTTCAATTTTGGAATTGTGTCTAGATTATAGGTTCAAAAGAAAGGAAATCAGTAAAAAATACATGTTAAATGCACACTAGCCTTCTATAGTGGTGAAACTTGTTAATAAGCAGAAAAAACTAAATACTCTGAAAACACTAAAATCTGACATGTCCGCGTATGTGAAAAATTGAGATTTTTTCAATTTTTGAATTTTGTCTAGATTATAGGTTCAAAAGAAAGGAAATCAGTAAAAAATGCATGTTAAATTCACAGTAGCCGTCTATAGTGAGTGAAACTTGTTAATAAGCAGAAAAAACTAAATACTCTGAAAACACTAAAATCTGACATGTCCGCGTATGTGAAAAATTGAGATTTTTTCAATTTTTGAATTTTGTCTAGATTATAGGTTCAAAAGAAAGGAAACCAGTAAAAATACATGTTTACTGCCCACTAGCCTTTTATAGTGGGTGAAACTTGTTAATAAGCAGAAAAAACTAAATACAGTAAAACACTCAAATCTGACATGTCCGCGTATGTGAAAATTAAGATTTTTTCAATTTTTGAATTTTGTCTAGATTATAGGTTCAAAAGAACGGAAATCAGTAAAAAATACATGTTAAATGCACACTAGCCTTCTATACTTGGTGAAACTTGTTAATAAGCAGAAAAAACTAAATACTCAGAAAACACTCAAATCTGACATGTCCGCGTATGTGAAACATTGAGATTTTTTCAATTTTTGAATTTTGTCTAGATTATAGGTTCAAAAGAAAGGAAATCAGTAAAAAATACATGTTAAATGCACACTAGCCTTCTATAGTTGGTGAAACTTGTTAATAAGCAGAAAAAACTAAATACTCTGAAAACACTCAAATCTGACATGTCCGCGTATGTGAAAAATTGAGATTTTTTCAATTTTTGAATTTTGTCTAGATTATAGGTTCAAAAGAAAGGAAATCAGTAAAAAATGCATGTTAAATTCACACTAGCCTTCTATAGTGGGTGAAACTTGTTAATAAGCAGAAAAAACTAAATACTCTGAAAACACTAAAATCTGACATGTCCGCGTATGTGAAAAATTGAGATTTTTTCAATTTTTGAATTTTGTCTAGATTATAGGTTCAAAAGAAAGGAAACCAGTAAAAAGTACATGTTTAATGCCCACTAGCCTTTTATAGTGGGTGAAACTTGTTAATAAGCAGAAAAAACTAAATACAGTAAAACACTCAAATCTGACATGTCCGCGTATGTGAAAAATTGAGATTTGTTCAATTTTTGAATTTTGTCTAGATTATAGGTTCAAAAGAACGGAAATCAGTAAAAAATACATGTTAAATGCACACTAGCCTTCTATAGTGGGGGAAACTTGTTAATAAGGAGAAAAAACTAAATACTCTGAAAACACTCAAATCTGACATGTCCGCGTATGTGAAAAATTGAGATTTTTTCAATTTTTGAATTTTGTCTAGATTATAGGTTCAAAAGAAAGGAAATCAGTAAAAAATACATGTTAAATGAACACTAGCCTTCTATAGTGGTGAAACTTGTTAATAAGCAGAAAAAACTAAATACTCTGAAAACACTCAAATCTGACATGTCCGCGTATGTGAAAAATTGAGATTTTTCAATTTTTGAATTTTGTCTAGATTATAGGTTCAAAAGAAAGGAAATCAGTAAAAAATACATGTAAAATGCACACTAGCCTTCTATAGTGGGTGAAACTTGTTGATAAAGAGAAAAAACTAAATACTCTGAAAACATTACAATCTGACATGTCCGCGTATGTGAAAAATTGAGATTTTTTCAATTTTGGAATTTTGTCTAGATTATAGGTTCAAAAGAAAGGAAACCAGTAAAAAGTACATGCTAAATGCCCACTAGCCTTATATAGTGGGTGAAACTTGTTCATAAGCAGAAAAAAACTAAATACAGTAAAACACTCAAATCTGACATGTCCGCGTATGTGAAAAATTGAGATTTTTTCAATTTTTGAATTTTGTCTAGATTATAGGTTCAAAAGAACGGAAATCAGTAAAAAATACATGTTAAATGCACACTAGCCTTCTATAGTGGGTGAAACTTGTTAATAAGCAGAAAAAACTAAATACTCTGAAAACACTCAAATCTGACATGTTCGCGTATGTGAAAAATTGAGATTTTTTCAATTTTTGAATTTTGTCTAGATTATAGGTTCAAAAGAAAGGAAATCAGTAAAAAATACATGTTAAATGCACACTAGCCTTCTATAGTGGTGAAACTTGGTAATAAGCAGAAAAAACTAAATACTCTGAAAACACTCAAATCTGACATGTCCGCGTATGTGAAAAATTGAGATTTTTTCAATTTTTGAATTTTGTCTAGATTATAGGTTCAAAAGAAAGGAAATCAGTAAAAAATACATGTTAAATGCACACTATCCTTCTATAGTGGGTGAAACTTGTTAATAAGCAGAAAAAACTAAATACTCTGAAAACACTCAAATCTGACATGTCCGCGTATGTGAAAAATTGAGATTTTTTCAATTTTGGAATTGTGTCTAGATTATAGGTTCAAAAGAAAGGAAATCAGTAAAAAATACATGTTAAATGCACACTAGCCTTCTATAGTGGTGAAACTTGTTAATAAGCAGAAAAAACTAAATACTCTGAAAACACTAAAATCTGACATGTCCGCGTATGTGAAAAATTGAGATTTTTTCAATTTTTGAATTTTGTCTAGATTATAGGTTCAAAAGAAAGGAAATCAGTAAAAAATGCATGTTAAATTCACAGTAGCCGTCTATAGTGAGTGAAACTTGTTAATAAGCAGAAAAAACTAAATACTCTGAAAACACTAAAATCTGACATGTCCGCGTATGTGAAAAATTGAGATTTTTTCAATTTTTGAATTTTGTCTAGATTATAGGTTCAAAAGAAAGGAAACCAGTAAAAATACATGTTTACTGCCCACTAGCCTTTTATAGTGGGTGAAACTTGTTAATAAGCAGAAAAAACTAAATACAGTAAAACACTCAAATCTGACATGTCCGCGTATGTGAAAATTAAGATTTTTTCAATTTTTGAATTTTGTCTAGATTATAGGTTCAAAAGAACGGAAATCAGTAAAAAATACATGTTAAATGCACACTAGCCTTCTATACTTGGTGAAACTTGTTAATAAGCAGAAAAAACTAAATACTCAGAAAACACTCAAATCTGACATGTCCGCGTATGTGAAACATTGAGATTTTTTCAATTTTTGAATTTTGTCTAGATTATAGGTTCAAAAGAAAGGAAATCAGTAAAAAATACATGTTAAATGCACACTAGCCTTCTATAGTTGGTGAAACTTGTTAATAAGCAGAAAAAACTAAATACTCTGAAAACACTCAAATCTGACATGTCCGCGTATGTGAAAAATTGAGATTTTTTCAATTTTTGAATTTTGTCTAGATTATAGGTTCAAAAGAAAGGAAATCAGTAAAAAATGCATGTTAAATTCACACTAGCCTTCTATAGTGGGTGAAACTTGTTAATAAGCAGAAAAAACTAAATACTCTGAAAACACTAAAATCTGACATGTCCGCGTATGTGAAAAATTGAGATTTTTTCAATTTTTGAATTTTGTCTAGATTATAGGTTCAAAAGAAAGGAAACCAGTAAAAAGTACATGTTTAATGCCCACTAGCCTTTTATAGTGGGTGAAACTTGTTAATAAGCAGAAAAAACTAAATACAGTAAAACACTCAAATCTGACATGTCCGCGTATGTGAAAAATTGAGATTTGTTCAATTTTTGAATTTTGTCTAGATTATAGGTTCAAAAGAACGGAAATCAGTAAAAAATACATGTTAAATGCACACTAGCCTTCTATAGTGGGGGAAACTTGTTAATAAGGAGAAAAAACTAAATTCTCTGAAAACACTCAAATCTGACATGTCCGCGTATGTGAAAAATTGAGATTTTTTCAATTTTTGAATTTTGTCTAGATTATAGGTTCAAAAGAAAGGAAATCAGTAAAAAATACATGTTAAATGCACACTAGCCTTCTATAGTGGTGAAACTTGTTAATAAGCAGAAAAAACTAAATACTCTGAAAACATTACAATCTGACATGTCCGCGTATGTGAAAAATTGAGATTTTTTCAATTTTGGAATTTTGTCTAGATTATAGGTTCAAAAGAAAGGAAACCAGTAAAAAGTACATGCTAAATGCCCACTAGCCTTATATAGTGGGTGAAACTTGTTCATAAGCAGAAAAAAACTAAATACAGTAAAACACTCAAATCTGACATGTCCGCGTATGTGAAAAATTGAGATTTTTTCAATTTTTGAATTTTGTCTAGATTATAGGTTCAAAAGAACGGAAATCAGTAAAAAATACATGTTAAATGCACACTATCCTTCTATAGTGGGTGAAAATTGTTAATAAGCAGAAAAAACTAAATACTCGTAAAACACTAAAATCTGACATGTCCGCGTATGTGAAAAATTGAGATTTTTTCAATTTTGGAATTGTGTCTAGATTATAGGTTAAAAGAAAGGAAATCAGTAAAAAATACATGTTAAATGCACACTAGCCTTCTATAGTGGTGAAACTTGGTAATAAGCAGAAAAAACTAAATACTCTAAAAACACTAAAATCTGACATGTCCGCGTATGTGAAAAATTGAGATTTTTTCAATTTTTGAATTTTGTCTAGATTATAGGTTCAAAAGAAAGGAAATCAGTAAAAAATGCATGTTAAATTCACACTAGCCTTCTATAGTGAGTGAAACTTGTTAATAAGCAGAAAAAAACTAAATACTCTGAAAACACTAAAATCTGACATGTCCGCGTATGTGAAAAATTGAGATTTTTTCAATTTTTGAATTTTGTCTAGATTATAGGTTCAAAAGAAAGGAAACCAGTAAAAAGTACATGTTTAATGCCCACTAGCCTTTTATAGTGGGTGAAACTTGTTAATAAGCAGAAAAAACTAAATACAGTAAAACACTCAAATCTGACATGTCCGCGTATGTGAAAATTGAGATTTTTTCAATTTTTTAATTTTGTCTAGATTATAGGTTCAAAAGAACGGAAATCAGTAAAAAATACATGTTAAATGCACACTAGCCTTCTATACTTGGTGAAACTTGTTAATAAGCAGAAAAAACTTAATACTCAGAAAACACTCAAATCTGACATGTCCGCGTATGTGAAACATTGAGATTTTTTCAATTTTTGAATTTTGTCTAGATTATAGGTTCAAAAGAAAGGAAATCAGTAAAAAATACATGTTAAATGCACACTAGCCTTCTATAGTTGGTGAAACTTGTTAATAAGCAGAAAAAACTAAATACTCTGAAAACACTCAAATCTGACATGTCCGCGTATGTGAAAAATTGAGATTTTTTCAATTTTTGAATTTTGTCTAGATTATAGGTTCAAAAGAAAGGAAATCAGTAAAAAAGGCATGTTAAATTCACACTAGCCTTCTATAGTGGGTGAAACTTGTTAATAAGCAGAAAAAACTAAATACTCTGAAAACACTAAAATCTGACATGTCCGCGTATGTGAAAAATTGAGATTTTTTCAATTTTTGAATTTTGTCTAGATTATAGGTTCAAAAGAAAGGAAACCAGTAAAAAGTACATGTTTAATGCCCACTAGCCTTTTATAGTGGGTGAAACTTGTTAATAAGCAGAAAAAACTAAATACAGTAAAACACTCAAATCTGACATGTCCGCGTATGTGAAAAATTGAGATTTTTTCAATTTTTGAATTTTGTCTAGATTATAGGTTCAAAAGAAAGGAAATCAGTAAAAAATGCATGTTAAATTCACAGTAGCCTTCTATAGTGAGTGAAACTTGTTAATAAGCAGAAAAAACTAAATACTCTGAAAACACTAAAATCTGACATGTCCGCGTATGTGAAAAATTGAGATTTTTTCAATTTTTGAATTTTGTCTAGATTATAGGTTCAAAAGAAAGGAAACCAGTAAAAAGTACATGTTTAATGCCCACTAGCCTTTTATAGTGGGTGAAACTTGTTAATAAGCAGAAAAAACTAAATACAGTAAAACACTCAAATCTGACATGTCCGCGTATGTGAAAATTGAGATTTTTTCAATTTTTGAATTTTGTCTAGATTATAGGTTCAAAAGAACGGAAATCAGTAAAAAATACATGTTAAATGCACACTAGCCTTCTATAGTGTGTGAAACTTGTTAATAAGCAGAAAAAACTAAATACTCTGAAAACACTAATATCTGACATGTCCGCGTATGTGAAACATTGAGATTTTTTCAATTTTTGAATTTTGTCTAGATTATAGGTTCAAAAGAAAGGAAATCAGTAAAAAATACATGTTAAATGCACACTAGCCTTCTATAGTTGGTGAAACTTGTTAATAAGCAGAAAAAACTAAATACTCTGAAAACACTCAAATCTGACATGTCCGCGTATGTGAAAAATTGAGATTTTTTCAATTTTTGAATTTTGTCTAGATTATAGGTTCAAAAGAAAGGAAATCAGTAAAAAATGCATGTTAAATTCACACTAGCCTTCTATAGTGGGTGAAACTTGTTAATAAGCAGAAAAAACTAAATACTCTGAAAACACTAAAATCTGACATGTCCGCGTATGTGAAAAATTGAGATTTTTTCAATTTTTGAATTTTGTCTAGATTATAGGTTCAAAAGAAAGGAAACCAGTAAAAAGTACATGTTTAATGCCCACTAGCCTTTTATAGTGGGTGAAACTTGTTAATAAGCAGAAAAAACTAAATACAGTAAAACACTCAAATCTGACATGTCCGCGTATGTGAAAAATTGAGATTTTTTCAATTTTTGAATTTTGTCTAGATTATAGGTTCAAAAGAAAGGAAACCAGTAAAAAGTACATGTTTAATGCCCACTAGCCTTTTATAGTGGGTGAAACTTGTTAATAAGCAGAAAAAACTAAATACAGTAAAACACTCAAATCTGACATGTCCGCGTATGTGAAAAATTGAGATTTTTTCAATTTTTGAATTTTGTCTAGATTATAGGTTCAAAAGAAAGGAAATCAGTAAAAAATGCATGTTAAATTCACAGTAGCCTTCTATAGTGAGTGAAACTTGTTAATAAGCAGAAAAAACTAAATACTCTGAAAACACTAAAATCTGACATGTCCGCGTATGTGAAAAATTGAGATTTTTTCAATTTTTGAATTTTGTCTAGATTATAGGTTCAAAAGAAAGGAAACCAGTAAAAAGTACATGTTTAATGCCCACTAGCCTTTTATAGTGGGTGAAACTTGTTAATAAGCAGAAAAAACTAAATACAGTAAAACACTCAAATCTGACATGTCCGCGTATGTGAAAATTGAGATTTTTTCAATTTTTGAATTTTGTCTAGATTATAGGTTCAAAAGAACGGAAATCAGTAAAAAATACATGTTAAATGCACACTAGCCTTCTATACTTGGTGAAACATGTTAATAAGCAGAAAAAACTAAATACTCAGAAAACACTCAAATCTGACATGTCCGCGTATGTGAAACATTGAGATTTTTTCAATTTTTGAATTTTGTCTAGATTATAGGTTCAAAAGAAAGGAAATCAGTAAAAAATACATGTTAAATGCACACTAGCCTTCTATAGTTGGTGAAACTTGTTAATAAGCAGAAAAAACTAAATACAGTAAAACACTCAAATCTGACATGTCCGCGTATGTGAAAAATTGAGATTTTTTCAATTTTTGAATTTTGTCTAGATTATAGGTTCAAAAGAAAGGAAATCAGTAAAAAATGCATGTTAAATTCACACTAGCCTTCTATAGTAGGTGAAACTTGTTTATAAGCAGAAAAAACTAAATACTCTGAAAACACTAAAATCTGACATGTCCGCGTATGTGAAAATTGAGATTTTTTCAATTTTTGAATTTTGTCTAGATTATAGGTTCAAAAGAAAGGAAACCAGTAAAAAGTACATGTTTAATGCCCACTAGCCTTTTATAGTGGGTGAAACTTGTTAATAAGCAGAAAAAACTAAATACTCTGAAAACACTCAAATCTGACATGTCCGCGTATGTGAAAAATTGAGATTTTTTCAATTTTTGAATTTTGTCTAGATTATAGGTTCAAAAGAAAGGAAACCAGTAAAAAGTACATGTTTAATGCACACTAGCCTTCTATAGTTGGTGAAACTTGTTAATAAGCAGAAAAAACTAAATACTCTGAAAACACTCAAATCTGACATGTCCGCGTATGTGAAAAATTGAGATTTTTTCAATTTTTGAATTTTGTCTAGATTATAGGTTCAAAAGAAAGGAAATCAGTAAAAAATGCATGTTAAATTCACACTAGCCTTCTATAGTGGGTGAAACTTGTTAATAAGCAGAAAAAACTAAATACTCTGAAAACACTCAAATCTGACATGTCCGCGTATGTGAAAAATTGAGATTTTTTCAATTTTTGAATTTTGTCTAGATTATAGGTTCAAAAGAAAGGAAATCAGTAAAAAATGCATGTTAAATTCACACTAGCCTTCTATAGTGGGTGAAACTTGTTAATAAGCAGAAAAAACTAAATACTCTGAAAACACTAAAATCTGACATGTCCGCGTATGTGAAAAATTGAGATTTTTTCAATTTTTGAATTTTGTCTAGATTATAGGTTCAAAAGAAAGGAAACCAGTAAAAAGTACATGTTTAATGCCCACTAGCCTTTTATAGTGTGTGAAACTTGTTAATAAGCAGAAAAAACTAAATACAGTAAAACACTCAAATCTGACATGTCCGCGTATGTGAAAAATTGAGATTTTTTCAATTTTTGAATTTTGTCTAGATTATAGGTTCAAAAGAAAGGAAACCAGTAAAAAGTACATGTTTAATGCCCACTAGCCTTTTATAGTGGGTGAAACTTGTTAATAAGCAGAAAAAACTAAATACAGTAAAACACTCAAATCTGACATGTCCGCGTATGTGAAAAATTGAGATTTTTTCAATTTTTGAATTTTGTCTAGATTATAGGTTCAAAAGAAAGGAAATCAGTAAAAAATGCATGTTAAATTCACAGTAGCCTTCTATAGTGAGTGAAACTTGTTAATAAGCAGAAAAAACTAAATACTCTGAAAACACTAAAATCTGACATGTCCGCGTATGTGAAAAATTGAGATTTTTTCAATTTTTGAATTTTGTCTAGATTATAGGTTCAAAAGAAAGGAAACCAGTAAAAAGTACATGTTTAATGCCAACTAGCCTTTTATAGTGGGTGAAACTTGTTAATAAGCAGAAAAAACTAAATACAGTAAAACACTCAAATCTGACATGTCCGCGTATGTGAAAATTGAGATTTTTTCAATTTTTGAATTTTGTCTAGATTATAGGTTCAAAAGAACGGAAATCAGTAAAAAATACATGTTAAATGCACACTAGCCTTCTATACTTGGTGAAACATGTTAATAAGCAGAAAAAACTAAATACTCAGAAAACACTCAAATCTGACATGTCCGCGTATGTGAAACATTGAGATTTTTTCAATTTTTGAATTTTGTCTAGATTATAGGTTCAAAAGAAAGGAAATCAGTAAAAAATACATGTTAAATGCACACTAGCCTTCTATAGTTGGTGAAACTTGTTAATAAGCAGAAAAAACTAAATACTCTGAAAACACTCAAATCTGACATGTCCGCGTATGTGAAAAATTGAGATTTTTTCAATTTTTGAATTTTGTCTAGATTATAGGTTCAAAAGAAAGGAAATCAGTAAAAAATGCATGTTAAATTCACACTAGCCTTCTATAGTGGGTGAAACTTGTTAATAAGCAGAAAAAACTAAATACTCTGAAAACACTAAAATCTGACATGTCCGCGTATGTGAAAAATTGAGATTTTTTCAATTTTTGAATTTTGTCTAGATTATAGGTTCAAAAGAAAGGAAACCAGTAAAAAGTACATGTTTAATGCCCACTAGCCTTTTATAGTGGGTGAAACTTGTTAATAAGCAGAAAAAACTAAATACAGTAAAACACTCAAATCTGACATGTCCGCGTATGTGAAAAATTGAGATTTTTTCAATTTTTGAATTTTGTCTAGATTATAGGTTCAAAAGAAAGGAAATCAGTAAAAAATGCATGTTAAATTCACACTAGCCTTCTATAGTGGGTGAAACTTGTTAATAAGCAGAAAAAACTAAATACTCTGAAAACACTAAAATCTGACATGTCCGCGTATGTGAAAAATTGAGATTTTTTCAATTTTTGAATTTTGTCTAGATTATAGGTTCAAAAGAAAGGAAACCAGTAAAAAGTACATGTTTAATGCCCACTAGCCTTTTATAGTGTGTGAAACTTGTTAATAAGCAGAAAAAACTAAATACAGTAAAACACTCAAATCTGACATGTCCGCGTATGTGAAAAATTGAGATTTTTTCAATTTTTGAATTTTGTCTAGATTATAGGTTCAAAAGAAAGGAAACCAGTAAAAAGTACATGTTTAATGCCCACTAGCCTTTTATAGTGGGTGAAACTTGTTAATAAGCAGAAAAAACTAAATACAGTAAAACACTCAAATCTGACATGTCCGCGTATGTGAA
Organism: Euprymna scolopes; assembly: GCF_053919585.1. Classification (NCBI taxonomy): domain Eukaryota; kingdom Metazoa; phylum Mollusca; class Cephalopoda; order Sepiida; family Sepiolidae; genus Euprymna; species Euprymna scolopes. Next base: position 113,534,653 of record NC_136490.1, on the reverse strand, counting down.
AAATTGAGATTTTTTCAATTTTTGAATTTTGTCTAGATTATAGGTTCAAAAGAAAGGAAATCAGTAAAAAATGCATGTTAAATTCACAGTAGCCTTCTATAGTGAGTGAAACTTGTTAATAAGCAGAAAAAACTAAATACTCTGAAAACACTAAAATCTGACATGTCCGCGTATGTGAAAAATTGAGATTTTTTCAATTTTTGAATTTTGTCTAGATTATAGGTTCAAAAGAAAGGAAACCAGTAAAAAGTACATGTTTAATGCCAACTAGCCTTTTATAGTGGGTGAAACTTGTTAATAAGCAGCAAAAACTAAATACAGTAAAACACTCAAATCTGACATGTCCGCGTATGTGAAAATTGAGATTTTTTCAATTTTTGAATTTTGTCTAGATTATAGGTTCAAAAGAACGGAAATCAGTAAAAAATACATGTTAAATGCACACTAGCCTTCTATACTTGGTGAAACATGTTAATAAGCAGAAAAAACTAAATACTCAGAAAACACTCAAATCTGACATGTCCGCGTATGTGAAACATTGAGATTTTTTCAATTTTTGAATTTTGTCTAGATTATAGGTTCAAAAGAAAGGAAATCAGTAAAAAATACATGTTAAATGCACACTAGCCTTCTATAGTTGGTGAAACTTGTTAATAAGCAGAAAAAACTAAATACTCTGAAAACACTCAAATCTGACATGTCCGCGTATGTGAAAAATTGAGATTTTTTCAATTTTTGAATTTTGTCTAGATTATAGGTTCAAAAGAAAGGAAATCTGTAAAAAATGCATGTTAAATTCACACTAGCCTTCTATAGTGGGTGAAACTTGTTAATAAGCAGAAAAAACTAAATACTCTGAAAACACTAAAATCTGACATGTCCGCGTATGTGAAAAATTGAGATTTTTTCAATTTTTGAATTTTGTCTAGATTATAGGTTCAAAAGAAAGGAAACCAGTAAAAAGTACATGTTTAATGCCCACTAGCCTTTTATAGTGGGTGAAACTTGTTAATAAGCAGAAAAAACTAAATACAGTAAAACACTCAAATCTGACATGTCCGCGTATGTGAAAAATTGAGATTTTTTCAATTTTTGAATTTTGTCTAGATTATAGGTTCAAAAGAAAGGAAATCAGTAAAAAATGCATGTTAAATTCACAGTAGCCTTCTATAGTGGGTGAAACTTGTTAATAAGCAGAAAAAACTAAATACTCTGAAAACACTAAAATCTGACATGTCCGCGTATGTGAAAAATTGAGATTTTTTCAATTTTTGAATTTTGTCTAGATTATAGGTTCAAAAGAAAGGAAACCAGTAAAAAGTACATGTTTAATGCCCACTAGCCTTTTATAGTGGGTGAAACTTGTTAATAAGCAGAAAAAACTAAATACAGTAAAACACTCAAATCTGACATGTCCGCGTATGTGAAAATTGAGATTTTTTCAATTTTTGAATTTTGTCTAGATTATAGGTTCAAAAGAACGGAAATCAGTAAAAAATACATGTTAAATGCACACTAGCCTTCTATACTTGGTGAAACATGTTAATAAGCAGAAAAAACTAAATACTCAGAAAACACTCAAATCTGACATGTCCGCGTATGTGAAACATTGAGATTTTTTCAATTTTTGAATTTTGTCTAGATTATAGGTTCAAAAGAAAGGAAATCAGTAAAAAATACATGTTAAATGCACACTAGCCTTCTATAGTTGGTGAAACTTGTTAATAAGCAGAAAAAACTAAATACTCTGAAAACACTCAAATCTGACATGTCCGCGTATGTGAAAAATTGAGATTTTTTCAATTTTTGAATTTTGTCTAGATTATAGGTTCAAAAGAAAGGAAATCAGTAAAAAATGCATGTTAAATTCACACTAGCCTTCTATAGTGGGTGAAACTTGTTAATAAGCAGAAAAAACTAAATACTCTGAAAACACTAAAATCTGACATGTCCGCGTATGTGAAAAATTGAGATTTTTTCAATTTTTGAATTTTGTCTAGATTATAGGTTCAAAAGAAAGGAAACCAGTAAAAAGTACATGTTTAATGCCCACTAGCCTTTTATAGTGGGTGAAACTTGTTAATAAGCAGAAAAAACTAAATACAGTAAAACACTCAAATCTGACATGTCCGCGTATGTGAAAAATTGAGATTTTTTCAATTTTTGAATTTTGTCTAGATTATAGGTTCAAAAGAAAGGAAACCAGTAAAAAGTACATGTTTAATGCACACTAGCCTTCTATAGTTGGTGAAACTTGTTAATAAGCAGAAAAAACTAAATACTCTGAAAACACTAAAATCTGACATGTCCGCGTATGTGAAAAATTGAGATTTTTTCAATTTTTGAATTTTGTCTAGATTATAGGTTCAAAAGAAAGGAAATCAGTAAAAAATGCATGTTAAATTCACACTAGCCTTCTATAGTGGGTGAAACTTGTTAATAAGCAGAAAAAACTAAATACTCTGAAAACACTCAAATCTGACATGTCCGCGTATGTGAAAAATTGAGATTTTTTCAATTTTTGAATTTTGTCTAGATTATAGGTTCAAAAGAAAGGAAATCAGTAAAAAATGCATGTTAAATTCACACTAGCCTTCTATAGTGGGTGAAACTTGTTAATAAGCAGAAAAAACTAAATACTCTGAAAACACTAAAATCTGACATGTCCGCGTATGTGAAAAATTGAGATTTTTTCAATTTTTGAATTTTGTCTAGATTATAGGTTCAAAAGAAAGGAAACCAGTAAAAAGTACATGTTTAATGCCCACTAGCCTTTTATAGTGTGGAGAAACTTTTTAATAAGCAGAAAAAACTAAATACAGTAAAACACTCAAATCTGACATGTCCGCGTATGTGAAAAATTGAGATTTTTTCAATTTTTGAATTTTGTCTAGATTATAGGTTCAAAAGAAAGGAAACCAGTAAAAAGTACATGTTTAATGCCCACTAGCCTTTTATAGTGGGTGAAACTTGTTAATAAGCAGAAAAAACTAAATACAGTAAAACACTCAAATCTGACATGTCCGCGTATGTGAAAAATTGAGATTTTTTCAATTTTTGAATTTTGTCTAGATTATAGGTTCAAAAGAAAGGAAATCAGTAAAAAATGCATGTTAAATTCACAGTAGCCTTCTATAGTGAGTGAAACTTGTTAATAAGCAGAAAAAACTAAATACTCTGAAAACACTAAAATCTGACATGTCCGCGTATGTGAAAAATTGAGATTTTTTCAATTTTTGAATTTTGTCTAGATTATAGGTTCAAAAGAAAGGAAACCAGTAAAAAGTACATGTTTAATGCCCACTAGCCTTTTATAGTGGGTGAAACTTGTTAATAAGCAGAAAAAACTAAATACAGTAAAACACTCAAATCTGACATGTCCGCGTATGTGAAAATTGAGATTTTTTCAATTTTTGAATTTTGTCTAGATTATAGGTTCAAAAGAACGGAAATCAGTAAAAAATACATGTTGAATGCACACTAGCCTTCTATACTTGGTGAAACATGTTAATAAGCAGAAAAAACTAAATACTCAGAAAACACTCAAATCTGACATGTCCGCGTATGTGAAACATTGAGATTTTTTCAATTTTTGAATTTTGTCTAGATTATAGGTTCAAAAGAAAGGAAATCAGTAAAAAATACATGTTAAATGCACACTAGCCTTCTATAGTTGGTGAAACTTGTTAATAAGCAGAAAAAACTAAATACTCTGAAAACACTCAAATCTGACATGTCCGCGTATGTGAAAAATTGAGATTTTTTCAATTTTTGAATTTTGTCTAGATTATAGGTTCAAAAGAAAGGAAATCAGTAAAAAATGCATGTTAAATTCACACTAGCCTTCTATAGTGGGTGAAACTTGTTAATAAGCAGAAAAAACTAAATACTCTGAAAACACTAAAATCTGACATGTCCGCGTATGTGAAAAATTGAGATTTTTTCAATTTTTGAATTTTGTCTAGATTATAGGTTCAAAAGAAAGGAAACCAGTAAAAAGTACATGTTTAATGCCCACTAGCCTTTTATAGTGGGTGAAACTTGTTAATAAGCAGAAAAAACTAAATACAGTAAAACACTCAAATCTGACATGTCCGCGTATGTGAAAAATTGAGATTTTTTCAATTTTTGAATTTTGTCTAGATTATAGGTTCAAAAGAAAGGAAACCAGTAAAAAGTACATGTTTAATGCCCACTAGCCTTTTATAGTGGGTGAAACTTGTTAATAAGCAGAAAAAACTAAATACAGTAAAACACTCAAATCTGACATGTCCGCGTATGTGAAAATTGAGATTTTTTCAATTTTTGAATTTTGTCTAGATTATAGGTTCAAAAGAACGGAAATCAGTAAAAAATACATGTTAAATGCACACTAGCCTTCTATACTTGGTGAAACATGTTAATAAGCAGAAAAAACTAAATACTCAGAAAACACTCAAATCTGACATGTCCGCGTATGTGAAACATTGAGATTTTTTCAATTTTTGAATTTTGTCTAGATTATAGGTTCAAAAGAAAGGAAATCAGTAAAAAATACATGTTAAATGCACACTAGCCTTCTATAGTTGGTGAAACTTGTTAATAAGCAGAAAAAACTAAATACTCTGAAAACACTCAAATCTGACATGTCCGCGTATGTGAAAAATTGAGATTTTTTCAATTTTTGAATTTTGTCTAGATTATAGGTTCAAAAGAAAGGAAATCAGTAAAAAATGCATGTTAAATTCACACTAGCCTTCTATAGTGGGTGAAACTTGTTAATAAGCAGAAAAAACTAAATACTCTGAAAACACTAAAATCTGACATGTCCGCGTATGTGAAAAATTGAGATTTTTTCAATTTTTGAATTTTGTCTAGATTATAGGTTCAAAAGAAAGGAAACCAGTAAAATTACATGTTTAATGCCCACTAGCCTTTTATAGTGGGTGAAACTTGTTAATAAGCAGAAAAAACTAAATACAGTAAAACACTCAAATCTGACATGTCCGCGTATGTGAAAAATTGAGATTTTTTCAATTTTTGAATTTTGTCTAGATTATAGGTTCAAAAGAAAGAAATCAGTAAAAAATGCATGTTAAATTCACAGTAGCCTTCTATAGTGAGTGAAACTTGTTAATAAGCAGAAAAAACTAAATACTCTGAAAACACTAAAATCTGACATGTCCGCGTATGTGAAAAATTGAGATTTTTTCAATTTTTGAATTTTGTCTAGATTATAGGTTCAAAAGAAAGGAACCAGTAAAAAGTACATGTTTAATGCCCACTAGCCTTTTATAGTGGGTGAAACTTGTTAATAAGCAGAAAAAACTAAATACAGTAAAACACTCAAATCTGACATGTCCGCGTATGTGAAAATTGAGATTTTTTCAATTTTTGAATTTTGTCTAGATTATAGGTTCAAAAGAACGGAAATCAGTAAAAAATACATGTTAAATGCACACTAGCCTTCTATACTTGGTGAAACATTTTAATAAGCAGAAAAAACTAAATACTCAGAAAACACTCAAATCTGACATGTCCGCGTATGTGAAACATTGAGATTTTTTCAATTTTTGAATTTTGTCTAGATTATAGGTTCAAAAGAAAGGAAATCAGTAAAAAATACATGTTAAATGCACACTAGCCTTCTATAGTTGGTGAAACTTGTTAATAAGCAGAAAAAACTAAATACTCTGAAAACACTCAAATCTGACATGTCCGCGTATGTGAAAAATTGAGATTTTTTCAATTTTTGAATTTTGTCTAGATTATAGGTTCAAAAGAAAGGAAATCAGTAAAAAATGCATGTTAAATTCACACTAGCCTTCTATAGTGGGTGAAACTTGTTAATAAGCAGAAAAAACTAAATACTCTGAAAACACTAAAATCTGACATGTCCGCGTATGTGAAAAATTGAGATTTTTTCAATTTTTGAATTTTGTCTAGATTATAGGTTCAAAAGAAAGGAAACCAGTAAAAAGTACATGTTTAATGCCCACTAGCCTTTTATAGTGGGTGAAACTTGTTAATAAGCAGAAAAAACTAAATACAGTAAAACACTCAAATCTGACATGTCCGCGTATGTGAAAAATTGAGATTTTTTCAATTTTTGAATTTTGTCTAGATTATAGGTTCAAAAGAAAGGAAACCAGTAAAAAGTACATGTTAAATGCACACTAGCCTTCTATAGTGGGGGAAACTTGTTAATAAGGAGAAAAAACTAAATACTCTGAAAACACTCAAATCTGACATGTCCGCGTATGTGAAAAATTGAGATTTTTTCAATTTTTGAATTTTGTCTAGATTATAGGTTCAAAAGAAAGGAAATCAGTAAAAAATGCATGTTAAATTCACAGTAGCCTTCTATAGTGAGTGAAACTTGTTAATAAGCAGAAAAAACTAAATACTCTGAAAACACTAAAATCTGACATGTCCGCGTATGTGAAAAATTGAGATTTTTTCAATTTTTGAATTTTGTCTAGATTATAGGTTCAAAAGAAAGGAAACCAGTAAAAAGTACATGTTTAATGCCCACTAGCCTTTTATAGTGGGTGAAACTTGTTAATAAGCAGAAAAAACTAAATACAGTAAAACACTCAAATCTGACATGTCCGCGTATGTGAAAAATTGAGATTTTTTCAATTTTTGAATTTTGTCTAGATTATAGGTTCAAAAGAAAGGAAACCAGTAAAAAGTACATGTTTAATGCCCACTAGCCTTTTATAGTGGGTGAAACTTGTTAATAAGCAGAAAAAACTAAATACTCTGAAAACACTCAAATCTGACATGTCCGCGTATGTGAAAAATTGAGATTTTTTCAATTTTTGAATTTTGTCTAGATTATAGGTTCAAAAGAAAGGAAACCAGTAAAAAGTACATGTTTAATGCCCACTAGCCTTCTATAGTTGGTGAAACTTGTTAATAAGCAGAAAAAACTAAATACTCTGAAAACACTATAATCTGACATGTCCGCGTATGTGAAAAATTGAGATTTTTTCAATTTTTGAATTTTGTCTAGATTATAGGTTCAAAAGAAAGGAAACCAGTAAAAAGTACATGTTTAATGCACACTAGCCTTCTATAGTTGGTGAAACTTGTTAATAAGCAGAAAAAACTAAATACTCTGAAAACACTCAAATCTGACATGTCCGCGTATGTGAAAAATTGAGATTTTTTCAATTTTTGAATTTTGTCTAGATTATAGCTTCAAAAGAAAGGAAATCAGTAAAAAATGCATGTTAAATTCACACTAGCCTTCTATAGTGGGTGAAACTTGTTAATAAGCAGAAAAAACTAAATACTCTGAAAACACTAAAATCTGACATGTCCGCGTATGTGAAAAATTGAGATTTTTTCAATTTTTGAATTTTGTCTAGATTATAGGTTCAAAAGAAAGGAAACCAGTAAAAAGTACATGTTTAATGCCCACTAGCCTTTTATAGTGGGTGAAACTTGTTAATAAGCAGAAAAAACTAAATACAGTAAAACACTCAAATCTGACATGTCCGCGTATGTGAAAAATTGAGATTTTTTCAATTTTTGAATTTTGTCTAGATTATAGGTTCAAAAGAACGGAAATCAGTAAAAAGTACATGTTTAATGCACACTAGCCTTCTATAGTTGGTGAAACTTGTTAATAAGCAGAAAAAACTAAATACTCTGAAAACACTCAAATCTGACATGTCCGCGTATGTGAAAAATTGAGATTTTTTCAATTTTTGAATTTTGTCTAGATTATAGGTTCAAAAGAAAGGAAATCAGTAAAAAATGCATGTTAAATTCACACTTGCCTTCTATAGTGGGTGAAACTTGTTAATAAGCAGAAAAAACTAAATACTCTGAAAACACTCAAATCTGACATGTCCGCGTATGTGAAAAATTGAGATTTTTTCAATTTTTGAATTTTGTCTAGATTATAGGTTCAAAAGAAAGGAAATCAGTAAAAAATGCATGTTAAATTCACACTAGCCTTCTATAGTGGGTGAAACTTGTTAATAAGCAGAAAAAACTAAATACTCTGAAAACACTCAAATCTGACATGTCCGCGTATGTGAAAAATTGAGATTTTTTCAATTTTTGAATTTTGTCTAGATTATAGGTTCAAAAGAAAGGAAACCAGTAAAAAGTACATGTTTAATGCCCACTAGCCTTTTATAGTGGGTGAAACTTGTTAATAAGCAGAAAAAACTAAATACAGTAAAACACTCAAATCTGACATGTCCGCGTATATGTGAAAAATTGAGATTTTTTCAATTTTTGAATTTTGTCTAGATTATAGGGTCAAAAGAAAGGAAATCAGTAAAAAATACATGTTAAATGCACACTAGCCTTCTATAGTGGGTGAAACTTGTTAATAAGCAGAAAAAACTAAATACTCTGAAAACACTCAAATCTGACATGTCCGCGTATGTGAAAAATTGAGATTTTTTCAATTTTTGAATTTTGTCTAGATTATACGTTCAAAAGAAAGGAAATCAGTAAAAAATGCATGTTAAATTCACACTAGCCTTCTATAGTGGGTGAAACTTGTTAATAAGCAGAAAAAACTAAATACTCTGAAAACACTAAAATCTGACATGTCCGCGTATGTGAAAAATTGAGATTTTTTCAATTTTTGAATTTTGTCTAGATTATAGGTTCAAAAGAAAGGAAACCAGTAAAAAGTACATGTTTAATGCCCACTAGCCTTTTATAGTGGGTGAAACTTGTTAATAAGCAGAAAAAACTAAATACAGTAAAACACTCAAATCTGACATGTCCGCGTATGTGAAAAATTGAGATTTTTTCAATTTTTGAATTTTGTCTAGATTATAGGTTCAAAAGAAAGGAAACCAGTAAAAAGTACATGTTTAATGCCCACTAGCCTTTTATAGTGGGTGAAACTTGTTAATAAGCAGAAAAAACTAAATATAGTAAAACACTCAAATCTGACATGTCCGCGTATGTGAAAAATTGAGATTTTTTCAATTTTTGAATTTTGTCTAGATTATAGGTTCAAAAGAAAGGAAATCAGTAAAAAATGCATGTTAAATTCACACTAGCCTTCTATAGTGGGTGAAACTTGTTAATAAGCAGAAAAAACTAAATACTCTGAAAACACTAAAATCTGACATGTCCGCGTATGTGAAAAATTGAGATTTTTTCAATTTTTGAATTTTGTCTAGATTATAGGTTCAAAAGAAAGGAAACCAGTAAAAAGTACATGTTTAATGCCCACTAGCCTTTTATAGTGGGTGAAACTTGTTAATAAGCAGAAAAAACTAAATACAGTAAAACACTCAAATCTGACATGTCCGCGTATGTGAAAAATTGAGATTTTTTCAATTTTTGAATTTTGTCTAGATTATAGGTTCAAAAGAAAGGAAACCAGTAAAAAGTACATGTTTAATGCCCACTAGCCTTTTATAGTGGGTGAAACTTGTTAATAAGCAGAAAAAACTAAATATAGTAAAACACTCAAATCTGACATGTCCGCGTATGTGAAAAATTGAGATTTTTTCAATTTTTGAATTTTGTCTAGATTATAGGTTCAAAAGAACGGAAATCAGTAAAAAATACATGTTAAATGCACACTAGCCTACTATAGTGGGTGAAACTTGTTAATAAGCAGAAAAAACTAAATACTCTGAAAACACTAAAATCTGACATGTCCGCGTATGTGAAAAATTGAGATTTTTTCAATTTTTGAATTTTGTCTAGATTATAGGTTCAAAAGAAAGGAAACCAGTAAAAAGTACATGTTTAATGCCCACTAGCCTTTTATAGTGGGTGAAACTTGTTAATAAGCAGAAAAAACTAAATACAGTAAAACACTCAAATCTGACATGTCCGCGTATGTGAAAAATTGAGATTTTTTCAATTTTTGAATTTTGTCTAGATTATAGGTTCAAAAGAAAGGAAACCAGTAAAAAGTACATGTTTAATGCACACTAGCCTTCTATAGTTGGTGAAACTTGTTAATAAGCAGAAAAAACTAAATACTCTGAAAACACTCAAATCTGACATGTCCGCGTATGTGAAAAATTGAGATTTTTTCAATTTTTGAATTTTGTCTAGATTATAGGTTCAAAAGAAAGGAAATCAGTAAAAAATGCATGTTAAATTCACACTAGCCTTCTATAGTGGGTGAAACTTGTTAATAAGCAGAAAAAACTAAATACTCTGAAAACACTCAAATCTGACATGTCCGCGTATGTGAAAAATTGAGATTTTTTCAATTTTTGAATTTTGTCTAGATTATAGGTTCAAAAGAAAGGAAATCAGTAAAAAATGCATGTTAAATTCACACTAGCCTTCTATAGTGGGTGAAACTTGTTAATAAGCAGAAAAAACTAAATACTCTGAAAACACTAAAATCTGACATGTCCGCGTATGTGAAAAATTGAGATTTTTTCAATTTTTGAATTTTGTCTAGATTATAGGTTCAAAAGAAAGGAAACCAGTAAAAAGTACATGTTTAATGCCCACTAGCCTTTTATAGTGGGTGAAACTTGTTAATAAGCAGAAAAAACTAAATACAGTAAAACACTCAAATCTGACATGTCCGCGTATGTGAAAAATTGAGATTTTTTCAATTTTTGAATTTTGTCTAGATTATAGGTTCAAAAGAAAGGAAACCAGTAAAAAGTACATGTTTAATGCCCACTAGCCTTTTATAGTGGGTGAAACTTGTTAATAAGCAGAAAAAACTAAATACAGTAAAACACTCAAATCTGACATGTCCGCGTATGTGAAAAATTGAGATTTTTTCAATTTTTGAATTTTGTCTAGATTATAGGTTCAAAAGAAAGGAAATCAGTAAAAAATGCATGTTAAATTCACAGTAGCCTTCTATAGTGAGTGAAACTTGTTAATAAGCAGAAAAAACTAAATACTCTGAAAACACTAAAATCTGACATGTCCGCGTATATGTGAAAAATTGAGATTTTTTCAATTTTTGAATTTTGTCTAGATTATAGGTTCAAAAGAAAGGAAATCAGTAAAAAATACATGTTAAATGCACACTAGCCTTCTATAGTGGGTGAAACTTGTTAATAAGCAGAAAAAACTAAATACTCTGAAAACACTCAAATCTGACATGTCCGCGTATGTGAAAAATTGAGATTTTTTCAATTTTTGAATTTTGTCTAGATTATAGGTTCAAAAGAAAGGAAATCAGTAAAAAATGCATGTTAAATTCACACTAGCCTTCTATAGTGGGTGAAACTTGTTAATAAGCAGAAAAAACTCAATACTCTGAAAACACTAAAATCTGACATGTCCGCGTATGTGAAAAATTGAGATTTTTTCAATTTTTGAATTTTGTCTAGATTATAGGTTCAAAAGAAAGGAAACCAGTAAAAAGTACATGTTTAATGCCCACTAGCCTTTTATAGTGGGTGAAACTTGTTAATAAGCAGAAAAAACTAAATACAGTAAAACACTCAAATCTGACATGTCCGCGTATGTGAAAAATTGAGATTTTTTCAATTTTTGAATTTTGTCTAGATTATAGGTTCAAAAGAAAGGAAACCAGTAAAAAGTACATGTTTAATGCCCACTAGCCTTTTATAGTGGGTGAAACTTGTTAATAAGCAGAAAAAACTAAATATAGTAAAACACTCAAATCTGACATGTCCGCGTATGTGAAAAATTGAGATTTTTTCAATTTTTGAATTTTGTCTAGATTATAGGTTCAAAAGAACGGAAATCAGTAAAAAATACATGTTAAATGCACACTAGCCTACTATAGTGGGTGAAACTTGTTAATAAGCAGAAAAAACTAAATACTCTGAAAACACTAAAATCTGACATGTCCGCGTATGTGAAAAATTGAGATTTTTTCAATTTTTGAATTTTGTCTAGATTATAGGTTCAAAAGAAAGGAAACCAGTAAAAAGTACATGTTTAATGCCCACTAGCCTTTTATAGTGGGTGAAACTTGTTAATAAGCAGAAAAAAACTAAATACAGTAAAACACTCAAATCTGACATGTCCGCGTATGTGAAAAATTGAGATTTTTTCAATTTTTGAATTTTGTCTAGATTATAGGTTCAAAAGAAAGGAAATCAGTAAAAAATGCATGTTAAATTCACACTAGCCTTCTATAGTGGGTGAAACTTGTTAATAAGCAGAAAAAACTAAATACTCTGAAAACACTAAAATCTGACATGTCCGCGTATGTGAAAAATTGAGATTTTTTCAATTTTTGAATTTTGTCTAGATTATAGGTTCAAAAGAAAGGAAACCAGTAAAAAGTACATGTTTAATGCCCACTAGCCTTTTATAGTGGGTGAAACTTGTTAATAAGCAGAAAAAACTAAATACAGTAAAACACTCAAATCTGACATGTCCGCGTATGTGAAAAATTGAGATTTTTTCAATTTTTGAATTTTGTCTAGATTATAGGTTCAAAAGAAAGGAAACCAGTAAAAAGTACATGTTTAATGCCCACTAGCCTTTTATAGTGGGTGAAACTTGTTAATAAGCAGAAAAAACTAAATACAGTAAAACACTCAAATCTGACATGTCCGCGTATGTGAAAAATTGAGATTTTTTCAATTTTTGAATTTTGTCTAGATTATAGGTTCAAAAGAAAGGAAATCAGTAAAAAATGCATGTTAAATTCACAGTAGCCTTCTATAGTGAGTGAAACTTGTTAATAAGCAGAAAAAACTAAATACTCTGAAAACACTAAAATCTGACATGTCCGCGTATATGTGAAAAATTGAGATTTTTTCAATTTTTGAATTTTGTCTAGATTATAGGTTCAAAAGAAAGGAAATCAGTAAAAAATACATGTTAAATGCACACTAGCCTTCTATAGTGGGTGAAACTTGTTAATAAGCAGAAAAAACTAAATACTCTGAAAACACTCAAATCTGACATGTCCGCGTATGTGAAAAATTGAGATTTTTTCAATTTTTGAATTTTGTCTAGATTATAGGTTCAAAAGAAAGGAAATCAGTAAAAAATGCATGTTAAATTCACACTAGCCTTCTATAGTGGGTGAAACTTGTTAATAAGCAGAAAAAACTCAATACTCTGAAAACACTAAAATCTGACATGTCCGCGTATGTGAAAAATTGAGATTTTTTCAATTTTTGAATTTTGTCTAGATTATAGGTTCAAAAGAAAGGAAACCAGTAAAAAGTACATGTTTAATGCCCACTAGCCTTTTATAGTGGGTGAAACTTGTTAATAAGCAGAAAAAACTAAATACAGTAAAACACTCAAATCTGACATGTCCGCGTATGTGAAAAATTGAGATTTTTTCAATTTTTGAATTTTGTCTAGATTATAGGTTCAAAAGAAAGGAAACCAGTAAAAAGTACATGTTTAATGCCCACTAGCCTTTTATAGTGGGTGAAACTTGTTAATAAGCAGAAAAAACTAAATATAGTAAAACACTCAAATCTGACATGTCCGCGTATGTGAAAAATTGAGATTTTTTCAATTTTTGAATTTTGTCTAGATTATAGGTTCAAAAGAACGGAAATCAGTAAAAAATACATGTTAAATGCACACTAGCCTACTATAGTGGGTGAAACTTGTTAATAAGCAGAAAAAACTAAATACTCTGAAAACACTAAAATCTGACATGTCCGCGTATGTGAAAAATTGAGATTTTTTCAATTTTTGAATTTTGTCTAGATTATAGGTTCAAAAGAAAGGAAACCAGTAAAAAGTACATGTTTAATGCCCACTAGCCTTTTATAGTGGGTGAAACTTGTTAATAAGCAGAAAAAAACTAAATACAGTAAAACACTCAAATCTGACATGTCCGCGTATGTGAAAAATTGAGATTTTTTCAATTTTTGAATTTTGTCTAGATTATAGGTTCAAAAGAACGGAAATCAGTAAAAAATACATGTTAAATGCACACTAGCCTTCTATAGTGGGTTAAACTTGTTAATAAGCAGAAAAAACTAAATACTCTGAAAGCACTCAAATCTGACATGTCCGCGTATGTGAAAAATTGAGATTTTTTCAATTTTTGAATTTTGTCTAGATTATAGGTTCAAAAGAAAGGAAATCAGTAAAAAATACATGCTAAATGCACACTAGCCTTCTATAGTGGGTGAAACTTGTTAATAAGGAGAAAAAACTAAATACTCTGAAAACACTAAAATCTGACATGTCCGCGTATGTGAAAAATTGAGATTTTTTCAATTTTTGAATTTTGTCTAGATTATAGGTTCAAAAGAAAGGAAATCAGTAAAAAATGCATGTTAAATTCACACTAGCCTTCTATAGTGGGTGAAACTTGTTCATAAGCAGAAAAAACTAAATACTCTGAAAACACTAAAATCTGACATGTCCGCGTATGTGAAAAATTGAGATTTTTTCAATTTTTGAATTTTGTCTAGATTATAGGTTCAAAAGAAAGGAAACCAGTAAAAAGTACATGTTAAATGCCCACTAGCCTTTTATAGTGGGTGAAACTTGTTAATAAGCAGAAAAAACTAAATGCAGTAAAACACTCAAATCTGACATGTCCGCGTATGTGAAAAATTGAGATTTTTTCAATTTTTGAATTTTGTCTAGATTATAGGTTCAAAAGAAAGGAAATCAGTAAAAAATGCATGTTAAATTCACACTAGCCTTCTATAGTGGGTGAAACTTGTTAATAAGCAGAAAAAACTAAATACTCTGAAAACACTCAAATCTGACATGTCCGCGTATGTGAAACATTGAGATTTTTTCAATTTTTGAATTTTGTCTAGATTATAGGTTCAAAAGAAAGGAAATCAGTAAAAAATGCATGTTAAATTCACACTAGCCTTCTATAGTGGGTGAAACTTTTTAATAAGCAGAAAAAACTAAATACTCTGAAAACACTAAAATCTGACATGTCCGCGTATGTGAAAAATTGAGATTTTTTCAATTTTTGAATTTTGTCTAGATTATAGGTTCAAAAGAAAGGAAACCAGTAAAAAGTACATGTTTAATGCCCACTAGCCTTTTATAGTGGGTGAAACTTGTTAATAAGCAGAAAAAACTAAATACTCTGAAAACACTCAAATCTGACATGTCCGCGTATGTGAAAAATTGAGATTTTTTCAATTTTTGAATTTTGTCTAGATTATAGGTTCAAAAGAAAGGAAACCAGTAAAAAGTACATGTTTAATGCCCACTAGCCTTTTATAGTGGGTGAAACTTGTTAATAAGCAGAAAAAACTAAATACAGTAAAACACTCAAATCTGACATGTCCGCGTATGTGAAAAATTGAGATTTTTTCAATTTTTGAATTTTGTCTAGATTATAGGTTCAAAAGAAAGGAAATCAGTAAAAAATGCATGTTAAATTCACAGTAGCCTTCTATAGTGAGTGAAACTTGTTAATAAGCAGAAAAAACTAAATACTCTGAAAACACTAAAATCTGACATGTCCGCGTATATGTGAAAAATTGAGATTTTTTCAATTTTTGAATTTTGTCTAGATTATAGGTTCAAAAGAAAGGAAATCAGTAAAAAATACATGTTAAATGCACACTAGCCTTCTATAGTGGGTGAAACTTGTTAATAAGCAGAAAAAACTAAATACTCTGAAAACACTCAAATCTGACATGTCCGCGTATGTGAAAAATTGAGATTTTTTCAATTTTTGAATTTTGTCTAGATTATAGGTTCAAAAGAAAGGAAATCAGTAAAAAATGCATGTTAAATTACACTAGCCTTCTATAGTGGGTGAAACTTGTTAATAAGCAGAAAAAACTCAATACTCTGAAAACACTAAAATCTGACATGTCCGCGTATGTGAAAAATTGAGATTTTTTCAATTTTTGAATTTTGTCTAGATTATAGGTTCAAAAGAAAGGAAACCAGTAAAAAGTACATGTTTAATGCCCACTAGCCTTTTATAGTGGGTGAAACTTGTTAATAAGCAGAAAAAACTAAATACAGTAAAACACTCAAATCTGACATGTCCGCGTATGTGAAAAATTGAGATTTTTTCAATTTTTGAATTTTGTCTAGATTATAGGTTCAAAAGAAAGGAAACCAGTAAAAAGTACATGTTTAATGCCCACTAGCCTTTTATAGTGGGTGAAACTTGTTAATAAGCAGAAAAAACTAAATATAGTAAAACACTCAAATCTGACATGTCCGCGTATGTGAAAAATTGAGATTTTTTCAATTTTTGAATTTTGTCTAGATTATAGGTTCAAAAGAACGGAAATCAGTAAAAAATACATGTTAAATGCACACTAGCCTACTATAGTGGGTGAAACTTGTTAATAAGCAGAAAAAACTAAATACTCTGAAAACACTAAAATCTGACATGTCCGCGTATGTGAAAAATTGAGATTTTTTCAATTTTTGAATTTTGTCTAGATTATAGGTTCAAAAGAAAGGAAACCAGTAAAAAGTACATGTTTAATGCCCACTAGCCTTTTATAGTGGGTGAAACTTGTTAATAAGCAGAAAAAAACTAAATACAGTAAAACACTCAAATCTGACATGTCCGCGTATGTGAAAAATTGAGATTTTTTCAATTTTTGAATTTTGTCTAGATTATAGGTTCAAAAGAACGGAAATCAGTAAAAAATACATGTTAAATGCACACTAGCCTTCTATAGTGGGTTAAACTTGTTAATAAGCAGAAAAAACTAAATACTCTGAAAGCACTCAAATCTGACATGTCCGCGTATGTGAAAAATTGAGATTTTTTCAATTTTTGAATTTTGTCTAGATTATAGGTTCAAAAGAAAGGAAATCAGTAAAAAATACATGCTAAATGCACACTAGCCTTCTATAGTGGGTGAAACTTGTTAATAAGGAGAAAAAACTAAATACTCTGAAAACACTAAAATCTGACATGTCCGCGTATGTGAAAAATTGAGATTTTTTCAATTTTTGAATTTTGTCTAGATTATAGGTTCAAAAGAAAGGAAATCAGTAAAAAATGCATGTTAAATTCACACTAGCCTTCTATAGTGGGTGAAACTTGTTCATAAGCAGAAAAAACTAAATACTCTGAAAACACTAAAATCTGACATGTCCGCGTATGTGAAAAATTGAGATTTTTTCAATTTTTGAATTTTGTCTAGATTATAGGTTCAAAAGAAAGGAAACCAGTAAAAAGTACATGTTAAATGCCCACTAGCCTTTTATAGTGGGTGAAACTTGTTAATAAGCAGAAAAAACTAAATGCAGTAAAACACTCAAATCTGACATGTCCGCGTATGTGAAAAATTGAGATTTTTTCAATTTTTGAATTTTGTCTAGATTATAGGTTCAAAAGAAAGGAAATCAGTAAAAAATGCATGTTAAATTCACACTAGCCTTCTATAGTGGGTGAAACTTGTTAATAAGCAGAAAAAACTAAATACTCTGAAAACACTCAAATCTGACATGTCCGCGTATGTGAAACATTGAGATTTTTTCAATTTTTGAATTTTGTCTAGATTATAGGTTCAAAAGAAAGGAAATCAGTAAAAAATGCATGTTAAATTCACACTAGCCTTCTATAGTGGGTGAAACTTGTTAATAAGCAGAAAAAACTAAATACTCTGAAAACACTAAAATCTGACATGTCCGCGTATGTGAAAAATTGAGATTTTTTCAATTTTTGAATTTTGTCTAGATTATAGGTTCAAAAGAAAGGAAACCAGTAAAAAGTACATGTTTAATGCCCACTAGCCTTTTATAGTGGGTGAAACTTGTTAATAAGCAGAAAAAACTAAATACAGTAAAACACTCAAATCTGACATGTCCGCGTATGTGAAAAATTGAGATTTTTTCAATTTTTGAATTTTGTCTAGATTATAGGTTCAAAAGAAAGGAAACCAGTAAAAAGTACATGTTTAATGCCCACTAGCCTTTTATAGTGGGTGAAACTTGTTAATAAGCAGAAAAAACTAAATACAGTAAAACACTCAAATCTGACATGTCCGCGTATGTGAAAAATTGAGATTTTTTCAATTTTTGAATTTTGTCTAGATTATAGGTTCAAAAGAAAGGAAATCAGTAAAAAATGCATGTTAAATTCACAGTAGCCTTCTATAGTGAGTGAAACTTGTTAATAAGCAGAAAAAACTAAATACTCTGAAAACACTAAAATCTGACATGTCCGCGTATATGTGAAAAATTGAGATTTTTTCAATTTTTGAATTTTGTCTAGATTATAGGTTCAAAAGAAAGGAAATCAGTAAAAAATACATGTTAAATGCACACTAGCCTTCTATAGTGGGTGAAACTTGTTAATAAGCAGAAAAAACTAAATACTCTGAAAACACTCAAATCTGACATGTCCGCGTATGTGAAAAATTGAGATTTTTTCAATTTTTGAATTTTGTCTAGATTATAGGTTCAAAAGAAAGGAAATCAGTAAAAAATGCATGTTAAATTCACACTAGCCTTCTATAGTGGGTGAAACTTGTTAATAAGCAGAAAAAACTCAATACTCTGAAAACACTAAAATCTGACATGTCCGCGTATGTGAAAAATTGAGATTTTTTCAATTTTTGAATTTTGTCTAGATTATAGGTTCAAAAGAAAGGAAACCAGTAAAAAGTACATGTTTAATGCCCACTAGCCTTTTATAGTGGGTGAAACTTGTTAATAAGCAGAAAAAACTAAATACAGTAAAACACTCAAATCTGACATGTCCGCGTATGTGAAAAATTGAGATTTTTTCAATTTTTGAATTTTGTCTAGATTATAGGTTCAAAAGAAAGGAAACCAGTAAAAAGTACATGTTTAATGCCCACTAGCCTTTTATAGTGGGTGAAACTTGTTAATAAGCAGAAAAAACTAAATATAGTAAAACACTCAAATCTGACATGTCCGCGTATGTGAAAAATTGAGATTTTTTCAATTTTTGAATTTTGTCTAGATTATAGGTTCAAAAGAAAGGAAACCAGTAAAAAGTACATGTTTAATGCCCACTAGCCTTTTATAGTGGGTGAAACTTGTTAATAAGCAGAAAAAACTAAATACAGTAAAACACTCAAATCTGACATGTCCGCGTATGTGAAAAATTGAGATTTTTTCAATTTTTGAATTTTGTATAGATTATAGGTTCAAAAGAACGGAAATCAGTAAAAAATACATGTTAAATGCACACTAGCCTTCTATAGTGGGTGAAACTTGTTAATAAGCAGAAAAAACTAAATACTCTGAAAACACTAAAATCTGACATGTCCGCGTATGTGAAAAATTGAGATTTTTTCAATTTTTTAATTTTGTCTAGATTATAGGTTCAAAAGAAAGGAAATCAGTAAAAAATGCATGTTAAATTCACACTAGCCTTCTATAGTGGGTGAAACTTGTTAATAAGCAGAAAAAACTAAATACTCTGAAAACACTAAAATCTGACATGTCCGCGTATGTGAAAAATTGAGATTTTTTCAATTTTTGAATTTTGTCTAGATTATAGGTTCAAAAGAAAGGAAACCAGTAAAAAGTACATGTTTAATGCCCACTAGCCTTTTATAGTGGGTCAAACTTGTTAATAAGCAGAAAAAACTAAATACAGTAAAACACTCAAATCTGACATGTCCGCGTATGTGAAAAATTGAGATTTTTTCAATTTTTGAATTTTGTATAGATTATAGGTTCAAAAGAACGGAAATCAGTAAAAAATACATGTTAAATGCACACTAGCCTTCTATAGTTGGTGAAACTTGTTAATAAGCAGAAAAAACTAAATACAGTAAAACACTAAAATCTGACATGTCCGCGTATGTGAAAAATTGAGATTTTTTCAATTTTTGAATTTTGTCTAGATTATAGGTTCAAAAGAAAGGAAACCAGTAAAAATTACATGTTTAATGCCCACTAGCCTTTTATAGTGGGTGAAACTTGTTAATAAGCAGAAAAAACTAAATACTCTGAAAACACTCAAATCTGACATGTCCGCGTATGTGAAAAATTGAGATTTTTTCAATTTTTGAATTTTGTCTAGATTATAGGTTCAAAAGAAAGGAAATCAGTAAAAAATGCATGTTTAATGCCCACTAGCCTTTTATAGTGGGTGAAACTTGTTAATAAGCAGAAAAAACTAAATACTCTGAAAACACTCAAATCTGACATGTCCGCGTATGTGAAAAATTGAGATTTTTTCAATTTTTGAATTTTGTCTAGATTATAGGTTCAAAAGAAAGGAAATCAGTAAAAAATACATGTTAAATGCACACTAGCCTTCTAAAGTGGGTCAAACTTGTTAATAAGGAGAAAAAACTAAATACTCTGAAAACACTCAAATCTGACATGTCCGCGTATGTGAAAAATTGAGATTTTTTCAATTTTTTAATTTTGTCTAGATTATAGGTTCAAAAGAAAGGAAATCAGTAAAAAATGCATGTTAAATTCACACTAGCCTTCTATAGTGGGTGAAACTTGTAAATAAGCAGAAAAAACTAAATACTCTGAAAACACTCAAATCTGACATGTCCGCGTATGTGAAAAATTGAGATTTTTTCAATTTTGGAATTTTGTCTAGATTATAGGTTCAAAAGAAAGGAAACCAGTAAAAAGTACATGTTTAATGCCCACTAGCCTTTTATAATGGGTGAAACTTGTTAATAAGCAGAAAAAACTAAATACAGTAAAACACTCAAATCTGACATGTCCGCGTATGTGAAAAATTGAGATTTTTTCAATTTTTGAATTTTGTCTAGATTATAGGTTCAAAAGAACGGAAATCAGTAAAAAATACATGTTAAATGCACACTAGCCTTCTATAGTGGGGGAAACTTGTTAATAAGGAGAAAAAACTAAATACTCTGAAAACACTCAAATCTGACATGTCTGCGTATGTGAAAAATTGAGATTTTTTCAATTTTTGAATTTTGTCTAGATTATAGGTTCAAAAGAAAGGAAATCAGTAAAAAATACATGTTAAATGCACACTAGCCTTCTATAGTGGTGAAACTTGTTAATAAGCAGAAAAAACTAAATACTCTGAAAACACTCAAATCTGGCATGTCCGCGTATGTGAAAAATTGAGATTTTTCAATTTTTGAATTTTGTCTAGATTATAGGTTCAAAAGAAAGGAAATCAGTAAAAAATACATGTTAAATGCACACTAGCCTTCTATAGTGGGTGAAACTTGTTGATAAGGAGAAAAAACTAAATACTCTGAAAACATTACAATCTGACATGTCCGCGTATGTGAAAAATTGAGATTTTTTCAATTTTGGAATTTTGTCTAGATTATAGGTTCAAAAGAAAGGAAATCAGTAAAAAGTACATGCTAAATGCCCACTAGCCTTATATAGTGGGTGAAACTTGTTCATAAGCAGAAAAAAACTAAATACAGTAAAACACTCAAATCTGACATGTCCGCGTATGTGAAAAATTGAGATTTTTTCAATTTTTGAATTTTGTCTAGATTATAGGTTCAAAAGAACGGAAATCAGTAAAAAATACATGTTAAATGCACACTAGCCTTCTATAGTGGGTGAAACTTGTTAATAAGCAGAAAAAACTAAATACTCTGAAAACACTCAAATCTGACATGTCCGCGTATGTGAAAAATTGAGATTTTTTCAATTTTTGAATTTTGTCTAGATTATAGGTTCAAAAGAAAGGAAATCAGTAAAAAATACATGTTAAATGCACACTAGCCTTCTATAGTGGTGAAACTTGGTAATAAGCAGAAAAAACTAAATACTCTGAAAACACTAAAATCTGACATGTCCGCGTATGTGAAAAATTGAGATTTTTTCAATTTTTGAATTTTGTCTAGATTATAGGTTCAAAAGAAAGGAAATCAGTAAAAAATACATGTTAAATGCACACTAGCCTTCTATAGTGGGTGAAACTTGTTAATAAGGAGAAAAAACTAAATACTCTGAAAACACTAAAATCTGACATGTCCGCGTATGTGAAAAATTGAGATTTTTTCAATTTTTGAATTTTGTCTAGATTATAGGTTCAAAAGAAAGGAAATCAGTAAAAAATGCATGTTAAATTCACACTAGCCTTCTATAGTGGGTGAAACTTGTTAATAAGCAGAAAAAACTAAATACTCTGAAAACACTCAAATCTGACATGTCCGCGTATGTGAAAAATTGAGATTTTTTCAATTTTGGAATTTTGTCTAGATTATAGGTTCAAAAGAAAGGAAACCAGTAAAAAGTACATGTTTAATGCCCACTAGCCTTTTATAGTGGGTGAAACTTGTTAATAAGCAGAAAAAACTAAATACAGTAAAACACTAAAATCTGACATGTCCGCGTATGTGAAAAATTGAGATTTTTTCAATTTTTGAATTTTGTCTAGATTATAGGTTCAAAAGAACGGAAATCAGTAAAAAATACATGTTAAATGCACACTAGCCTTCTATAGTGGGGGAAACTTGTTAATAAGCAGAAAAAACTAAATACTCTGAAAACACTCAAATCTGACATGTCCGCGTATGTGAAAAATTGAGATTTTTTCAATTTTTGAATTTTGTCTAGATTATAGGTTCAAAAGAAAGGAAATCAGTAAAAAATACATGTTAAATGCACACTAGCCTTCTATAGTGGTGAAACTTGTTAATAAGCAGAAAAAACTAAATACTCTGAAAACACTCAAATCTGACATGTCCGCGTATGTGAAAAATTGAGATTTTTCAATTTTTGAATTTTGTCTAGATTATAGGTTCAAAAGAAAGGAAATCAGTAAAAAATACATGTTAAATGCACACTAGCCTTCTATAGTGGGTGAAACTTGTTGATAAGGAGAAAAAACTAAATACTCTGAAAACATTACAATCTGACATGTCCGCGTATGTGAAAAATTGAGATTTTTTCAATTTTGGAATTTTGTCTAGATTATAGGTTCAAAAGAAAGGAAATCAGTAAAAAGTACATGCTAAATGCCCACTAGCCTTATATAGTGGGTGAAACTTGTTCATAAGCAGAAAAAAACTAAATACAGTAAAACACTCAAATCTGACATGTCCGCGTATGTGAAAAATTGAGATTTTTTCAATTTTTGAATTTTGTCTAGATTATAGGTTCAAAAGAACGGAAATCAGTAAAAAATACATGTTAAATGCACACTAGCCTTCTATAGTGGGTGAAACTTGTTAATAAGCAGAAAAAACTAAATACTCTGAAAACACTCAAATCTGACATGTCCGCGTATGTGAAAAATTGAGATTTTTTCAATTTTTGAATTTTGTCTAGATTATAGGTTCAAAAGAAAGGAAATCAGTAAAAAATACATGTTAAATGCACACTAGCCTTCTATAGTGGTGAAACTTGGTAATAAGCAGAAAAAACTAAATACTCTGAAAACACTAAAATCTGACATGTCCGCGTATGTGAAAAATTGAGATTTTTTCAATTTTTGAATTTTGTCTAGATTATAGGTTCAAAAGAAAGGAAATCAGTAAAAAATACATGTTAAATGCACACTAGCCTTCTATAGTGGGTGAAACTTGTTAATAAGGAGAAAAAACTAAATACTCTGAAAACACTAAAATCTGACATGTCCGCGTATGTGAAAAATTGAGATTTTTTCAATTTTTGAATTTTGTCTAGATTATAGGTTCAAAAGAAAGGAAATCAGTAAAAAATGCATGTTAAATTCACACTAGCCTTCTATAGTGGGTGAAACTTGTTAATAAGCAGAAAAAACTAAATACTCTGAAAACACTCAAATCTGACATGTCCGCGTATGTGAAAAATTGAGATTTTTTCAATTTTGGAATTTTGTCTAGATTATAGGTTCAAAAGAAAGGAAACCAGTAAAAAGTACATGTTTAATGCCCACTAGCCTTTTATAGTGGGTGAAACTTGTTAATAAGCAGAAAAAACTAAATACAGTAAAACACTAAAATCTGACATGTCCGCGTATGTGAAAAATTGAGATTTTTTCAATTTTTGAATTTTGTCTAGATTATAGGTTCAAAAGAACGGAAATCAGTAAAAAATACATGTTAAATGCACACTAGCCTTCTATAGTGGGGGAAACTTGTTAATAAGCAGAAAAAACTAAATACTCTGAAAACACTCAAATCTGACATGTCCGCGTATGTGAAAAATTGAGATTTTTTCAATTTTTGAATTTTGTCTAGATTATAGGTTCAAAAGAAAGGAAATCAGTAAAAAATACATGTTAAATGCACACTAGCCTTCTATAGTGGTGAAACTTGTTAATAAGCAGAAAAAACTAAATACTCTGAAAACACTCAAATCTGACATGTCCGCGTATGTGAAAAATTGAGATTTTTCAATTTTTGAATTTTGTCTAGATTATAGGTTCAAAAGAAAGGAAATCAGTAAAAAATACATGTTAAATGCACACTAGCCTTCTATAGTGGGTGAAACTTGTTGATAAGGAGAAAAAACTAAATACTCTTAAAACATTACAATCTGACATGTCCGCGTATGTGAAAAATTGAGATTTTTTCAATTTTGGAATTTTGTCTAGATTATAGGTTCAAAAGAAAGGAAATCAGTAAAAAGTACATGCTAAATGCCCACTAGCCTTATATAGTGGGTGAAACTTGTTCATAAGCAGAAAAAAACTAAATACAGTAAAACACTCAAATCTGACATGTCCGCGTATGTGAAAAATTGAGATTTTTTCAATTTTTGAATTTTGTCTAGATTATAGGTTCAAAAGAACGGAAATCAGTAAAAAATACATGTTAAATGCACACTAGCCTTCTATAGTGGGTGAAACTTGTTAATAAGCAGAAAAAACTAAATACTCTGAAAACACTAAAATCTGACATGTCCGCGTATGTGAAAAATTGAGATTTTTTCAATTTTTGAATTTTGTCTAGATTATAGGTTCAAAAGAAAGGAAATCAGTAAAAAATACATGTTAAATGCACACTAGCCTTCTATAGTGGTGAAACTTGGTAATAAGCAGAAAAAACTAAATACTCTGAAAACACTCAAATCTGACATGTCCGCGTATGTGAAAAATTGAGATTTTTTCAATTTTTGAATTTTGTCTAGATTATAGGTTCAAAAGAAAGGAAATCAGTAAAAAATACATGTTAAATGCACACTAGCCTTCTATAGTGGTGAAACTTGGTAATAAGCAGAAAAAACTAAATACTCTGAAAACACTCAAATCTGACATGTCCGCGTATGTGAAAAATTGAGATTTTTTCAATTTTTGAATTTTGTCTAGATTATAGGTTCAAAAGAAAGGAAATCAGTAAAAAATACATGTTAAATGCACACTATCCTTCTATAGTGGGTGAAACTTGTTAATAAGCAGAAAAAACTAAATACTCTAAAAACACTCAAATCTGACATGTCCGCGTATGTGAAAAATTGAGATTTTTTCAATTTTGGAATTTTGTCTAGATTATAGGTTCAAAAGAAAGGAAATCAGTAAAAAATACATGTTAAATGCACACTAGCCTTCTATAGTGGGTGAAACTTGGTAATAAGCAGAAAAAAGTAAATACTCTGAAAACACTAAAATCTGACATGTCCGCGTATGTGAAAAATTGAGATTTTTTCAATTTTTGAATTTTGTCTAGATTATAGGTTCAAAAGAAAGGAAATCAGTAAAAAATGCATGTTAAATTCACAGTAGCCTTCTATAGTGAGTGAAACTTGTTAATAAGCAGAAAAAACTAAATACTCTGAAAACACTAAAATCTGACATGTCCGCGTATGTGAAAAATTGAGATTTTTTCAATTTTTGAATTTTGTCTAGATTATAGGTTCAAAAGAAAGGAAACCAGTAAAAAGTACATGTTTAATGCCCACTAGCCTTTTATAGTGGGTGAAACTTGTTAATAAGCAGAAAAAACTAAATACAGTAAAACACTCAAATCTGACATGTCCGCGTATGTGAAAATTGAGATTTTTTCAATTTTTGAATTTTGTCTAGATTATAGGTTCAAAAGAACGGAAATCAGTAAAAAATACATGTTAAATGCACACTAGCCTTCTATACTTGGTGAAACATGTTAATAAGCAGAAAAAACTAAATACTCAGAAAACACTCACATCTGACATGTCCGCGTATGTGAAACATTGAGATTTTTTCAATTTTTGAATTTTGTCTAGATTATAGGTTCAAAAGAAAGGAAATCAGTAAAAAATACATGTTAAATGCACACTAGCCTTCTATAGTGGGTGAAACTTGTTAAAAAGCAGAAAAAACTAAATACTCTGAAAACACTCAAATCTGACATGTCCGCGTATGTGAAAAATTGAGATTTTTTCAATTTTTGAATTTTGTCTAGATTATAGGTTCAAAAGAAAGGAAATCAGTAAAAAATGCATGTTAAATTCACACTAGCCTTCTATAGTGGGTGAAACTTGTTAATAAGCAGAAAAAACTAAATACTCTGAAAACACTAAAATCTGACATGTCCGCGTATGTGAAAAATTGAGATTTTTTCAATTTTTGAATTTTGTCTAGATTATAGGTTCAAAAGAAAGGAAACCAGTAAAAAGTACATGTTTAATGCCCACTAGCCTTTTATAGTGGGTGAAACTTGTTAATAAGCAGAAAAAACTAAATACAGTAAAACACTCAAATCTGACATGTCCGCGTATGTGAAAAATTGAGATTTTTTCAATTTTTGAATTTTGTCTAGATTATAGGTTCAAAAGAACGGAAATCAGTAAAAAATACATGTTAAATGCACACTAGCCTACTATAGTGGGTGAAACTTGTTAATAAGCAGAAAAAACTAAATACTCTGAAAGCACTCAAATCTGACATGTCCGCGTATGTGAAAAATTGAGATTTTTTCAATTTTTGAATATTGTCTAGATTATAGGTTCAAAAGAAAGGAAATCAGTAAAAAATACATGTTAAATGCACACTAGCCTTCTATAGTGGGTGAAACTTGTTAATAAGGAGAAAAAACTAAATACTCTGAAAACACTAAAATCTGACATGTCCGCGTATGTGAAAAATTGAGATTTTTTCAATTTTTGAATTTGTCTAGATTATAGGTTCAAAAGAAAGGAAATCAGTAAAAAATGCATGTTAAATTCACACTAGCCTTCTATAGTGGGTGAAACTTGTGAATAAACAGAAAAAACTAAATACTCTGAAAACACTAAAATCTGACATGTCCGCGTATGTGAAAAATTGAGATTTTTTCAATTTTTGAATTTTGTCTAGATTATAGGTTCAAAAGAAAGGAAACCAGTAAAAAGTACATGTTTAATGCCCACTAGCCTTTTATAGTGGGTGAAACTTGTTAATAAGCAGAAAAAACTAAATGCAGTAAAACACTCAAATCTGACATGTCCGCGTATGTGAAAAATTGAGATTTTTTCAATTTTTGAATTTTGTCTAGATTATAGGTTCAAAAGAAAGGAAACCAGTAAAAAGTACATGTTTAATGCCCACTAGCCTTTTATAGTGGGTGAAACTTGTTAATAAGCAGAAAAAACTAAATACAGTAAAACACTCAAATCTGACATGTCCGCGTATGTGAAAAATTGAGATTTTTTCAATTTTTGAATTTTGTATAGATTATAGGTTCAAAAGAACGGAAATCAGTAAAAAATACATGTTAAATGCACACTAGCCTTCTATAGTGGGTGAAACTTGTTAATAAGCAGAAAAAACTAAATACAGTAAAACACTCAAATCTGACATGTCCGCGTATGTGAAAAATTGAGATTTTTTCAATTTTTGAATTTTGTCTAGATTATAGGTTCAAAAGAAAGGAAACCAGTAAAAATTACATGTTTAATGCCCACTAGCCTTTTATAGTGGGTGAAACTTGTTAATAAGCAGAAAAAACTAAATACAGTAAAACACTCAAATCTGACATGTCCGCGTATGTGAAAAATTGAGATTTTTTCAATTTTTGAATTTTGTCTAGATTATAGGTTCAAAAGAAAGGAAATCAGTAAAAAATGCATGTTAAATTCACACTAGCCTTCTATAGTGGGTGAAACTTGTTAATAAGCAGAAAAAACTAAATACTCTGAAAACACTAAAATCTGACATGTCCGCGTATGTGAAAAATTGAGATTTTTTCAATTTTTGAATTTTGTCTAGATTATAGGTTCAAAAGAAAGGAAATCAGTAAAAAGTACATGTTTAATGCCCACTAGCCTTTTATAGTGGGTGAAACTTGTTAATAAGCAGAAAAAACTAAATACAGTAAAACACTCAAATCTGACATGTCCGCGTATGTGAAAAATTGAGATTTTTTCAATTTTTGAATTTTGTCTAGATTATAGGTTCAAAAGAACGGAAATCAGTAAAAAATACATGTTAAATGCACACTAGCCTACTATAGTGGGTGAAACTTGTTAATAAGCAGAAAAAACTAAATACTCTGAAAACACTAAAATCTGACATGTCCGCGTATGTGAAAAATTGAGATTTTTTCAATTTTTGAATTTTGTCTAGATTATAGGTTCAAAAGAAAGGAAACCAGTAAAAAGTACATGTTAAATGCCCACTAGCCTTTTATAGTGGGTGAAACTTGTTAATAAGCAGAAAAAACTAAATACAGTAAAACACTCAAATCTGACATGTCCGCGTATGTGAAAAATTGAGATTTTTTCAATTTTTGAATTTTGTCTAGATTATAGGTTCAAAAGAACGGAAATCAGTAAAAAATACATGTTAAATGCACACTAGCCTACTATAGTGGGTGAAACTTGTTAATAAGCAGAAAAAACTAAATACTCATAAAACACTAAAATCTGACATGTCCGCGTATGTGAAAAATTGAGATTTTTTCAATTTTTGAATTTTGTCTAGATTATAGGTTCAAAAGAAAGGAAACCAGTAAAAAGTACATGTTTAATGCCCACTAGCCTTTTATAGTGGGTGAAACTTGTTAATAAGCAGAAAAAACTAAATACAGTAAAACACACAAATCTGACATGTCCGCGTATGTGAAAAATTGAGATTTTTTCAATTTTTGAATTTTGTCTAGATTATAGGTTCAAAAGAACGGAAATCAGTAAAAAATACATGTTAAATGCACACTAGCCTTCTATAGTGGGTGAAACTTGTTAATAAGCAGAAAAAACTAAATACTCTGAAAGCACTCAAATCTGACATGTCCGCGTATGTGAAAAAACGTAGATTTTTTCAATTTTTGAATTTTGTCTAGATTATAGGTTCAAAAGAAAGGAAATCAGTAAAAAATGCATGTTAAATTCACACTAGCCTTCTATAGTGGGTGAAACTTGTGAATAAGCAGAAAAAACTAAATACTCTGAAAACACTAAAATCTGACATGTCCGCGTATGTGAAAAATTGAGATTTTTTCAATTTTGGAATTTTGTCTAGATTATAGGTTCAAAAGAAAGGAAACCAGTAAAAAGTACATGTTTAATGCCCACTAGCCTTTTATAGTGGGTGAAACTTGTTAATAAGCAGAAAAAACTAAATACAGTAAAACACTCAAATCTGACATGTCCGCGTATGTGAAAAATTGAGATTTTTTCAATTTTTGAATTTTGTCTAGATTATAGGTTCAAAAGAACGGAAATCAGTAAAAAATACATGTTAAATGCACACTAGCCTACTATAGTGGGTGAAACTTGTTAATAAGCAGAAAAAACTAAATACTCTGAAAACACTAAAATCTGACATGTCCGCGTATGTGAAAAATTGAGATTTTTTCAATTTTTGAATTTTGTCTAGATTATAGGTTCAAAAGAAAGGAAACCAGTAAAAAGTACATGTTAAATGCCCACTAGCCTTTTATAGTGGGTGAAACTTGTTAATAAGCAGAAAAAACTAAATACAGTAAAACACTCAAATCTGACATATCCGCGTATGTGAAAAATTGAGATTTTTTCAATTTTTGAATTTTGTCTAGATTATAGGTTCAAAAGAAAGGAAATCAGTAAAAAATACATGTTAAATGCACACTAGCCTACTATAGTGGGTGAAACTTGTTAATAAGCAGAAAAAACTAAATACTCATAAAACACTAAAATCTGACATGTCCGCGTATGTGAAAAATTGAGATTTTTTCAATTTTTGAATTTTGTCTAGATTATAGGTTCAAAAGAAAGGAAACCAGTAAAAAGTACATGTTTAATGCCCACTAGCCTTTTATAGTGGGTGAAACTTGTTAATAAGCAGAAAAAACTAAATACAGTAAAACACACAAATCTGACATGTCCGCGTATGTGAAAAATTGAGATTTTTTCAATTTTTGAATTTTGTCTAGATTATAGGTTAAAAAGAACGGAAATCAGTAAAAAATACATGTTAAATGCACACTAGCCTTCTATAGTGGGTGAAACTTGTTAATAAGCAGAAAAAACTAAATACTCTGAAAGCACTCAAATCTGACATGTCCGCGTATGTGAAAAAACGTAGATTTTTTCAATTTTTGAATTTTGTCTAGATTATAGGTTCAAAAGAAAGGAAATCAGTAAAAAATGCATGTTAAATTCACACTAGCCTTCTATAGTGGGTGAAACTTGTTAATAAGCAGAAAAAACTAAATACTCTGAAAACACTAAAATCTGACATGTCCGCGTATGTGAAAAATTGAGATTTTTTCAATTTTTGAATTTTGTCTAGATTATAGTTTCAAAAGAAAGGAAACCAGTAAAAAGTACATGTTTAATGCCCACTAGCCTTTTATAGTGGGTGAAACTTGTTAATAAGCAGAAAAAACTAAATGCAGTAAAACACTCAAATCTGACATGTCCGCGTATGTGAAAAATTGAGATTTTTTCAATTTTTGAATTTTGTCTAGATTATAGGTTCAAAAGAAAGGAAACCAGTAAAAAGTACATGTTTAATGCCCACTAGCCTTTTATAGTGGGTGAAACTTGTTAATAAGCAGAAAAAACTAAATACAGTAAAACACTCAAATCTGACATGTCCGCGTATGTGAAAAATTGAGATTTTTTCAATTTTTGAATTTTGTCTAGATTATAGGTTCAAAAGATCGGAAATCAGTAAAAAATACATGTTAAATGCACACTAGCCTTCTATAGTGGGTGAAACTTGTTAATAAGCAGAAAAAACTAAATACAGTAAAACACTCAAATCTGACATGTCCGCGTATGTGAAAAATTGAGATTTTTTCAATTTTTGAATTTTGTCTAGATTATAGGTTCAAAAGAAAGGAAACCAGTAAAAAGTACATGTTTAATGCCCACTAGCCTTTTATAGTGGGTGAAACTTGTTAATAAGCAGAAAAAACTAAATACAGTAAAACACTCAAATCTGACATGTCCGCGTATGTGAAAAATTGAGATTTTTTCAATTTTTGAATTTTGTCTAGATTATAGGTTCAAAAGAAAGGAAATCAGTAAAAAATGCATGTTAAATTCACACTAGCCTTCTATAGTGGGTGAAACTTGTTAATAAGCAGAAAAAACTAAATACTCTGAAAACACTAAAATCTGACATGTCCGCGTATGTGAAAAATTGAGATTTTTTCAATTTTTGAATTTTGTCTAGATTATAGGTTCAAAAGAAAGGAAACCAGTAAAAAGTACATGTTTAATGCCCACTAGCCTTTTATAGTGGGTGAAACTTGTTAATAAGCAGAAAAAACTAAATACAGTAAAACACTCAAATCTGACATGTCCGCGTATGTGAAAAATTGAGATTTTTTCAATTTTTGAATTTTGTCTAGATTATAGGTTCAAAAGAACGGAAATCAGTAAAAAATACATGTTAAATGCACACTAGCCTTCTATAGTGGGTGAAACTTGTTAATAAGCAGAAAAAACTAAATACTCTGAAAACACTAAAATCTGACATGTCCGCGTATGTGAAAAATTGAGATTTTTTCAATTTTTGAATTTTGTCTAGATTATAGGTTCAAAAGAAAGGAAATCAGTAAAAAATGCATGTTAAATTCACACTAGCCTTCTATAGTGGGTGAAACTTGTGAATAAGCAGAAAAAACTAAATACTCTGAAAACACTAAAATCTGACATGTCCGCGTATGTGAAAAATTGAGATTTTTTCAATTTTTGAATTTTGTCTAGATTATAGTTTCAAAAGAAAGGAAACCAGTAAAAAGTACATGTTTAATGCCCACTAGCCTTTTATAGTGGGTGAAACTTGTTAATAAGCAGAAAAAACTAAATGCAGTAAAACACTCAAATCTGACATGTCCGCGTATGTGAAAAATTGAGATTTTTTCAATTTTTGAATTTTGTCTAGATTATAGGTTCAAAAGAAAGGAAACCAGTAAAAAGTACATGTTTAATGCCCACTAGCCTTTTATAGTGGGTGAAACTTGTTAATAAGCAGAAAAAACTAAATACAGTAAAACACTCAAATCTGACATGTCCGCGTATGTGAAAAATTGAGATTTTTTCAATTTTTGAATTTTGTCTAGATTATAGGTTCAAAAGAACGGAAATCAGTAAAAAATACATGTTAAATGCACACTAGCCTTCTATAGTGGGTGAAACTTGTTAATAAGCAGAAAAAACTAAATACAGTAAAACACTCAAATCTGACATGTCCGCGTATGTGAAAAATTGAGATTTTTTCAATTTTTGAATTTTGTCTAGATTATAGGTTCAAAAGAAAGGAAACCAGTAAAAATTACATGTTTAATGCCCACTAGCCTTTTATAGTGGGTGAAACTTGTTAATAAGCAGAAAAAACTAAATACAGTAAAACACTCAAATCTGACATGTCCGCGTATGTGAAAAATTGAGATTTTTTCAATTTTTGAATTTTGTCTAGATTATAGGTTCAAAAGAAAGGAAATCAGTAAAAAATGCATGTTAAATTCACACTAGCCTTCTATAGTGGGTGAAACTTGTTAATAAGCAGAAAAAACTAAATACTCTGAAAACACTAAAATCTGACATGTCCGCGTATGTGAAAAATTGAGATTTTTTCAATTTTTGAATTTTGTCTAGATTATAGGTTCAAAAGAAAGGAAATCAGTAAAAAGTACATGTTTAATGCCCACTAGCCTTTTATAGTGGGTGAAACTTGTTAATAAGCAGAAAAAACTAAATACAGTAAAACACTCAAATCTGACATGTCCGCGTATGTGAAAAATTGAGATTTTTTCAATTTTTGAATTTTGTCTAGATTATAGGTTCAAAAGAAAGGAAACCAGTAAAAAGTACATGTTTAATGCCCACTAGCCTTTTATAGTGGGTGAAACTTGTTAATAAGCAGAAAAAACTAAATACAGTAAAACACTCAAATCTGACATGTCCGCGTATGTGAAAAATTGAGATTTTTTCAATTTTTGAATTTTGTCTAGATTATAGGTTCAAAAGAAAGGAAACCAGTAAAAAGTACATGTTTAATGCCCACTAGCCTTTTATAGTGGGTGAAACTTGTTAATAAGCAGAAAAAACTAAATACTCTGAAAGCACTCAAATCTGACATGTCCGCGTATGTGAAAAATTGAGATTTTTTCAATTTTTGAATTTTGTCTAGATTATAGGTTCAAAAGAACGGAAATCAGTAAAAAATACATGTTAAATGCACACTAGCCTACTATAGTTGGTGAAACTTGTTAATAAGCAGAAAAAACTAAATACTCTGAAAACACTAAAATCTGACATGTCCGCGTATGTGAAAAATTGAGATTTTTTCAATTTTTGAATTTTGTCTAGATTATAGGTTCAAAAGAAAGGAAACCAGTAAAAAGTACATGTTTAATGCCCACTAGCCTTTTATAGTGGGTGAAACTTGTTAATAAGCAGAAAAAACTAAATACTCTGAAAACACTAAAATCTGACATGTCCGCGTATGTGAAAAATTGAGATTTTTTCAATTTTTGAATTTTGTCTAGATTATAGGTTCAAAAGAAAGGAAACCAGTAAAAAGTACATGTTTAATGCCCACTAGCCTTTTATAGTGGGTGAAACTTGTTAATAAGCAGAAAAAACTAAATACAGTAAAACACTCAAATCTGACATGTCCGCGTATGTGAAAAATTGAGATTTTTTCAATTTTTGAATTTTGTCTAGATTATAGGTTCAAAAGAAAGGAAACCAGTAAAAAGTACATGTTTAATGCCCACTAGCCTTTTATAGTGGGTGAAACTTGTTAATAAGCAGAAAAAACTAAATACAGTAAAACACTCAAATCTGACATGTCCGCGTATGTGAAAAATTGAGATTTTTTCAATTTTTGAATTTTGTCTAGATTATAGGTTCAAAAGAACGGAAATCAGTAAAAAATACATGTTAAATGCACACTAGCCTTCTATAGTGGGTGAAACTTGTTAATAAGCAGAAAAAACTAAATACAGTAAAACACTCAAATCTGACATGTCCGCGTATGTGAAAAATTGAGATTTTTTCAATTTTTGAATTTTGTCTAGATTATAGGTTCAAAAGAAAGGAAACCAGTAAAAAGTACATGTTTAATGCCCACTAGCCTTTTATAGTGGTGAAACTTGGTAATAAGCAGAAAAAACTAAATACAGTAAAACACTCAAATCTGACATGTCCGCGTATGTGAAAAATTGAGATTTTTTCAATTTTTGAATTTTGTCTAGATTATAGGTTCAAAAGAAAGGAAATCAGTAAAAAATGCATGTTAAATTCACACTAGCCTTCTATAGTGGGTGAAACTTGTTAATAAGCAGAAAAAACTAAATACTCTGAAAACACTAAAATCTGACATGTCCGCGTATGTGAAAAATTGAGATTTTTTCAATTTTTGAATTTTGTCTAGATTATAGGTTCAAAAGAAAGGAAACCAGTAAAAAGTACATGTTTAATGCCCACTAGCCTTTTATAGTGGGTGAAACTTGTTAATAAGCAGAAAAAACTAAATACAGTAAAACACTCAAATCTGACATGTCCGCGTATGTGAAAAATTGAGATTTTTTCAATTTTTGAATTTTGTATAGATTATAGGTTAAAAAGAAAGGAAACCAGTAAAAAGTACATGTTTAATGCCCACTAGCCTTTTATAGTGGGTGAAACTTGTTAATAAGCAGAAAAAACTAAATACAGTAAAACACTCAAATCTGACATGTCCGCGTATGTGAAAAATTGAGATTTTTTCAATTTTTGAATTTTGTATAGATTATAGGTTCAAAAGAACGGAAATCAGTAAAAAATACATGTTAAATGCACACTAGCCTTCTATAGTGGGTGAAACTTGTTAATAAGCAGAAAAAACTAAATACAGTAAAACACTCAAATCTGACATGTCCGCGTATGTGAAAAATTGAGATTTTTTCAATTTTTGAATTTTGTCTAGATTATAGGTTCAAAAGAAAGGAAACCAGTAAAAAGTACATGTTTAATGCCCACTAGCCTTTTATAGTGGGTGAAACTTGTTAATAAGCAGAAAAAACTAAATACAGTAAAACACTCAAATCTGACATGTCCGCGTATGTGAAAAATTGAGATTTTTTCAATTTTTGAATTTTGTCTAGATTATAGGTTCAAAAGAAAGGAAATCAGTAAAAAATGCATGTTAAATTCACACTAGCCTTCTATAGTGGGTGAAACTTGTTAATAAGCAGAAAAAACTAAATACTCTGAAAACACTAAAATCTGACATGTCCGCGTATGTGAAAAATTGAGATTTTTTCAATTTTTGAATTTTGTCTAGATTATAGGTTCAAAAGAAAGGAAACCAGTAAAAAGTACATGTTTAATGCCCACTAGCCTTTTATAGTGGGTGAAACTTGTTAATAAGCAGAAAAAACTAAATACTCTGAAAACACTAAAATCTGACATGTCCGCGTATGTGAAAAATTGAGATTTTTTCAATTTTTGAATTTTGTCTAGATTATAGGTTCAAAAGAAAGGAAACCAGTAAAAAGTACATGTTTAATGCCCACTAGCCTTTTATAGTGGGTGAAACTTGTTAATAAGCAGAAAAAACTAAATACAGTAAAACACTCAAATCTGACATGTCCGCGTATGTGAAAAATTGAGATTTTTTCAATTTTTGAATTTTGTCTAGATTATAGGTTCAAAAGAAAGGAAACCAGTAAAAAGTACATGTTTAATGCCCACTAGCCTTTTATAGTGGGTGAAACTTGTTAATAAGCAGAAAAAACTAAATACAGTAAAACACTCAAATCTGACATGTCCGCGTATGTGAAAAATTGAGATTTTTTCAATTTTTGAATTTTGTCTAGATTATAGGTTCAAAAGAACGGAAATCAGTAAAAAATACATGTTAAATGCACACTAGCCTTCTATAGTGGGTGAAACTTGTTAATAAGCAGAAAAAACTAAATACAGTAAAACACTCAAATCTGACATGTCCGCGTATGTGAAAAATTGAGATTTTTTCAATTTTTGAATTTTGTCTAGATTATAGGTTCAAAAGAAAGGAAACCAGTAAAAAGTACATGTTTAATGCCCACTAGCCTTTTATAGTGGGTGAAACTTGTTAATAAGCAGAAAAAACTAAATACAGTAAAACACTCAAATCTGACATGTCCGCGTATGTGAAAAATTGAGATTTTTTCAATTTTTGAATTTTGTCTAGATTATAGGTTCAAAAGAAAGGAAATCAGTAAAAAATGCATGTTAAATTCACACTAGCCTTCTATAGTGGGTGAAACTTGTTAATAAGCAGAAAAAACTAAATACTCTGAAAACACTAAAATCTGACATGTCCGCGTATGTGAAAAATTGAGATTTTTTCAATTTTTGAATTTTGTCTAGATTATAGGTTCAAAAGAAAGGAAACCAGTAAAAAGTACATGTTTAATGCCCACTAGCCTTTTATAGTGGGTGAAACTTGTTAATAAGCAGAAAAAACTAAATACTCTGAAAACACTAAAATCTGACATGTCCGCGTATGTGAAAAATTGAGATTTTTTCAATTTTTGAATTTTGTCTAGATTATAGGTTCAAAAGAAAGGAAACCAGTAAAAAGTACATGTTTAATGCCCACTAGCCTTTTATAGTGGGTGAAACTTGTTAATAAGCAGAAAAAACTAAATACAGTAAAACACTCAAATCTGACATGTCCGCGTATGTGAAAAATTGAGATTTTTTCAATTTTTGAATTTTGTCTAGATTATAGGTTCAAAAGAAAGGAAACCAGTAAAAAGTACATGTTTAATGCCCACTAGCCTTTTATAGTGGGTGAAACTTGTTAATAAGCAGAAAAAACTAAATACTCTGAAAGCACTCAAATCTGACATGTCCGCGTATGTGAAAAATTGAGATTTTTTCAATTTTTGAATTTTGTCTAGATTATAGGTTCAAAAGAACGGAAATCAGTAAAAAATACATGTTAAATGCACACTAGCCTACTATAGTTGGTGAAACTTGTTAATAAGCAGAAAAAACTAAATACTCTGAAAACACTAAAATCTGACATGTCCGCGTATGTGAAAAATTGAGATTTTTTCAATTTTTGAATTTTGTCTAGATTATAGGTTCAAAAGAAAGGAAACCAGTAAAAAGTACATGTTTAATGCCCACTAGCCTTTTATAGTGGGTGAAACTTGTTAATAAGCAGAAAAAACTAAATACTCTGAAAACACTAAAATCTGACATGTCCGCGTATGTGAAAAATTGAGATTTTTTCAATTTTTGAATTTTGTCTAGATTATAGGTTCAAAAGAAAGGAAACCAGTAAAAAGTACATGTTTAATGCCCACTAGCCTTTTATAGTGGGTGAAACTTGTTAATAAGCAGAAAAAACTAAATACAGTAAAACACTCAAATCTGACATGTCCGCGTATGTGAAAAATTGAGATTTTTTCAATTTTTGAATTTTGTCTAGATTATAGGTTCAAAAGAAAGGAAACCAGTAAAAAGTACATGTTTAATGCCCACTAGCCTTTTATAGTGGGTGAAACTTGTTAATAAGCAGAAAAAACTAAATACAGTAAAACACTCAAATCTGACATGTCCGCGTATGTGAAAAATTGAGATTTTTCAATTTTTGAATTTTGTCTAGATTATAGGTTCAAAAGAACGGAAATCAGTAAAAAATACATGTTAAATGCACACTAGCCTTCTATAGTGGGTGAAACTTGTTAATAAGCAGAAAAAACTAAATACTCTGAAAACACTAAAATCTGACATGTCCGCGTATGTGAAAAATTGAGATTTTTTCAATTTTTGAATTTTGTATAGATTATAGGTTCAAAAGAACGGAAATCAGTAAAAAATACATGTTAAATGCACACTAGCCTTCTATAGTGGGTGAAACTTGTTAATAAGCAGAAAAAACTAAATACAGTAAAACACTCAAATCTGACATGTCCGCGTATGTGAAAAATTGAGATTTTTTCAATTTTTGAATTTTGTATAGATTATAGGTTCAAAAGAACGGAAATCAGTAAAAAATACATGTTAAATGCACACTAGCCTTCTATAGTGGGTGAAACTTGTTAATAAGCAGAAAAAACTAAATACAGTAAAACACTCAAATCTGACATGTCCGCGTATGTGAAAAATTGAGATTTTTTCAATTTTTGAATTTTGTCTAGATTATAGGTTCAAAAGAAAGGAAACCAGTAAAAATTACATGTTTAATGCCCACTAGCCTTTTATAGTGGGTGAAACTTGTTAATAAGCAGAAAAAACTAAATACAGTAAAACACTCAAATCTGACATGTCCGCGTATGTGAAAAATTGAGATTTTTTCAATTTTTGAATTTTGTCTAGATTATAGGTTCAAAAGAAAGGAAATCAGTAAAAAATGCATGTTAAATTCACACTAGCCTTCTATAGTGGGTGAAACTTGTTAATAAGCAGAAAAAACTAAATACTCTGAAAACACTAAAATCTGACATGTCCGCGTATGTGAAAAATTGAGATTTTTTCAATTTTTGAATTTTGTCTAGATTATAGGTTCAAAAGAAAGGAAATCAGTAAAAAGTACATGTTTAATGCCCACTAGCCTTTTATAGTGGGTGAAACTTGTTAATAAGCAGAAAAAACTAAATACAGTAAAACACTCAAATCTGACATGTCCGCGTATGTGAAAAATTGAGATTTTTTCAATTTTTGAATTTTGTCTAGATTATAGGTTCAAAAGAAAGGAAACCAGTAAAAAGTACATGTTTAATGCCCACTAGCCTTTTATAGTGGGTGAAACTTGTTAATAAGCAGAAAAAACTAAATACAGTAAAACACTCAAATCTGACATGTCCGCGTATGTGAAAAATTGAGATTTTTTCAATTTTTGAATTTTGTCTAGATTATAGGTTCAAAAGAAAGGAAACCAGTAAAAAGTACATGTTTAATGCCCACTAGCCTTTTATAGTGGGTGAAACTTGTTAATAAGCAGAAAAAACTAAATACTCTGAAAGCACTCAAATCTGACATGTCCGCGTATGTGAAAAATTGAGATTTTTTCAATTTTTGAATTTTGTCTAGATTATAGGTTCAAAAGAACGGAAATCAGTAAAAAATACATGTTAAATGCACACTAGCCTACTATAGTTGGTGAAACTTGTTAATAAGCAGAAAAAACTAAATACTCTGAAAACACTAAAATCTGACATGTCCGCGTATGTGAAAAATTGAGATTTTTTCAATTTTTGAATTTTGTCTAGATTATAGGTTCAAAAGAAAGGAAACCAGTAAAAAGTACATGTTTAATGCCCACTAGCCTTTTATAGTGGGTGAAACTTGTTAATAAGCAGAAAAAACTAAATACTCTGAAAACACTAAAATCTGACATGTCCGCGTATGTGAAAAATTGAGATTTTTTCAATTTTTGAATTTTGTCTAGATTATAGGTTCAAAAGAAAGGAAACCAGTAAAAAGTACATGTTTAATGCCCACTAGCCTTTTATAGTGGGTGAAACTTGTTAATAAGCAGAAAAAACTAAATACAGTAAAACACTCAAATCTGACATGTCCGCGTATGTGAAAAATTGAGATTTTTTCAATTTTTGAATTTTGTCTAGATTATAGGTTCAAAAGAAAGGAAACCAGTAAAAAGTACATGTTTAATGCCCACTAGCCTTTTATAGTGGGTGAAACTTGTTAATAAGCAGAAAAAACTAAATACAGTAAAACACTCAAATCTGACATGTCCGCGTATGTGAAAAATTGAGATTTTTCAATTTTTTAATTTTGTCTAGATTATAGGTTCAAAAGAACGGAAATCAGTAAAAAATACATGTTAAATGCACACTAGCCTACTATAGTGGGTGAAACTTTTTAATAAGCAGAAAAAACTAAATACTCTGAAAGCACTCAAATCTGACATGTCCGCGTATGTGAAAAATTGAGATTTTTTCAATTTTTGAATTTTGTCTAGATTATAGGTTCAAAAGAAAGGAAACCAGTAAAAAGTACATGTTTAATGCCCACTAGCCTTTTATAGTGGGTGAAACTTGTTAATAAGCAGAAAAAACTAAATACAGTAAAACACTCAAATCTGACATGTCCGCGTATGTGAAAAATTGAGATTTTTTCAATTTTTGAATTTTGTCTAGATTATAGGTTCAAAAGAACGGAAATCAGTAAAAAATACATGTTAAATGCACACTAGCCTTCTATAGTGGGTGAAACTTGTTAATAAGCAGAAAAAACTAAATACTCTGAAAACACTAAAATCTGACATGTCCGCGTATGTGAAAAATTGAGATTTTTTCAATTTTTGAATTTTGTCTAGATTATAGGTTCAAAAGAAAGGAAATCAGTAAAAAATGCATGTTAAATTCACACTAGCCTTCTATAGTGGGTGAAACTTGTGAATAAGCAGAAAAAACTAAATACTCTGAAAACACTAAAATCTGACATGTCCGCGTATGTGAAAAATTGAGATTTTTTCAATTTTTGAATTTTGTCTAGATTATAGTTTCAAAAGAAAGGAAACCAGTAAAAAGTACATGTTTAATGCCCACTAGCCTTTTATAGTGGGTGAAACTTGTTAATAAGCAGAAAAAACTAAATGCAGTAAAACACTCAAATCTGACATGTCCGCGTATGTGAAAAATTGAGATTTTTTCAATTTTTGAATTTTGTCTAGATTATAGGTTCAAAAGAAAGGAAACCAGTAAAAAGTACATGTTTAATGCCCACTAGCCTTTTATAGTGGGTGAAACTTGTTAATAAGCAGAAAAAACTAAATACAGTAAAACACTCAAATCTGACATGTCCGCGTAT
Source organism: Euprymna scolopes (assembly GCF_053919585.1). Taxonomy (NCBI): domain Eukaryota; kingdom Metazoa; phylum Mollusca; class Cephalopoda; order Sepiida; family Sepiolidae; genus Euprymna; species Euprymna scolopes. The sequence continues at coordinate 113,493,769 of NC_136490.1, read as the reverse complement.
GTGAAAAATTGAGATTTTTTCAATTTTTGAATTTTGTCTAGATTATAGGTTCAAAAGAACGGAAATCAGTAAAAAATACATGTTAAATGCACACTAGCCTTCTATAGTGGGTGAAACTTGTTAATAAGCAGAAAAAACTAAATACTCTGAAAACACTAAAATCTGACATGTCCGCGTATGTGAAAAATTGAGATTTTTTCAATTTTTGAATTTTGTCTAGATTATAGGTTCAAAAGAAAGGAAACCAGTAAAAAGAACATGTTTAATGCCCACTAGCCTTTTATAGTGGGTGAAACTTGTTAATAAGCAGAAAAAACTAAATACAGTAAAACACTCAAATCTGACATGTCCGCGTATGTGAAAAATTGAGATTTTTTCAATTTTTGAATTTTGTCTAGATTATAGGTTCAAAAGAAAGGAAACCAGTAAAAAGTACATGTTTAATGCCCACTAGCCTTTTATAGTGGGTGAAACTTGTTAATAAGCAGAAAAAACTAAATACAGTAAAACACTCAAATCTGACATGTCCGCGTATGTGAAAAATTGAGATTTTTTCAATTTTTGAATTTTGTCTAGATTATAGGTTCAAAAGAAAGGAAACCAGTAAAAAGTACATGTTTAATGCCCACTAGCCTTTTATAGTGGGTGAAACTTGTTAATAAGCAGAAAAAACTAAATACAGTAAAACACTCAAATCTGACATGTCCGCGTATGTGAAAAATTGAGATTTTTTCAATTTTTGAATTTTGTCTAGATTATAGGTTCAAAAGAACGGAAATCAGTAAAAAATACATGTTAAATGCACACTAGCCTTCTATAGTGGGTGAAACTTGTTAATAAGCAGAAAAAACTAAATACTCTGAAAACACTAAAATCTGACATGTCCGCGTATGTGAAAAATTGAGATTTTTTCAATTTTTGAATTTTGTATAGATTATAGGTTCAAAAGAACGGAAATCAGTAAAAAATACATGTTAAATGCACACTAGCCTTCTATAGTGGGTGAAACTTGTTAATAAGCAGAAAAAACTAAATACAGTAAAACACTCAAATCTGACATGTCCGCGTATGTGAAAAATTGAGATTTTTTCAATTTTTGAATTTTGTATAGATTATAGGTTCAAAAGAACGGAAATCAGTAAAAAATACATGTTAAATGCACACTAGCCTTCTATAGTGGGTGAAACTTGTTAATAAGCAGAAAAAACTAAATACAGTAAAACACTCAAATCTGACATGTCCGCGTATGTGAAAAATTGAGATTTTTTCAATTTTTGAATTTTGTCTAGATTATAGGTTCAAAAGAAAGGAAACCAGTAAAAATTACATGTTTAATGCCCACTAGCCTTTTATAGTGGGTGAAACTTGTTAATAAGCAGAAAAAACTAAATACAGTAAAACACTCAAATCTGACATGTCCGCGTATGTGAAAAATTGAGATTTTTTCAATTTTTGAATTTTGTCTAGATTATAGGTTCAAAAGAAAGGAAATCAGTAAAAAATGCATGTTAAATTCACACTAGCCTTCTATAGTGGGTGAAACTTGTTAATAAGCAGAAAAAACTAAATACTCTGAAAACACTAAAATCTGACATGTCCGCGTATGTGAAAAATTGAGATTTTTTCAATTTTTGAATTTTGTCTAGATTATAGGTTCAAAAGAAAGGAAATCAGTAAAAAGTACATGTTTAATGCCCACTAGCCTTTTATAGTGGGTGAAACTTGGTTATAAGCAGAAAAAACTAAATACAGTAAAACACTCAAATCTGACATGTCCGCGTATGTGAAAAATTGAGATTTTTTCAATTTTTGAATTTTGTCTAGATTATAGGTTCAAAAGAAAGGAAACCAGTAAAAAGTACATGTTTAATGCCCACTAGCCTTTTATAGTTGGTGAAACTTGTTAATAAGCAGAAAAAACTAAATACAGTAAAACACTCAAATCTGACATGTCCGCGTATGTGAAAAATTGAGATTTTTTCAATTTTTGAATTTTGTCTAGATTATAGGTTCAAAAGAAAGGAAACCAGTAAAAAGTACATGTTTAATGCCCACTAGCCTTTTATAGTGGGTGAAACTTGTTAATAAGCAGAAAAAACTAAATACTCTGAAAGCACTCAAATCTGACATGTCCGCGTATGTGAAAAATTGAGATTTTTTCAATTTTTGAATTTTGTCTAGATTATAGGTTCAAAAGAACGGAAATCAGTAAAAAATACATGTTAAATGCACACTAGCCTACTATAGTTGGTGAAACTTGTTAATAAGCAGAAAAAACTAAATACTCTGAAAACACTAAAATCTGACATGTCCGCGTATGTGAAAAATTGAGATTTTTTCAATTTTTGAATTTTGTCTAGATTATAGGTTCAAAAGAAAGGAAACCAGTAAAAAGTACATGTTTAATGCCCACTAGCCTTTTATAGTGGGTGAAACTTGTTAATAAGCAGAAAAAACTAAATACTCTGAAAACACTAAAATCTGACATGTCCGCGTATGTGAAAAATTGAGATTTTTTCAATTTTTGAATTTTGTCTAGATTATAGGTTCAAAAGAAAGGAAACCAGTAAAAAGTACATGTTTAATGCCCACTAGCCTTTTATAGTGGGTGAAACTTGTTAATAAGCAGAAAAAACTAAATACAGTAAAACACTCAAATCTGACATGTCCGCGTATGTGAAAAATTGAGATTTTTTCAATTTTTGAATTTTGTCTAGATTATAGGTTCAAAAGAAAGGAAACCAGTAAAAAGTACATGTTTAATGCCCACTAGCCTTTTATAGTGGGTGAAACTTGTTAATAAGCAGAAAAAACTAAATACAGTAAAACACTCAAATCTGACATGTCCGCGTATGTGAAAAATTGAGATTTTTCAATTTTTGAATTTTGTCTAGATTATAGGTTCAAAAGAACGGAAATCAGTAAAAAATACATGTTAAATGCACACTAGCCTACTATAGTGGGTGAAACTTTTTAATAAGCAGAAAAAACTAAATACTCTGAAAGCACTCAAATCTGACATGTCCGCGTATGTGAAAAATTGAGATTTTTTCAATTTTTGAATTTTGTCTAGATTATAGGTTCAAAAGAAAGGAAACCAGTAAAAAGTACATGTTTAATGCCCACTAGCCTTTTATAGTGGGTGAAACTTGTTAATAAGCAGAAAAAACTAAATACAGTAAAACACTCAAATCTGACATGTCCGCGTATGTGAAAAATTGAGATTTTTTCAATTTTTGAATTTTGTCTAGATTATAGGTTCAAAAGAACGGAAATCAGTAAAAAATACATGTTAAATGCACACTAGCCTTCTATAGTGGGTGAAACTTGTTAATAAGCAGAAAAAACTAAATACTCTGAAAACACTAAAATCTGACATGTCCGCGTATGTGAAAAATTGAGATTTTTTCAATTTTTGAATTTTGTCTAGATTATAGGTTCAAAAGAAAGGAAATCAGTAAAAAATGCATGTTAAATTCACACTAGCCTTCTATAGTGGGTGAAACTTGTGAATAAGCAGAAAAAACTAAATACTCTGAAAACACTAAAATCTGACATGTCCGCGTATGTGAAAAATTGAGATTTTTTCAATTTTTGAATTTTGTCTAGATTATAGTTTCAAAAGAAAGGAAACCAGTAAAAAGTACATGTTTAATGCCCACTAGCCTTTTATAGTGGGTGAAACTTGTTAATAAGCAGAAAAAACTAAATGCAGTAAAACACTCAAATCTGACATGTCCGCGTATGTGAAAAATTGAGATTTTTTCAATTTTTGAATTTTGTCTAGATTATAGGTTCAAAAGAAAGGAAACCAGTAAAAAGTACATGTTTAATGCCCACTAGCCTTTTATAGTGGGTGAAACTTGTTAATAAGCAGAAAAAACTAAATACAGTAAAACACTCAAATCTGACATGTCCGCGTATGTGAAAAATTGAGATTTTTTCAATTTTTGAATTTTGTCTAGATTATAGGTTCAAAAGAACGGAAATCAGTAAAAAATACATGTTAAATGCACACTAGCCTTCTATAGTGGGTGAAACTTGTTAATAAGCAGAAAAAACTAAATACAGTAAAACACTCAAATCTGACATGTCCGCGTATGTGAAAAATTGAGATTTTTTCAATTTTTGAATTTTGTCTAGATTATAGGTTCAAAAGAAAGGAAACCAGTAAAAAGTACATGTTTAATGCCCACTAGCCTTTTATAGTGGGTGAAACTTGTTAATAAGCAGAAAAAACTAAATACAGTAAAACACTCAAATCTGACATGTCCGCGTATGTGAAAAATTGAGATTTTTTCAATTTTTGAATTTTGTCTAGATTATAGGTTCAAAAGAAAGGAAACCAGTAAAAAGTACATGTTTAATGCCCACTAGCCTTTTATAGTGGGTGAAACTTGTTAATAAGCAGAAAAAACTAAATACAGTAAAACACTCAAATCTGACATGTCCGCGTATGTGAAAAATTGAGATTTTTTCAATTTTTGAATTTTGTCTAGATTATAGGTTCAAAAGAAAGGAAACCAGTAAAAAGTACATGTTTAATGCCCACTAGCCTTTTATAGTGGGTGAAACTTGTTAATAAGCAGAAAAAACTAAATACAGTAAAACACTCAAATCTGACATGTCCGCGTATGTGAAAAATTGAGATTTTTTCAATTTTTGAATTTTGTATAGATTATAGGTTCAAAAGAACGGAAATCAGTAAAAAATACATGTTAAATGCACACTAGCCTTCTATAGTGGGTGAAACTTGTTAATAAGCAGAAAAAACTTAATACAGTAAAACACTCAAATCTGACATGTCCGCGTATGTGAAAAATTGAGATTTTTTCAATTTTTTAATTTTGTCTAGATTATAGGTTCAAAAGAAAGGAAATCAGTAAAAAGTACATGTTTAATGCCCACTAGCCTTTTATAGTGGGTGAAACTTGTTAATAAGCAGAAAAAACTAAATACAGTAAAACACTCAAATCTGACATGTCCGCGTATGTGAAAAATTGAGATTTTTTCAATTTTTGAATTTTGTCTAGATTATAGGTTCAAAAGAAAGGAAACCAGTAAAAAGTACATGTTTAATGCCCACTAGCCTTTTATAGTGGGTGAAACTTGTTAATAAGCAGAAAAAACTAAATACAGTAAAACACTCAAATCTGACATGTCCGCGTATGTGAAAAATTGAGATTTTTTCAATTTTTGAATTTTGTCTAGATTATAGGTTCAAAAGAAGGGAAACCAGTAAAAAGTACATGTTTAATGCCCACTAGCCTTTTATAGTGGGTGAAACTTGTTAATAAGCAGAAAAAACTAAATACTCTGAAAGCACTCAAATCTGACATGTCCGCGTATGTGAAAAATTGAGATTTTTTCAATTTTTGAATTTTGTCTAGATTATAGGTTCAAAAGAACGGAAATCAGTAAAAAATACATGTTAAATGCACACTAGCCTACTATAGTTGGTGAAACTTGTTAATAAGCAGAAAAAACTAAATACTCTGAAAACACTCAAATCTGACATGTCCGCGTATGTGAAAAATTGAGATTTTTTCAATTTTTGAATTTTGTCTAGATTATAGGTTCAAAAGAAAGGAAACCAGTAAAAAGTACATGTTTAATGCCCACTAGCCTTTTATAGTGGGTGAAACTTGTTAATAAGCAGAAAAAACTAAATACTCTGAAAACACTAAAATCTGACATGTCCGCGTATGTGAAAAATTGAGATTTTTTCAATTTTTGAATTTTGTCTAGATTATAGGTTCAAAAGAAAGGAAACCAGTAAAAAGTACATGTTTAATGCCCACTAGCCTTTTATAGTGGGTGAAACTTGTTAATAAGCAGAAAAAACTAAATACAGTAAAACACTCAAATCTGACATGTCCGCGTATGTGAAAAATTGAGATTTTTTCAATTTTTGAATTTTGTCTAGATTATAGGTTCAAAAGAAAGGAAACCAGTAAAAAGTACATGTTTAATGCCCACTAGCCTTTTATAGTGGGTGAAACTTGTTAATAAGCAGAAAAAACTAAATACAGTAAAACACTCAAATCTGACATGTCCGCGTATGTGAAAAATTGAGATTTTTCAATTTTTGAATTTTGTCTAGATTATAGGTTCAAAAGAACGGAAATCAGTAAAAAATACATGTTAAATGCACACTAGCCTACTATAGTGGGTGAAACTTTTTAATAAGCAGAAAAAACTAAATACTCTGAAAGCACTCAAATCTGACATGTCCGCGTATGTGAAAAATTGAGATTTTTTCAATTTTTGAATTTTGTCTAGATTATAGGTTCAAAAGAAAGGAAACCAGTAAAAAGTACATGTTTAATGCCCACTAGCCTTTTATAGTGGGTGAAACTTGTTAATAAGCAGAAAAAACTAAATACAGTAAAACACTCAAATCTGACATGTCCGCGTATGTGAAAAATTGAGATTTTTTCAATTTTTGAATTTTGTCTAGATTATAGGTTCAAAAGAACGGAAATCAGTAAAAAATACATGTTAAATGCACACTAGCCTTCTATAGTGGGTGAAACTTGTTAATAAGCAGAAAAAACTAAATACTCTGAAAACACTAAAATCTGACATGTCCGCGTATGTGAAAAATTGAGATTTTTTCAATTTTTGAATTTTGTCTAGATTATAGGTTCAAAAGAAAGGAAATCAGTAAAAAATGCATGTTAAATTCACACTAGCCTTCTATAGTGGGTGAAACTTGTGAATAAGCAGAAAAAACTAAATACTCTGAAAACACTAAAATCTGACATGTCCGCGTATGTGAAAAATTGAGATTTTTTCAATTTTTGAATTTTGTCTAGATTATAGTTTCAAAAGAAAGGAAACCAGTAAAAAGTACATGTTTAATGCCCACTAGCCTTTTATAGTGGGTGAAACTTGTTAATAAGCAGAAAAAACTAAATGCAGTAAAACACTCAAATCTGACATGTCCGCGTATGTGAAAAATTGAGATTTTTTCAATTTTTGAATTTTGTCTAGATTATAGGTTCAAAAGAAAGGAAACCAGTAAAAAGTACATGTTTAATGCCCACTAGCCTTTTATAGTGGGTGAAACTTGTTAATAAGCAGAAAAAACTAAATACAGTAAAACACTCAAATCTGACATGTCCGCGTATGTGAAAAATTGAGATTTTTTCAATTTTTGAATTTTGTCTAGATTATAGGTTCAAAAGAACGGAAATCAGTAAAAAATACATGTTAAATGCACACTAGCCTTCTATAGTGGGTGAAACTTGTTAATAAGCAGAAAAAACTAAATACAGTAAAACACTCAAATCTGACATGTCCGCGTATGTGAAAAATTGAGATTTTTTCAATTTTTGAATTTTGTCTAGATTATAGGTTCAAAAGAAAGGAAACCAGTAAAAAGAACATGTTTAATGCCCACTAGCCTTTTATAGTGGGTGAAACTTGTTAATAAGCAGAAAAAACTAAATACAGTAAAACACTCAAATCTGACATGTCCGCGTATGTGAAAAATTGAGATTTTTTCAATTTTTGAATTTTGTCTAGATTATAGGTTCAAAAGAAAGGAAACCAGTAAAAAGTACATGTTTAATGCCCACTAGCCTTTTATAGTGGGTGAAACTTGTTAATAAGCAGAAAAAACTAAATACAGTAAAACACTCAAATCTGACATGTCCGCGTATGTGAAAAATTGAGATTTTTTCAATTTTTGAATTTTGTCTAGATTATAGGTTCAAAAGAAAGGAAACCAGTAAAAAGTACATGTTTAATGCCCACTAGCCTTTTATAGTGGGTGAAACTTGTTAATAAGCAGAAATAACTAAATACAGTAAAACACTCAAATCTGACATGTCCGCGTATGTGAAAAATTGAGATTTTTTCAATTTTTGAATTTTGTATAGATTATAGGTTCAAAAGAACGGAAATCAGTAAAAAATACATGTTAAATGCACACTAGCCTTCTATAGTGGGTGAAACTTGTTAATAAGCAGAAAAAACTAAATACAGTAAAACACTCAAATCTGACATGTCCGCGTATGTGAAAAATTGAGATTTTTTCAATTTTTTAATTTTGTCTAGATTATAGGTTCAAAAGAAAGGAAATCAGTAAAAAGTACATGTTTAATGCCCACTAGCCTTTTATAGTGGGTGAAACTTGTTAATAAGCAGAAAAAACTAAATACAGTAAAACACTCAAATCTGACATGTCCGCGTATGTGAAAAATTGAGATTTTTTCAATTTTTGAATTTTGTCTAGATTATAGGTTCAAAAGAAAGGAAACCAGTAAAAAGTACATGTTTAATGCCCACTAGCCTTTTATAGTGGGTGAAACTTGTTAATAAGCAGAAAAAACTAAATACAGTAAAACACTCAAATCTGACATGTCCGCGTATGTGAAAAATTGAGATTTTTTCAATTTTTGAATTTTGTATAGATTATAGGTTCAAAAGAAAGGAAACCAGTAAAAAGTACATGTTTAATGCCCACTAGCCTTTTATAGTGGGTGAAACTTGTTAATAAGCAGAAAAAACTAAATACTCTGAAAGCACTCAAATCTGACATGTCCGCGTATGTGAAAAATTGAGATTTTTTCAATTTTTGAATTTTGTCTAGATTATAGGTTCAAAAGAACGGAAATCAGTAAAAAATACATGTTAAATGCACACTAGCCTACTATAGTGGGTGAAACTTGTTAATAAGCAGAAAAAACTAAATACTCTGAAAACACCAAAATCTGACATGTCCGCGTATGTGAAAAATTGAGATTTTTTCAATTTTTGAATTTTGTCTAGATTATAGGTTCAAAAGAAAGGAAACCAGTAAAAAGTACATGTTTAATGCCCACTAGCCTTTTATAGTGGGTGAAACTTGTTAATAAGCAGAAAAAACTAAATACAGTAAAACACTCAAATCTGACATGTCCGCGTATGTGAAAAATTGAGATTTTTTCAATTTTTGAATTTTGTCTAGATTATAGGTTCAAAAGAACGGAAATCAGTAAAAAATACATGTTAAATGCACACTAGCCTTCTATAGTGGGTGAAACTTGTTAATAAGCAGAAAAAACTAAATACTCTGAAAACACTAAAATCTGACATGTCCGCGTATGTGAAAAATTGAGATTTTTTCAATTTTTGAATTTTGTCTAGATTATAGGTTCAAAAGAAAGGAAATCAGTAAAAAATGCATGTTAAATTCACACTAGCCTTCTATAGTGGGTGAAACTTGTAAATAAGCAGAAAAAACTAAATACTCTGAAAACACTAAAATCTGACATGTCCGCGTATGTGAAAAATTGAGATTTTTTCAATTTTTGAATTTTGTCTAGATTATAGTTTCAAAAGAAAGGAAACCAGTAAAAAGTACATGTTTAATGCCCACTAGCCTTTTATAGTGGGTGAAACTTGTTAATAAGCAGAAAAAACTAAATGCAGTAAAACACTCAAATCTGACATGTCCGCGTATGTGAAAAATTGAGATTTTTTCAATTTTTGAATTTTGTCTAGATTATAGGTTCAAAAGAAAGGAAATCAGTAAAAAATACATGTTTAATGCCCACTAGCCTTTTATAGTGGGTGAAACTTGTTAATAAGCAGAAAAAACTAAATACAGTAAAACACTCAAATCTGACATGTCCGCGTATGTGAAAAATTGAGATTTTTTCAATTTTTGAATTTTGTCTAGATTATAGGTTCAAAAGAACGGAAATCAGTAAAAAATACATGTTAAATGCACACTAGCCTTCTATAGTGGGTGAAACTTGTTAATAAGCAGAAAAAACTAAATACAGTAAAACACTCAAATCTGACATGTCCGCGTATGTGAAAAATTGAGATTTTTTCAATTTTTGAATTTTGTCTAGATTATAGGTTCAAAAGAAAGGAAACCAGTAAAAAGTACATGTTTAATGCCCACTAGCCTTTTATAGTGGGTGAAACTTGTTAATAAGCAGAAAAAACTAAATACAGTAAAACACTCAAATCTGACATGTCCGCGTATGTGAAAAATTGAGATTTTTTCAATTTTTGAATTTTGTCTAGATTATAGGTTCAAAAGAAAGGAAATCAGTAAAAAATGCATGTTAAATTCACACTAGCCTTCTATAGTGGGTGAAACTTGTTAATAAGCAGAAAAAACTAAATACTCTGAAAACACTAAAATCTGACATGTCCGCGTATGTGAAAAATTGAGATTTTTTCAATTTTTTAATTTTGTCTAGATTATAGGTTCAAAAGAAAGGAAACCAGTAAAAAGTACATGTTTAATGCCCACTAGCCTTTTATAGTGGGTGAAACTTGTTAATAAGCAGAAAAAACTAAATACAGTAAAACACTCAAATCTGACATGTCCGCGTATGTGAAAAATTGAGATTTTTTCAATTTTTGAATTTTGTCTAGATTATAGGTTCAAAAGGAAGGAAACCAGTAAAAAGTACATGTTTAATGCCAACTAGCCTTTTATAGTGGGTGAAACTTGTTAATAAGCAGAAAAAACTAAATACAGTAAAACACTCAAATCTGACATGTCCGCGTATGTGAAAAATTGAGATTTTTTCAATTTTTGAATTTTGTCTAGATTATAGGTTCAAAAGAAAGGAAACCAGTAAAAAATACATGTTAAATGCACACTAGCCTTCTATAGTGGGTGAAACTTGTTAATAAGCAGAAAAAACTAAATACTCTGGAAACACTAAAATCTGACATGTCCGCGTATGTGAAACATTGAGATTTTTTCAATTTTTGAATTTTGTCTAGATTATAGGTTAAAAAGAAAGGAAATCAGTAAAAAATACATGTTAAATGCCCACTAGCCTTCTATAGTGGGTGAAACTTGTTAATAAGGAGAAAAAACTTAATACTCTGAAAACACAAAAATCTGACATGTCCGCGTATGTGAAAAATTGAGATTTTTTCAATTTTTGAATTTTGTCTAGATTATAGGTTCAAAAGAAAGGAAACTAGTAAAAAGTACATGTTTAATGCCCACTAGCCTTATATAGTGGGTGAAACTTGTTCATAAGCAGAAAAAAACTAAATACAGTAAAACACTCAAATCTGACATGTCCGCGTATGCAAAAAATTGAGATTTTTTCAATTTTTGAATTTTGTCTAGATTATAGGTTCAAAAGAAAGGAAATCAGTAAAAAATACATGTTAAATGCACACTAGCCTTCTATAGTGGGTGAAACTTGTTAATAAGCAGAAAAACCTAAATACTCTGAAAACACTCAAATCTGACATGTCCGCGTATGTGAAAAATTGAGATTTTTTTCAATTTTTGAATTTTGTCTAGATTATAGGTTCAAAAGAAAGGAAATCAGTAAAAAATACATGTTAAATGCACACTAGCCTTCTATTCGTGGGTGAACTTGTTAATAAGCAGAAAAAACTAAATACTCTGAAAACACTCAAATCTGACATGTCCGCGTATGTGAAAAATTGAGATTTTTTCAATTTTGGAATTTTGTCTAGATTATAGGTTCAAAAGAAAGGAAACCAGTAAAAAGTACATGTTTAATGCCCACTAGCCTTTTATAGTGGGTGAAACTTGTTAATAAGCAGAAAAAACTAAATACAGTAAAACACTCAAATCTGACATGTCCGCGTATGTGAAAAATTGAGATTTTGTCAATTTTTGAATTTTGTCTAGATTATAGGTTCAAAAGAAAGGAAACCAGTAAAAAGTACATGTTTAATGCCCACTAGCCTTTTATAGTGGGTGAAACTTGTTAATAAGCAGAAAAAACTAAATACAGTAAAACACTCAAATCTGACATGTCCGCGTATGTGAAAAATTGAGATTTTTTCAATTTTTGAATTTTGTCTAGATTATAGGTTCAAAAGAAAGGAAATCAGTAAAAAATACATGTTAAATGCACACTAGCCTTCTATAGTGGGTGAAACTTGTTAATAAGGAGAAAAAACTAAATACTCTGAAAACACAAAAATCTGACATGTCCGCGTATGTGAAAAATTGAGATTTTTTCAATTTTTGAATTTTGTCTAGATTATAGGTTCAAAAGAAAGGAAACCAGTAAAAAGTACATGCTAAATGCCCACTAGCCTTATATAGTGGGTTAAACTTGTTCATAAGCAGAAAAAAACTAAATACAGTAAAACACTCAAATCTGACATGTCCGCGTATGCGAAAAATTGAGATTTTTTCAATTTTTGAATTTTGTCTAGATTATAGGTTCAAAAGAAAGGAAATCAGTAAAAAATACATGTTAAATGCACACTAGCCTTCTATAGTGGGTGAAACTTGTTAATAAGCAGAAAAAACTAAATACTCTGAAAACACTCAAATCTGACATGTCCGCGTATGTGAAAAATTGAGATTTTTTCAATTTTTGAATTTTGTCTAGATTATAGGTTCAAAAGAAAGGAAACCAGTAAAAAGTACATGTTTAATGCCCACTAGCCTTTTATAGTGGGTGAAACTTGTTAATAAGCAGAAAAAACTAAATACAGTAAAACACTCAAATCTGACATGTCCGCGTATGTGAAAAATTGAGATTTTGTCAATTTTTGAATTTTGTCTAGATTATAGGTTCAAAAGAAAGGAAACCAGTAAAAAGTACATGTTTAATGCCCACTAGCCTTTTATAGTGGGTGAAACTTGTTAATAAGCAGAAAAAACTAAATACAGTAAAACACTCAAATCTGACATGTCCGCGTATGTGAAAAATTGAGATTTTTTCAATTTTTGAATTTTGTCTAGATTATAGGTTCAAAAGAAAGGAAATCAGTAAAAAATACATGTTAAATGCACACTAGCCTTCTATAGTGGGTGAAACTTGTTAATAAGGAGAAAAAACTAAATACTCTGAAAACACAAAAATCTGACATGTCCGCGTATGTGAAAAATTGAGATTTTTTCAATTTTTGAATTTTGTCTAGATTATAGGTTCAAAAGAAAGGAAACCAGTAAAAAGTACATGCTAAATGCCCACTAGCCTTATATAGTGGGTTAAACTTGTTCATAAGCAGAAAAAAACTAAATACAGTAAAACACTCAAATCTGACATGTCCGCGTATGCGAAAAATTGAGATTTTTTCAATTTTTGAATTTTGTCTAGATTATAGGTTCAAAAGAAAGGAAATCAGTAAAAAATACATGTTAAATGCACACTAGCCTTCTATAGTGGGTGAAACTTGTTAATAAGCAGAAAAAACTAAATACTCTGAAAACACTCAAATCTGACATGTCCGCGTATGTGAAAAATTGAGATTTTTTCAATTTTTGAATTTTGTCTAGATTATAGGTTCAAAAGAAAGGAAATCAGTAAAAAATACATGTTAAATGCACACTAGCCTTCTATAGTGGGTGAAACTTGTTAATAAGCAGAAAAAACTAAATACTCTGAAAACACTCAAATCTGACATGTCCGCGTATGTGAAAAATTGAGATTTTTTCAATTTTTGAATTTTGTCTAGATTATAGGTTCAAAAGAAAGGAAACCAGTAAAAAGTACATGTTTAATGCCCACTAGCCTTTTATATTGGGTGAAACTTGTTAATAAGCAGAAAAAACTAAATACAGTAAAACACTCAAATCTGACATGTCCGCGTATGTGAAAAATTGAGATTTTTTCAATTTTTGAATTTTGTCTAGATTATAGGTTCAAAAGAAAGGAAACCAGTAAAAAGTACATGCTAAATGCCCACTAGCCTTTTATAGTGGGTGAAACTTGTTAATAAGCAGAAAAAACTAAATACAGTAAAACACTCAAATCTGACATGTCCGCGTATGTGAAAAATTGAGATTTTTTCAATTTTTGAATTTTGTCTAGATTATAGGTTCAAAAGAAAGGAAACCAGTAAAAAGTACATGTTTAATGCCCACTAGCCTTTTATAGTGGGTGAAACTTGTTAATAAGCAGAAAAAACTAAATACAGTAAAACACTCAAATCTGACATGTCCGCGTATGTGAAAAATTGAGATTTTTTCAATTTTTGAATTTTGTCTAGATTATAGGTTCAAAAGAAAGGAAACCAGTAAAAAGTACATGTTTAGTGCCCACTAGCCTTTTATAGTGGGTGAAACTTGTTAATAAGCAGAAAAAACTAAATACAGTAAAACACTCAAATCTGACATGTCCGCGTATGTGAAAAATTGAGATTTTTTCAATTTTTGAATTTTGTCTAGATTATAGGTTCAAAAGAACGGAAATCAGTAAAAAATACATGTTAAATGCACACTAGCCTTCTATAGTGGGTGAAACTTGTTAATAAGCAGAAAAAACTAAATACAGTAAAACACTCAAATCTGACATGTCCGCGTATGTGAAAAATTGAGATTTTTTCAATTTTTGAATTTCGTCTAGATTATAGGTTCAAAAGAAAGGAAACCAGTAAAAAGTACATGTTTAATGCCCACTAGCCTTTTATAGTGGGTGAAACTTGTTAATAAGCAGAAAAAACTAAATACAGTAAAACACTCAAATCTGACATGTCCGCGTATGTGAAAAATTGAGATTTTTTCAATTTTTGAATTTTGTCTAGATTATAGGTTCAAAAGAAAGGAAATCAGTAAAAAATGCATGTTAAATTCACACTAGCCTTCTATAGTGGGTGAAACTTGTTAATAAGCAGAAAAAACTAAATACTCTGAAAACACTAAAATCTGACATGTCCGCGTATGTGAAAAATTGAGATTTTTTCAATTTTTGAATTTTGTCTAGATTATAGGTTCAAAAGAAAGGAAACCAGTAAAAAGTACATGTTTAATGCCCACTAGCCTTTTATAGTGGGTGAAACTTGTTAATAAGCAGAAAAAACTAAATACAGTAAAACACTCAAATCTGACATGTCCGCGTATGTGAAAAATTGAGATTTTTTCAATTTTTGAATTTTGTCTAGATTATAGGTTCAAAAGAAAGGAAACCAGTAAAAAATACATGTTAAATGCACACTAGCCTTCTATAGTGGGTGAAACTTGTTAATAAGCAGAAAAAACTAAATACTCTGGAAACACTAAAATCTGACATGTCCGCGTATGTGAAACATTGAGATTTTTTCAATTTTTGAATTTTGTCTAGATTATAGGTTAAAAAGAAAGGAAATCAGTAAAAAATGCATGTTAAATGCCCACTAGCCTTCTATAGTGGGTGAAACTTGTTAATAAGGAGAAAAAACTAAATACTCTGAAAACACAAAAATCTGACATGTCCGCGTATGTGAAAAATTGAGATTTTTTCAATTTTTGAATTTTGTCTAGATTATAGGTTCAAAAGAAAGGAAACTAGTAAAAAGTACATGCTAAATGCCCACTAGCCTTATATAGTGGGTGAAACTTGTTCATAAGCAGAAAAAAACTAAATACAGTAAAACACTCAAATCTGACATGTCCGCGTATGCGAAAAATTGAGATTTTTTCAATTTTTGAATTTTGTCTAGATTATAGGTTCAAAAGAAAGGAAATCAGTAAAAAATACATGTTAAATGCACACTAGCCTTCTATAGTGGGTGAAACTTGTTAATAAGCAGAAAAAACTAAATACTCTGAAAACACTCAAATCTGACATGTCCGCGTATGTGAAAAATTGAGATTTTTTCAATTTTTGAATTTTGTCTAGATTATAGGTTCAAAAGAAAGGAAATCAGTAAAAAATACATGTTAAATGCACACTAGCCTTCTATAGTGGGTGAAACTTGTTAATAAGCAGAAAAAACTAAATACTCTGAAAACACTCAAATCTGACATGTCCGCGTATGTGAAAAATTGAGATTTTTTCAATTTTTGAATTTTGTCTAGATTATAGGTTCAAAAGAAAGGAAACCAGTAAAAAGTACATGTTTAATGCCCACTAGCCTTTTATATTGGGTGAAACTTGTTAATAAGCAGAAAAAACTAAATACAGTAAAACACTCAAATCTGACATGTCCGCGTATGTGAAAAATTGAGATTTTTTCAATTTTTGAATTTTGTCTAGATTATAGGTTCAAAAGAAAGGAAACCAGTAAAAAGTACATGCTAAATGCCCACTAGCCTTATATAGTGGGTTAAACTTGTTCATAAGCAGAAAAAAACTAAATACAGTAAAACACTCAAATCTGACATGTCCGCGTATGCGAAAAATTGAGATTTTTTCAATTTTTGAATTTTGTCTAGATTATAGGTTCAAAAGAAAGGAAATCAGTAAAAAATACATGTTAAATGCACACTAGCCTTCTATAGTGGGTGAAACTTGTTAATAAGCAGAAAAAACTAAATACTCTGAAAACACTCAAATCTGACATGTCCGCGTATGTGAAAAATTGAGATTTTTTCAATTTTTGAATTTTGTCTAGATTATAGGTTCAAAAGAAAGGAAATCAGTAAAAAATACATGTTAAATGCACACTAGCCTTCTATAGTGGGTGAAACTTGTTAATAAGCAGAAAAAACTAAATACTCTGAAAACACTCAAATCTGACATGTCCGCGTATGTGAAAAATTGAGATTTTTTCAATTTTTGAATTTTGTCTAGATTATAGGTTCAAAAGAAAGGAAACCAGTAAAAAGTACATGTTTAATGCCCACAAGCCTTTTATATTGGGTGAAACTTGTTAATAAGCAGAAAAAACTAAATACAGTAAAACACTCAAATCTGACATGTCCGCGTATGTGAAAAATTGAGATTTTTTCAATTTTTGAATTTTGTCTAGATTATAGGTTCAAAAGAAAGGAAATCAGTAAAAAATGCATGTTAAATTCACACTAGCCTTCTATAGTGGGTGAAACTTGTTAATAAGCAGAAAAAACTAAATACTCTGAAAACACTAAAATCTGACATGTCCGCGTATGTGAAAAATTGAGATTTTTTCAATTTTTGAATTTTGTCTAGATTATAGGTTCAAAAGAAAGGAAACCAGTAAAAAGTACATGTTTAATGCCCACTAGCCTTTTATAGTGGGTGAAACTTGTTAATAAGCAGAAAAAACTAAATACAGTAAAACACTCAAATCTGACATGTCCGCGTATGTGAAAAATTGAGATTTTTTCAATTTTTGAATTTTGTCTAGATTATAGGTTCAAAAGAAAGGAAACCAGTAAAAAATACATGTTAAATGCACACTAGCCTTCTATAGTGGGTGAAACTTGTTAATAAGCAGAAAAAACTAAATACTCTGGAAACACTAAAATCTGACATGTCCGCGTATGTGAAACATTGAGATTTTTTCAATTTTTGAATTTTGTCTAGATTATAGGTTAAAAAGAAAGGAAATCAGTAAAAAATGCATGTTAAATGCCCACTAGCCTTCTATAGTGGGTGAAACTTGTTAATAAGGAGAAAAAACTAAATACTCTGAAAACACAAAAATCTGACATGTCCGCGTATGTGAAAAATTGAGATTTTTTCAATTTTTGAATTTTGTCTAGATTATAGGTTCAAAAGAAAGGAAACTAGTAAAAAGTACATGCTAAATGCCCACTAGCCTTATATAGTGGGTGAAACTTGTTCATAAGCAGAAAAAAACTAAATACAGTAAAACACTCAAATCTGACATGTCCGCGTATGCGAAAAATTGAGATTTTTTCAATTTTTGAATTTTGTCTAGATTATAGGTTCAAAAGAAAGGAAATCAGTAAAAAATACATGTTAAATGCACACTAGCCTTCTATAGTGGGTGAAACTTGTTAATAAGCAGAAAAAACTAAATACTCTGAAAACACTCAAATCTGACATGTCCGCGTATGTGAAAAATTGAGATTTTTTCAATTTTTGAATTTTGTCTAGATTATAGGTTCAAAAGAAAGGAAATCAGTAAAAAATACATGTTAAATGCACACTAGCCTTCTATAGTGGGTGAAACTTGTTAATAAGCAGAAAAAACTAAATACTCTGAAAACACTCAAATCTGACATGTCCGCGTATGTGAAAAATTGAGATTTTTTCAATTTTTGAATTTTGTCTAGATTATAGGTTCAAAAGAAAGGAAACCAGTAAAAAGTACATGTTTAATGCCCACAAGCCTTTTATATTGGGTGAAACTTGTTAATAAGCAGAAAAAACTAAATACAGTAAAACACTCAAATCTGACATGTCCGCGTATGTGAAAAATTGAGATTTTTTCAATTTTTGAATTTTGTCTAGATTATAGGTTCAAAAGAAAGGAAATCAGTAAAAAATGCATGTTAAATTCACACTAGCCTTCTATAGTGGGTGAAACTTGTTAATAAGCAGAAAAAACTAAATACTCTGAAAACACTAAAATCTGACATGTCCGCGTATGTGAAAAATTGAGATTTTTTCAATTTTTGAATTTTGTCTAGATTATAGGTTCAAAAGAAAGGAAACCAGTAAAAAGTACATGTTTAATGCCCACTAGCCTTTTATAGTGGGTGAAACTTGTTAATAAGCAGAAAAAACTAAATACAGTAAAACACTCAAATCTGACATGTCCGCGTATGTGAAAAATTGAGATTTTTTCAATTTTTGAATTTTGTCTAGATTATAGGTTCAAAAGAAAGGAAACCAGTAAAAAATACATGTTAAATGCACACTAGCCTTCTATAGTGGGTGAAACTTGTTAATAAGCAGAAAAAACTAAATACTCTGGAAACACTAAAATCTGACATGTCCGCGTATGTGAAACATTGAGATTTTTTCAATTTTTGAATTTTGTCTAGATTATAGGTTAAAAAGAAAGGAAATCAGTAAAAAATGCATGTTAAATGCCCACTAGCCTTCTATAGTGGGTGAAACTTGTTAATAAGGAGAAAAAACTAAATACTCTGAAAACACAAAAATCTGACATGTCCGCGTATGTGAAAAATTGAGATTTTTTCAATTTTTGAATTTTGTCTAGATTATAGGTTCAAAAGAAAGGAAACTAGTAAAAAGTACATGCTAAATGCCCACTAGCCTTATATAGTGGGTGAAACTTGTTCATAAGCAGAAAAAAACTAAATACAGTAAAACACTCAAATCTGACATGTCCGCGTATGCGAAAAATTGAGATTTTTTCAATTTTTGAATTTTGTCTAGATTATAGGTTCAAAAGAAAGGAAATCAGTAAAAAATACATGTTAAATGCACACTAGCCTTCTATAGTGGGTGAAACTTGTTAATAAGCAGAAAAAACTAAATACTCTGAAAACACTCAAATCTGACATGTCCGCGTATGTGAAAAATTGAGATTTTTTCAATTTTTGAATTTTGTCTAGATTATAGGTTCAAAAGAAAGGAAATCAGTAAAAAATACATGTTAAATGCACACTAGCCTTCTATAGTGGGTGAAACTTGTTAATAAGCAGAAAAAACTAAATACTCTGAAAACACTCAAATCTGACATGTCCGCGTATGTGAAAAATTGAGATTTTTTCAATTTTTGAATTTTGTCTAGATTATAGGTTCAAAAGAAAGGAAACCAGTAAAAAGTACATGTTTAATGCCCACTAGCCTTTTATATTGGGTGAAACTTGTTAATAAGCAGAAAAAACTAAATACAGTAAAACACTCAAATCTGACATGTCCGCGTATGTGAAAAATTGAGATTTTTTCAATTTTTGAATTTTGTCTAGATTATAGGTTCAAAAGAAAGGAAACCAGTAAAAAGTACATGCTAAATGCCCACTAGCCTTATATAGTGGGTTAAACTTGTTCATAAGCAGAAAAAAACTAAATACAGTAAAACACTCAAATCTGACATGTCCGCGTATGCGAAAAATTGAGATTTTTTCAATTTTTGAATTTTGTCTAGATTATAGGTTCAAAAGAAAGGAAATCAGTAAAAAATACATGTTAAATGCACACTAGCCTTCTATAGTGGGTGAAACTTGTTAATAAGCAGAAAAAACTAAATACTCTGAAAACACTCAAATCTGACATGTCCGCGTATGTGAAAAATTGAGATTTTTTCAATTTTTGAATTTTGTCTAGATTATAGGTTCAAAAGAAAGGAAATCAGTAAAAAATACATGTTAAATGCACACTAGCCTTCTATAGTGGGTGAAACTTGTTAATAAGCAGAAAAAACTAAATACTCTGAAAACACTCAAATCTGACATGTCCGCGTATGTGAAAAATTGAGATTTTTTCAATTTTTGAATTTTGTCTAGATTATAGGTTCAAAAGAAAGGAAACCAGTAAAAAGTACATGTTTAATGCCCACAAGCCTTTTATATTGGGTGAAACTTGTTAATAAGCAGAAAAAACTAAATACAGTAAAACACTCAAATCTGACATGTCCGCGTATGTGAAAAATTGAGATTTTTTCAATTTTTGAATTTTGTCTAGATTATAGGTTCAAAAGAAAGGAAACCAGTAAAAAGTACATGTTTAATGCCCACTAGCCTTTTATAGTGGGTGAAACTTGTTAATAAGCAGAAAAAACTAAATACAGTAAAACACTCAAATCTGACATGTCCGCGTATGTGAAAAATTGAGATTTTTTCAATTTTTGAATTTTGTCTAGATTATAGGTTCAAAAGAAAGGAAACCAGTAAAAAGTACATGTTTAATGCCCACTAGCCTTTTATAGTGGGTGAAACTTGTTAATAAGCAGAAAAAACTAAATACAGTAAAACACTCAAATCTGACATGTCCGCGTATGTGAAAAATTGAGATTTTTTCAATTTTTGAATTTTGTCTAGATTATAGGTTCAAAAGAAAGGAAACCAGTAAAAAGTACATGTTTAATGCCCACTAGCCTTTTATAGTGGGTGAAACTTGTTAATAAGCAGAAAAAACTAAATACAGTAAAACACTCAAATCTGACATGTCCGCGTATGTGAAAAATTGAGATTTTTTCAATTTTTGAATTTTGTCTAGATTATAGGTTCAAAAGAACGGAAATCAGTAAAAAATACATGTTAAATGCACACTAGCCTTCTATAGTGGGTGAAACTTGTTAATAAGCAGAAAAAACTAAATACTCTGAAAACACTAAAATCTGACATGTCCGCGTATGTGAAAAATTGAGATTTTTTCAATTTTTGAATTTTGTCTAGATTATAGGTTCAAAAGAAAGGAAATCAGTAAAAAATATATGTTAAATGCCCATAGCCTTCTATAGTGGGTGAAACTTGTTAATAAGGAGAAAAAACTAAATACTCTGAAAACACTAAAATCTGACATGTCCGCGTATGTGAAAAATTGAGATTTTTTCAATTTTTGAATTTTGTCTAGATTATAGGTTCAAAAGAAAGGAAACCAGTAAAAAGTACATGCTAAATGCCCACTAGCCTTATATAGTGGGTGAAACTTGTTCATAAGCAGAAAAAAACTAAATATAGTAAAACACTCAAATCTGACATGTCCGCGTATGCGAAAAATTGAGATTTTTTCAATTTTTGAATTTTGTCTAGATTATAGGTTCAAAAGAAAGGAAATCAGTAAAAAATACATGTTAAATGCACACTAGCCTTCTATTCGTGGGTGAACTTGTTAATAAGCAGAAAAAACTAAATACTCTGAAAACACTAAAATCTGACATGTCCGCGTATGTGAAAAATTGAGATTTTTTCAATTTTTGAATTTTGTCTAGATTATAGGTTCAAAAGAAAGGAAATCAGTAAAAAATACATGTTAAATGCACACTAGCCTTCTATAGTGGGTGAAACTTGTTAATAAGCAGAAAAAACTAAATACAGTAAAACACTCAAATCTGACATGTCCGCGTATGTGAAAAATTGAGATTTTTTCAATTTTTGAATTTTGTCTAGATTATAGGTTCAAAAGAACGGAAATCAGTAAAAAATACATGTTAAATGCACACTAGCCTTCTATAGTGGGTGAAACTTGTTAATAAGCAGAAAAAACTAAATACTCTGAAAACACTCAAATCTGACATGTCCGCGTATGTGAAAAATTGAGATTTTTTCAATTTTTGAATTTTGTCTAGATTATAGGTTCAAAAGGAAGGAAATCAGTAAAAAATACATGTTAAATGCACACTAGCCTTCTATAGTGGGTGAAACTTGTTAATAAGCAGAAAAAACTAAATACTCTGAAAACACTAAAATCTGACATGTCCGCGTATGTGAAAAATTGAGATTTTTTCAATTTTTGAATTTTGTCTAGATTATAGGTTCAAAAGAAAGGAAACCAGTAAAAAGTACATGTTTAATGCCCGCTAGCCTTTTATAGTGGGTGAAACTTGTTAATAAGCAGAAAAAACTAAATACAGTAAAACACTCAAATCTGACATGTCCGCGTATGTGAAAAATTGAGATTTTTTCAATTTTTGAATTTTGTCTAGATTATAGGTTCAAAAGAAAGGAAACCAGTAAAAAGTACATGTTTAATGCCCACTAGCCTTTTATAGTGGGTGAAACTTGTTAATAAGCAGAAAAAACTAAATACAGTAAAACACTCAAATCTGACATGTCCGCGTATGTGAAAAATTGAGATTTTTTCAATTTTTGAATTTTGTCTAGATTATAGGTTCAAAAGAACGGAAATCAGTAAAAAATACATGTTAAATGCACACTAGCCTTCTATAGTGGGTGAAACTTGTTAATAAGCAGAAAAAACTAAATACAGTAAAACACTAAAATCTGACATGTCCGCGTATGTGAAAAATTGAGATTTTTTCAATTTTTGAATTTTGTCTAGATTATAGGTTCAAAAGAAAGGAAATCAGTAAAAAATACATGTTAAATGCCCATAGCCTTCTATAGTGGGTGAAACTTGTTAATAAGGAGAAAAAACTAAATACTCTGAAAACACTAAAATCTGACATGTCCGCGTATGTGAAAAATTGAGATTTTTTCAATTTTTGAATTTTGTCTAGATTATAGGTTCAAAAGAAAGGAAACCAGTAAAAAGTACATGCTAAATGCCCACTAGCCTTATATAGTGGGTGAAACTTGTTCATAAGCAGAAAAAAACTAAATACAGTAAAACACTCAAATCTGACATGTCCGCGTATGCGAAAAATTGAGATTTTTTCAATTTTTGAATTTTGTCTAGATTATAGGTTCAAAAGAAAGGAAATCAGTAAAAAATACATGTTAAATGCACACTAGCCTTCTATAGTGGGTGAAACTTGTTAATAAGCAGAAAAAACTAAATACTCTGAAAACACTCAAATCTGACATGTCCGCGTATGTGAAAAATTGAGATTTTTTCAATTTTTGAATTTTGTCTAGATTATAGGTTCAAAAGAAAGGAAATCAGTAAAAAATACATGTTAAATGCACACTAGCCTTCTATAGTGGGTGAAACTTGTTAATAAGCAGAAAAAACTAAATACTCTGAAAACACTCAAATCTTAAATGTCTGCGTATGTGAAAAATTGAGATTTTTTCAATTTTTGAATTTTGTCTAGATTATAGGTTCAAAAGAAAGGAAATCAGTAAAAAATACATGTTAAATGCACACTAGCCTTCTATTCGTGGGTGAACTTGTTAATAAGCAGAAAAAACTAAATACTCTGAAAACACTCAAATCTGACATGTCCGCGTATGTGAAAAATTGAGATTTTTTCAATTTTTGAATTTTGTCTAGATTATAGGTTCAAAAGAAAGGAAATCAGTAAAAAATACATGTTAAATGCACACTAGCCTTCTATAGTGGGTGAAACTTGTTAATAAGCAGAAAAAACTAAATACAGTAAAACACTCAAATCTGACATGTCCGCGTATGTGAAAAATTGAGATTTTTTCAATTTTTGAATTTTGTCTAGATTATAGGTTCAAAAGAACGTAAATCAGTAAAAAATACATGTTAAATGCACACTAGCCTACTATAGTGGGTTAAACTTGTTAATAAGCAGAAAAAACTAAATACTCTGAAAACACTCAAATTTGACATGTCCGCGTATGTGAAAAATTGAGATTTTTTCAATTTTTGAATTTTGTCTAGATTATAGGTTCAAAAGAAAGGAAATCAGTAAAAAATACATGTTAAATGCACACTAGCCTTCTCTTCGTGGGTGAACTTGTTAATAAGCAGAAAAAACTAAATACTCTGAAAACACTCAAATCTGACATGTCCGCGTATGTGAAAAATTGAGATTTTTTCAATTTTTGAATTTTGTCTAGATTATAGGTTAAAAGAAAGGAAATCAGTAAAAAATACATGTTAAATGCACACTAGCCTTCTATAGTGGGTGAAACTTGTTAATAAGCAGAAAAAACTAAATACTCTGAAAACACTAAATCTGACATGTCCGCGTATGTGAAAAATTGAGATTTTTTCAATTTTTGAATTTTGTCTAGATTATAGGTTCAAAAGAAAGGAAACCAGTAAAAAGTACATGTTTAATGCCCGCTAGCCTTTTATAGTGGGTGAAACTTGTTAATAAGCAGAAAAAACTAAATACAGTAAAACACTCAAATCTGACATGTCCGCGTATGTGAAAAATTGAGATTTTTTCAATTTTTGAATTTTGTCTAGATTATAGGTTCAAAAGAAAGGAAACCAGTAAAAAGTACATGTTTTATGCCCACTAGCCTTTTATAGTGGGTTAAACTTGTTAATAAGCAGAAAAAACTAAATACAGTAAAACACTCAAATCTGACATGTCCGCGTATGTGAAAAATTGAGATTTTTTCAATTTTTGAATTTTGTCTAGATTATAGGTTCAAAAGAACGGAAATCAGTAAAAAATACATGTTAAATGCACACTAGCCTTCAATAGTGGGTGAAACTTGTTAATAAGCAGAAAAAACTAAATACTCTGAAAACACTAAAATCTGACATGTCCGCGTATGTGAAAAATTGAGATTTTTTCAATTTTTGAATTTTGTCTAGATTATAGGTTCAAAAGAAAGGAAATCAGTAAAAAATACATGTTAAATGCCCATAGCCTTCTATAGTGGGTGAAACTTGTTAATAAGGAGAAAAAACTAAATACTCTGAAAACACTAAAATCTGACATGTCCGCGTATGTGAAAAATTGAGATTTTTTCAATTTTTGAATTTTGTCTAGATTATAGGTTCAAAAGAAAGGAAACCAGTAAAAAGTACATGCTAAATGCCCACTAGCCTTATATAGGTGGTGAAACTTGTTCATAAGCAGAAAAAAACTAAATACAGTAAAACACTCAAATCTGACATGTCCGCGTATGCGAAAAATTGAGATTTTTTCAATTTTTGAATTTTGTCTAGATTATAGGTTCAAAAGAAAGGAAATCAGTAAAAAATACATGTTAAATGCACACTAGCCTTCTATAGTGGGTGAAACTTGTTAATAAGCAGAAAAAACTAAATACAGTAAAACACTCAAATCTGACATGTCCGCGTATGTGAAAAATTGAGATTTTTTCAATTTTTGAATTTTGTCTAGATTATAGGTTCAAAAGAAAGGAAATCAGTAAAAAATACATGTTAAATGCACACTAGCCTTCTCTTCGTGGGTGAACTTGTTAATAAGCAGAAAAAACTAAATACTCTGAAAACACTCAAATCTGACATGTCCGCGTATGTGAAAAATTGAGATTTTTTCAATTTTTGAATTTTGTCTAGATTATAGGTTAAAAGAAAGGAAATCAGTAAAAAATACATGTTAAATGCACACTAGCCTTCTATAGTGGGTGAAACTTGTTAATAAGCAGAAAAAACTAAATACTCTGAAAACACTAAATCTGACATGTCCGCGTATGTGAAAAATTGAGATTTTTTCAATTTTTGAATTTTGTCTAGATTATAGGTTCAAAAGAAAGGAAACCAGTAAAAAATACATGTTAAATGCACACTAGCCTTCTATAGTGGGTGAAACTTGTTAATAAGCAGAAAAACCTGAATACTCTGAAAACACTCAAATCTGACATGTCCGCGTATGTGAAAAATTGAGATTTTTTTCAATTTTTGAATTTTGTCTAGATTATAGGTTCAAAAGAAAGGAAATCAGTAAAAAATACATGTTAAATGCACACTAGCCTTCTATTCGTGGGTGAACTTGTTAATAAGCAGAAAAAACTAAATACTCTGAAAACACTCAAATCTGACATGTCCGCGTATGTGAAAAATTGAGATTTTTTCAATTTTGGAATTTTGTCTAGATTATAGGTTCAAAAGAAAGGAAACCAGTAAAAAGTACATGTTTAATGCCCACTAGCCTTTTATAGTGGGTGAAACTTGTTAATAAGCAGAAAAAACTAAATACAGTAAAACACTCAAATCTGACATGTCCGCGTATGTGAAAAATTGAGATTTTTTCAATTTTTGAATTTTGTCTAGATTATAGGTTCAAAAGAAAGGAAACCAGTAAAAAGTACATGTTTAATGCCCGCTAGCCTTTTATAGTGGGTGAAACTTGTTAATAAGCAGAAAAAACTAAATACAGTAAAACACTAAAATCTGACATGTCCGCGTATGTGAAAAATTGAGATTTTTTCAATTTTTGAATTTTGTCTAGATTATAGGTTCAAAAGAAAGGAAATCAGTAAAAAATACATGTTAAATGCCCATAGCCTTCTATAGTGGGTGAAACTTGTTAATAAGGAGAAAAAACTAAATACTCTGAAAACACTAAAATCTGACATGTCCGCGTATGTGAAAAATTGAGATTTTTTCAATTTTTGAATTTTGTCTAGATTATAGGTTCAAAAGAAAGGAAACCAGTAAAAAGTACATGCTAAATGCCCACTAGCCTTATATAGTGGGTGAAACTTGTTCATAAGCAGAAAAAAACTAAATACAGTAAAACACTCAAATCTGACATGTCCGCGTATGCGAAAAATTGAGATTTTTTCAATTTTTGAATTTTGTCTAGATTATAGGTTCAAAAGAAAGGAAATCAGTAAAAAATACATGTTAAATGCACACTAGCCTTCTATAGTGGGTGAAACTTGTTAATAAGCAGAAAAAACTAAATACTCTGAAAACACTCAAATCTGACATGTCCGCGTATGTGAAAAATTGAGATTTTTTCAATTTTTGAATTTTGTCTAGATTATAGGTTCAAAAGAAAGGAAATCAGTAAAAAATACATGTTAAATGCACACTAGCCTTCTATAGTGGGTGAAACTTGTTAATAAGCAGAAAAAACTAAATACTCTGAAAACACTCAAATCTTAAATGTCTGCGTATGTGAAAAATTGAGATTTTTTCAATTTTTGAATTTTGTCTAGATTATAGGTTCAAAAGAAAGGAAATCAGTAAAAAATACATGTTAAATGCACACTAGCCTTCTATTCGTGGGTGAACTTGTTAATAAGCAGAAAAAACTAAATACTCTGAAAACACTCAAATCTGACATGTCCGCGTATGTGAAAAATTGAGATTTTTTCAATTTTGGAATTTTGTCTAGATTATAGGTTCAAAAGAAAGGAAATCAGTAAAAAATACATGTTAAATGCACACTAGCCTTCTATAGTGGGTGAAACTTGTTAATAAGCAGAAAAAACTAAATACAGTAAAACACTCAAATCTGACATGTCCGCGTATGTGAAAAATTGAGATTTTTTCAATTTTTGAATTTTGTCTAGATTATAGGTTCAAAAGAACGTAAATCAGTAAAAAATACATGTTAAATGCACACTAGCCTACTATAGTGGGTTAAACTTGTTAATAAGCAGAAAAAACTAAATACTCTGAAAACACTCAAATTTGACATGTCCGCGTATGTGAAAAATTGAGATTTTTTCAATTTTTGAATTTTGTCTAGATTATAGGTTCAAAAGAAAGGAAATCAGTAAAAAATACATGTTAAATGCACACTAGCCTTCTCTTCGTGGGTGAACTTGTTAATAAGCAGAAAAAACTAAATACTCTGAAAACACTCAAATCTGACATGTCCGCGTATGTGAAAAATTGAGATTTTTTCAATTTTTGAATTTTGTCTAGATTATAGGTTAAAAGAAAGGAAATCAGTAAAAAATACATGTTAAATGCACACTAGCCTTCTATAGTGGGTGAAACTTGTTAATAAGCAGAAAAAACTAAATACTCTGAAAACACTAAATCTGACATGTCCGCGTATGTGAAAAATTGAGATTTTTTCAATTTTTGAATTTTGTCTAGATTATAGGTTCAAAAGAAAGGAAACCAGTAAAAAGTACATGTTTAATGCCCGCTAGCCTTTTATAGTGGGTGAAACTTGTTAATAAGCAGAAAAAACTAAATACAGTAAAACACTCAAATCTGACATGTCCGCGTATGTGAAAAATTGAGATTTTTTCAATTTTTGAATTTTGTCTAGATTATAGGTTCTAAAGAAAGGAAACCAGTAAAAAGTACATGTTTTATGCCCACTAGCCTTTTATAGTGGGTTAAACTTGTTAATAAGCAGAAAAAACTAAATACAGTAAAACACTCAAATCTGACATGTCCGCGTATGTGAAAAATTGAGATTTTTTCAATTTTTGAATTTTGTCTAGATTATAGGTTCAAAAGAACGGAAATCAGTAAAAAATACATGTTAAATGCACACTAGCCCTTTATAGTGGGTGAAACTTGTTAATAAGCAGAAAAAACTAAATACTCTGAAAACACTAAAATCTGACATGTCCGCGTATGTGAAAAATTGAGATTTTTTCAATTTTTGAATTTTGTCTAGATTATAGGTTCAAAAGAAAGGAAATCAGTAAAAAATACATGTTAAATGCCCATAGCCTTCTATAGTGGGTGAAACTTGTTAATAAGGAGAAAAAACTAAATACTCTGAAAACACTAAAATCTGACATGTCCGCGTATGTGAAAAATTGAGATTTTTTCAATTTTTGAATTTTGTCTAGATTATAGGTTCAAAAGAAAGGAAACCAGTAAAAAGTACATGCTAAATGCCCACTAGCCTTATATAGGTGGTGAAACTTGTTCATAAGCAGAAAAAAACTAAATACAGTAAAACACTCAAATCTGACATGTCCGCGTATGCGAAAAATTGAGATTTTTTCAATTTTTGAATTTTGTCTAGATTATAGGTTCAAAAGAAAGGAAATCAGTAAAAAATACATGTTAAATGCACACTAGCCTTCTATAGTGGGTGAAACTTGTTAATAAGCAGAAAAAACTAAATACAGTAAAACACTCAAATCTGACATGTCCGCGTATGTGAAAAATTGAGATTTTTTCAATTTTTGAATTTTGTCTAGATTATAGGTTCAAAAGAAAGGAAATCAGTAAAAAATACATGTTAAATGCACACTAGCCTTCTCTTCGTGGGTGAACTTGTTAATAAGCAGAAAAAACTAAATACTCTGAAAACACTCAAATCTGACATGTCCGCGTATGTGAAAAATTGAGATTTTTTCAATTTTTGAATTTTGTCTAGATTATAGGTTAAAAGAAAGGAAATCAGTAAAAAATACATGTTAAATGCACACTAGCCTTCTATAGTGGGTGAAACTTGTTAATAAGCAGAAAAAACTAAATACTCTGAAAACACTAAATCTGACATGTCCGCGTATGTGAAAAATTGAGATTTTTTCAATTTTTGAATTTTGTCTAGATTATAGGTTCAAAAGAAAGGAAACCAGTAAAAAGTACATGTTTAATGCCCGCTAGCCTTTTATAGTGGGTGAAACTTGTTAATAAGCAGAAAAAACTAAATACAGTAAAACACTCAAATCTGACATGTCCGCGTATGTGAAAAATTGAGATTTTTTCAATTTTTGAATTTTGTCTAGATTATAGGTTCAAAAGAAAGGAAACCAGTAAAAAGTACATGTTTTATGCCCACTAGCCTTTTATAGTGGGTTAAACTTGTTAATAAGCAGAAAAAACTAAATACAGTAAAACACTCAAATCTGACATGTCCGCGTATGTGAAAAATTGAGATTTTTTCAATTTTTGAATTTTGTCTAGATTATAGGTTCAAAAGAACGGAAATCAGTAAAAAATACATGTTAAATGCACACTAGCCTTCTATAGTGGGTGAAACTTGTTAATAAGCAGAAAAAACTAAATACTCTGAAAACACTAAAATCTGACATGTCCGCGTATGTGAAAAATTGAGATTTTTTCAATTTTTGAATTTTGTCTAGATTATAGGTTCAAAAGAAAGGAAATCAGTAAAAAATACATGTTAAATGCCCATAGCCTTCTATAGTGGGTGAAACTTGTTAATAAGGAGAAAAAACTAAATACTCTGAAAACACTAAAATCTGACATGTCCGCGTATGTGAAAAATTGAGATTTTTTCAATTTTTGAATTTTGTCTAGATTATAGGTTCAAAAGAAAGGAAACCAGTAAAAAGTACATGCTAAATGCCCACTAGCCTTATATAGGTTGTGAAACTTGTTCATAAGCAGAAAAAAACTAAATACAGTAAAACACTCAAATCTGACATGTCCGCGTATGCGAAAAATTGAGATTTTTTCAATTTTTGAATTTTGTCTAGATTATAGGTTCAAAAGAAAGGAAATCAGTAAAAAATACATGTTAAATGCACACTAGCCTTCTATAGTGGGTGAAACTTGTTAATAAGCAGAAAAAACTAAATACAGTAAAACACTCAAATCTGACATGTCCGCGTATGTGAAAAATTGAGATTTTTTCAATTTTTGAATTTTGTCTAGATTATAGGTTCAAAAGAACGTAAATCAGTAAAAAATACATGTTAAATGCACACTAGCCTACTATAGTGGGTTAAACTTGTTAATAAGCAGAAAAAACTTAATACTCTGAAAACACTCAAATTTGACATGTCCGCGTATGTGAAAAATTGAGATTTTTTCAATTTTTGAATTTTGTCTAGATTATAGGTTCAAAAGAAAGGAAATCAGTAAAAAATACATGTTAAATGCACACTAGCCTTCTCTTCGTGGGTGAACTTGTTAATAAGCAGAAAAAACTAAATACTCTGAAAACACTCAAATCTGACATGTCCGCGTATGTGAAAAATTGAGATTTTTTCAATTTTTGAATTTTGTCTAGATTATAGGTTAAAAGAAAGGAAATCAGTAAAAAATACATGTTAAATGCAAACTAGCCTTCTATAGTGGGTGAAACTTGTTAATAAGCAGAAAAAACTATATACTCTGAAAACACTAAAATCTGACATGTCCGCGTATGTGAAAAATTGAGATTTTTTCAATTTTTGAATTTTGTCTAGATTATAGGTTCAAAAGAAAGGAAACCAGTAAAAAGTACATGTTTAATGCCCGCTAGCCTTTTATAGTGGGTGAAACTTGTTAATAAGCAGAAAAAACTAAATACAGTAAAACACTCAAATCTGACATGTCCGCGTATGTGAAAAATTGAGATTTTTTCAATTTTTGAATTTTGTCTAGATTATAGGTTCAAAAGAAAGGAAACCAGTAAAAAGTACATGTTTAATGCCCACTAGCCTTTTATAGTGGGTGAAACTTGTTAATAAGCAGAAAAAACTAAATACAGTAAAACACTCAAATCTGACATGTCCGCGTATGTGAAAAATTGAGATTTTTTCAATTTTTGAATTTTGTCTAGATTATAGGTTCAAAAGAACGGAAATCAGTAAAAAATACATGTTAAATGCACACTAGCCTTCTATAGTGGGTGAAACTTGTTAATAAGCAGAAAAAACTAAATACTCTGAAAACACTAAAATCTGACATGTCCGCGTATGTGAAAAATTGAGATTTTTTCAATTTTTGAATTTTGTCTAGATTATAGGTTCAAAAGAAAGGAAATCAGTAAAAAATACATGTTAAATGCCCATAGCCTTCTATAGTGGGTGAAACTTGTTAATAAGGAGAAAAAACTAAATACTCTGAAAACACTAAAATCTGACATGTCCGCATATGTGAAAAATTGAGATTTTTTCAATTTTTGAATTTTGTCTAGATTATAGGTTCAAAAGATAGGAAACCAGTAAAAAGTACATGCTAAATGCCCACTAGCCTTATATAGGTGGTGAAACTTGTTCATAAGCAGAAAAAAACTAAATACAGTAAAACACTCAAATCTGACATGTCCGCGTATGCGAAAAATTGAGATTTTTTCAATTTTTGAATTTTGTCTAGATTATAGGTTCAAAAGAAAGGAAATCAGTAAAAAATACATGTTAAATGCACACTAGCCTTCTATAGTGGGTGAAACTTGTTAATAAGCAGAAAAAACTAAATACTCTGAAAACACTAAAATCTGACATGTCCGCGTATGTGAAAAATTGAGATTTTTTCAATTTTTGAATTTTGTCTAGATTATAGGTTCAAAAGAAAGGAAATCAGTAAAAAATACATGTTAAATGCACACTAGCCTTCTATAGTGGGTGAAACTTGTTAATAAGCAGAAAAAACTAAATACTCTGAAAACACTCAAATCTTAAATGTCTGCGTATGTGAAAAATTGAGATTTTTTCAATTTTTGAATTTTGTCTAGATTATAGGTTCAAAAGAAAGGAAATCAGTAAAAAATACATGTTAAATGCACACTAATCTTCTATTCGTGGGTGAACTTGTTAATAAGCAGAAAAAACTAAATACTCTGAAAACACTAAAATCTGACATGTCCGCGTATGTGAAAAATTGAGATTTTTTCAATTTTTGAATTTTGTCTAGATTATAGGTTCAAAAGAAAGGAAATCAGTAAAAAATACATGTTAAATGCACACTAGCCTTCTATAGTGGGTGAAACTTGTTAATAAGCAGAAAAAACTAAATACAGTAAAACACTCAAATCTGACATGTCCGCGTATGTGAAAAATTGAGATTTTTTCAATTTTTGAATTTTGTCTAGATTATAGGTTCAAAAGAAAGGAAATCAGTAAAAAATACATGTTAAATGCACACTAGCCTACTATAGTGGGTTAAACTTGTTAATAAGCAGAAAAAACTAAATACTCTGAAAACACTCAAATTTGACATGTCCGCGTATGTGAAAAATTGAGATTTTTTCAATTTTTGAATTTTGTCTAGATTATAGGTTCAAAAGAAAGGAAATCAGTAAAAAATACATGTTAAATGCACACTAGCCTTCTCTTCGTGGGTGAACTTGTTAATAAGCAGAAAAAACTAAATACTCTGAAAACACTCAAATCTGACATGTCCGCGTATGTGAAAAATTGAGATTTTTTCAATTTTTGAATTTTGTCTAGATTATAGGTTAAAAGAAAGGAAATCAGTAAAAAATACATGTTAAATTCACACTAGCCTTCTATAGTGGGTGAAACTTGTTAATAAGCAGAAAAAACTAAATACTCTGAAAACACTAAAATCTGACATGTCCGCGTATGTGAAAAATTGAGATGTTTTCAATTTTTGAATTTTGTCTAGATTATAGGTTCAAAAGAAAGGAAACCAGTAAAAAGTACATGTTTAATGCCCGCTAGCCTTTTATAGTGGGTGAAACTTGTTAATAAGCAGAAAAAACTAAATACAGTAAAACACTCAAATCTGACATGTCCGCGTATGTGAAAAATTGAGATTTTTTCAATTTTTGAATTTTGTCTAGATTATAGGTTCAAAAGAAAGGAAACCAGTAAAAAGTACATGTTTTATGCCCACTAGCCTTTTATAGTGGGTGAAACTTGTTAATAAGCAGAAAAAACTAAATACAGTAAAACACTCAAATCTGACATGTCCGCGTATGTGAAAAATTGAGATTTTTTCAATTTTTGAATTTTGTCTAGATTATAGGTTCAAAAGAACGGAAATCAGTAAAAAATACATGTTAACTGCACACTAGCCTTCTATAGTGGGTGAAACTTGTTAATAAGCAGAAAAAACTAAATACTCTGAAAACACTAAAATCTGACATGTCCGCGTATGTGAAAAATTGAGATTTTTTCAATTTTTGAATTTTGTCTAGATTATAGGTTCAAAAGAAAGGAAATCAGTAAAAAATACATGTTAAATGCCCATAGCCTTCTATAGTGGGTGAAACTTGTTAATAAGGAGAAAAAACTAAATACTCTGAAAACACTAAAATCTGACATGTCCGCGTATGTGAAAAATTGAGATTTTTTCAATTTTTGAATTTTGTCTAGATTATAGGTTCAAAAGAAAGGAAACCAGTAAAAAGTACATGCTAAATGCCCACTAGCCTTATATAGGTGGTGAAACTTGTTCATAAGCAGAAAAAAACTAAATACAGTAAAACACTCAAATCTGACATGTCCGCGTATGCGAAAAATTGAGATTTTTTCAATTTTTGAATTTTGTCTAGATTATAGGTTCAAAAGAAAGGAAATCAGTAAAAAATACATGTTAAATGCACACTAGCCTTCTATAGTGGGTGAAACTTGTTAATAAGCAGAAAAAACTAAATACTCTGAAAACACTCAAATCTTAAATGTCTGCGTATGTGAAAAATTGAGATTTTTTCAATTTTTGAATTTTGTCTAGATTATAGGTTCAAAAGAAAGGAAATCAGTAAAAAATACATGTTAAATGCACACTAATCTTCTATTCGTGGGTGAACTTGTTAATAAGCAGAAAAAACTAAATACTCTGAAAACACTAAAATCTGACATGTCCGCGTATGTGAAAAATTGAGATTTTTTCAATTTTTGAATTTTGTCTAGATTATAGGTTCAAAAGAAAGGAAATCAGTAAAAAATACATGTTAAATGCACACTAGCCTTCTATAGTGGGTGAAACTTGTTAATAAGCAGAAAAAACTAAATACAGTAAAACACTCAAATCTGACATGTCCGCGTATGTGAAAAATTGAGATTTTTTCAATTTTTGAATTTTGTCTAGATTATAGGTTCAAAAGAAAGGAAATCAGTAAAAAATACATGTTAAATGCACACTAGCCTACTATAGTGGGTTAAACTTGTTAATAAGCAGAAAAAACTAAATACTCTGAAAACACTCAAATTTGACATGTCCGCGTATGTGAAAAATTGAGATTTTTTCAATTTTTGAATTTTGTCTAGATTATAGGTTCAAAAGAAAGGAAATCAGTAAAAAATACATGTTAAATGCACACTAGCCTTCTCTTCGTGGGTGAACTTGTTAATAAGCAGAAAAAACTAAATACTCTGAAAACACTCAAATCTGACATGTCCGCGTATGTGAAAAATTGAGATTTTTTCAATTTTTGAATTTTGTCTAGATTATAGGTTAAAAGAAAGGAAATCAGTAAAAAATACATGTTAAATTCACACTAGCCTTCTATAGTGGGTGAAACTTGTTAATAAGCAGAAAAAACTAAATACTCTGAAAACACTAAAATCTGACATGTCCGCGTATGTGAAAAATTGAGATGTTTTCAATTTTTGAATTTTGTCTAGATTATAGGTTCAAAAGAAAGGAAACCAGTAAAAAGTACATGTTTAATGCCCGCTAGCCTTTTATAGTGGGTGAAACTTGTTAATAAGCAGAAAAAACTAAATACAGTAAAACACTCAAATCTGACATGTCCGCGTATGTGAAAAATTGAGATTTTTTCAATTTTTGAATTTTGTCTAGATTATAGGTTCAAAAGAAAGGAAACCAGTAAAAAGTACATGTTTTATGCCCACTAGCCTTTTATAGTGGGTGAAACTTGTTTATAAGCAGAAAAAACTAAATACAGTAAAACACTCAAATCTGACATGTCCGCGTATGTGAAAAATTGAGATTTTTTCAATTTTTGAATTTTGTCTAGATTATAGGTTCAAAAGAAAGGAAATCAGTAAAAAATACATGTTAAATGCCCATAGCCTTCTATAGTGGGTGAAACTTGTTAATAAGGAGAAAAAACTAAATACTCTGAAAACACTAAAATCTGACATGTCCGCGTATGTGAAAAATTGAGATTTTTTCAATTTTTGAATTTTGTCTAGATTATAGGTTCAAAAGAAAGGAAACCAGTAAAAAGTACATGCTAAATGCCCACTAGCCTTATATAGTGGGTGAAACTTGTTCATAAGCAGAAAAAAACTAAATACAGTAAAACACTCAAATCTGACATGTCCGCGTATGCGAAAAATTGAGATTTTTTCAATTTTTGAATTTTGTCTAGATTATAGGTTCAAAAGAAAGGAAATCAGTAAAAAATACATGTTAAATGCACACTGGCCTTCTATAGTGGGTGAAACTTGTTAATAAGCAGAAAAAACTAAATACTCTGAAAACACTCAAATCTGACATGTCCGCGTATGTGAAAAATTGAGATTTTTTCAATTTTTGAATTTTGTCTAGATTATAGGTTCAAAAGAAAGGAAATCAGTAAAAAATACATGTTAAATGCACACTAGCC
Organism: Euprymna scolopes; assembly: GCF_053919585.1. NCBI lineage: Eukaryota > Metazoa > Mollusca > Cephalopoda > Sepiida > Sepiolidae > Euprymna > Euprymna scolopes. The sequence continues at coordinate 113,457,796 of NC_136490.1, read as the reverse complement.
TTCTATAGTGGGTGAAACTTGTTAATAAGCAGAAAAAACTAAATACTCTGAAAACACTCAAATCTTAAATGTCTGCATATGTGAAAAATTGAGATTTTTTCAATTTTTGAATTTTGTCTAGATTATAGGTTCAAAAGAAAGGAAATCAGTAAAAAATACATGTTAAATGCACACTAGCCTTCTATTCGTGGGTGAACTTGTTAATAAGCAGAAAAAACTAAATACTCTGAAAACACTAAAATCTGACATGTCCGCGTATGTGAAAAATTGAGATTTTTTCAATTTTTGAATTTTGTCTAGATTATAGGTTCAAAAGAAAGGAAATCAGTAAAAAATACATGTTAAATGCACACTAGCCTTCTATAGTGGGTGAAACTTGTTAATAAGCAGAAAAAACTAAATACAGTAAAACACTCAAATCTGACATGTCCGCGTATGTGAAAAATTGAGATTTTTTCAATTTTTGAATTTTGTCTAGATTATAGGTTCAAAAGAACGTAAATCAGTAAAAAATACATGTTAAATGCACACTAGCCTACTATAGTGGGTTAAACTTGTTAATAAGCAGAAAAAACTAAATACTCTGAAAACACTCAAATTTGACATGTCCGCGTATGTGAAAAATTGAGATTTTTTCAATTTTTGAATTTTGTCTAGATTATAGGTTCAAAAGAAAGGAAATCAGTAAAAAATACATGTTAAATGCACACTAGCCTTCTCTTCGTGGGTGAACTTGTTAATAAGCAGAAAAAACTAAATACTCTGAAAACACTCAAATCTGACATGTCCGCGTATGTGAAAAATTGAGATTTTTTCAATTTTTGAATTTTGTCTAGATTATAGGTTAAAAGAAAGGAAATCAGTAAAAAATACATGTTAAATGCACACTAGCCTTCTATAGTGGGTGAAACTTGTTAATAAGCAGAAAAAACTAAATACTCTGAAAACACTCAAATCTGACATGTCCGCGTATGTGAAAAATTGAGATTTTTTCAATTTTTGAATTTTGTCTAGATTATAGGTTCAAAAGAAAGGAAACCAGTAAAAAGTACATGTTTAATGCCCGCTAGCCTTTTATAGTGGGTGAAACTTGTTAATAAGGAGAAAAAACTAAATACTCTGAAAACACTAAAATCTGACATGTCCGCGTATGTGAAAAATTGAGATTTTTTCAATTTTTGAATTTTGTCTAGATTATAGGTTCAAAAGAAAGGAAACCAGTAAAAAGTACATGCTAAATGCCCACTAGCCTTATATAGGTGGTGAAACTTGTTCATAAGCAGAAAAAACTAAATACAGTAAAACACTCAAATCTGACATGTCCGCGTATGTGAAAAATTGAGATTTTTTCAATTTTTGAATTTTGTCTAGATTATAGGTTCAAAAGAACGGAAATCAGTAAAAAATACATGTTAAATGCACACTAGCCTTCTATAGTGGGTGAAACTTGTTAATAAGCAGAAAAAACTAAATACTCTGAAAACACTAAAATCTGACATGTCCGCGTATGTGAAAAATTGAGATTTTTTCAATTTTTGAATTTTGTCTAGATTATAGGTTCAAAAGAAAGGAAATCAGTAAAAAATACATGTTAAATGCCCATAGCCTTCTATAGTGGGTGAAACTTGTTAATAAGGAGAAAAAACTAAATACTCTGAAAACACTAAAATCTGACATGTCCGCGTATGTGAAAAATTGAGATTTTTTCAATTTTTGAATTTTGTCTAGATTATAGGTTCAAAAGAAAGGAAACCAGTAAAAAGTACATGCTAAATGCCCACTAGCCTTATATAGGTGGTGAAACTTGTTCATAAGCAGAAAAAAACTAAATACAGTAAAACACTCAAATCTGACATGTCCGCGTATGCGAAAAATTGAGATTTTTTCAATTTTTGAATTTTGTCTAGATTATAGGTTCAAAAGAAAGGAAATCAGTAAAAAATACATGTTAAATGCACACTAGCCTTCTATAGTGGGTGAAACTTGTTAATAAGCAGAAAAAACTAAATACTCTGAAAACACTCAAATCTTAAATGTCTGCGTATGTGAAAAATTGAGATTTTTTCAATTTTTGAATTTTGTCTAGATTATAGGTTCAAAAGAAAGGAAATCAGTAAAAAATACATGTTAAATGCACACTAATCTTCTATTCGTGGGTGAACTTGTTAATAAGCAGAAAAAACTAAATACTCTGAAAACACTAAAATCTGACATGTCCGCGTATGTGAAAAATTGAGATTTTTTCAATTTTTGAATTTTGTCTAGATTATAGGTTCAAAAGAAAGGAAATCAGTAAAAAATACATGTTAAATGCACACTAGCCTTCTATAGTGGGTGAAACTTGTTAATAAGCAGAAAAAACTAAATACAGTAAAACACTCAAATCTGACATGTCCGCGTATGTGAAAAATTGAGATTTTTTCAATTTTTGAATTTTGTCTAGATTATAGGTTCAAAAGAAAGGAAATCAGTAAAAAATACATGTTAAATGCACACTAGCCTACTATAGTGGGTTAAACTTGTTAATAAGCAGAAAAAACTAAATACTCTGAAAACACTCAAATTTGACATGTCCGCGTATGTGAAAAATTGAGATTTTTTCAATTTTTGAATTTTGTCTAGATTATAGGTTCAAAAGAAAGGAAATCAGTAAAAAATACATGTTAAATGCACACTAGCCTTCTCTTCGTGGGTGAACTTGTTAATAAGCAGAAAAAACTAAATACTCTGAAAACACTCAAATCTGACATGTCCGCGTATGTGAAAAATTGAGATTTTTTCAATTTTTGAATTTTGTCTAGATTATAGGTTAAAAGAAAGGAAATCAGTAAAAAATACATGTTAAATTCACACTAGCCTTCTATAGTGGGTGAAACTTGTTAATAAGCAGAAAAAACTAAATACTCTGAAAACACTAAAATCTGACATGTCCGCGTATGTGAAAAATTGAGATGTTTTCAATTTTTGAATTTTGTCTAGATTATAGGTTCAAAAGAAAGGAAACCAGTAAAAAGTACATGTTTAATGCCCGCTAGCCTTTTATAGTGGGTGAAACTTGTTAATAAGCAGAAAAAACTAAATACAGTAAAACACTCAAATCTGACATGTCCGCGTATGTGAAAAATTGAGATTTTTTCAATTTTTGAATTTTGTCTAGATTATAGGTTCAAAAGAAAGGAAACCAGTAAAAAGTACATGTTTTATGCCCACTAGCCTTTTATAGTGGGTGAAACTTGTTAATAAGCAGAAAAAACTAAATACAGTAAAACACTCAAATCTGACATGTCCGCGTATGTGAAAAATTGAGATTTTTTCAATTTTTGAATTTTGTCTAGATTATAGGTTCAAAAGAAAGGAAATCAGTAAAAAATACATGTTAAATGCCCATAGCCTTCTATAGTGGGTGAAACTTGTTAATAAGGAGAAAAAACTAAATACTCTGAAAACACTAAAATCTGACATGTCCGCGTATGTGAAAAATTGAGATTTTTTCAATTTTTGAATTTTGTCTAGATTATAGGTTCAAAAGAAAGGAAACCAGTAAAAAGTACATGCTAAATGCCCACTAGCCTTATATAGTGGGTGAAACTTGTTCATAAGCAGAAAAAAACTAAATACAGTAAAACACTCAAATCTGACATGTCCGCGTATGCGAAAAATTGAGATTTTTTCAATTTTTGAATTTTGTCTAGATTATAGGTTCAAAAGAAAGGAAATCAGTAAAAAATACATGTTAAATGCACACTAGCCTTCTATAGTGGGTGAAACTTGTTAATAAGCAGAAAAAACTAAATACTCTGAAAACACTCAAATCTGACATGTCCGCGTATGTGAAAAATTGAGATTTTTTCAATTTTTGAATTTTGTCTAGATTATAGGTTCAAAAGAAAGGAAATCAGTAAAAAATACATGTTAAATGCACACTAGCCTTCTATAGTGGGTGAAACTTGTTAATAAGCAGAAAAAACTAAATACTCTGAAAACACTCAAATCTTAAATGTCTGCATATGTGAAAAATTGAGATTTTTTCAATTTTTGAATTTTGTCTAGATTATAGGTTCAAAAGAAAGGAAATCAGTAAAAAATACATGTTAAATGCACACTAGCCTTCTATTCGTGGGTGAACTTGTTAATAAGCAGAAAAAACTAAATACTCTGAAAACACTAAAATCTGACATGTCCGCGTATGTGAAAAATTGAGATTTTTTCAATTTTTGAATTTTGTCTAGATTATAGGTTCAAAAGAAAGGAAATCAGTAAAAAATACATGTTAAATGCACACTAGCCTTCTATAGTGGGTGAAACTTGTTAATAAGCAGAAAAAACTAAATACAGTAAAACACTCAAATCTGACATGTCCGCGTATGTGAAAAATTGAGATTTTTTCAATTTTTGAATTTTGTCTAGATTATAGGTTCAAAAGAACGTAAATCAGTAAAAAATACATGTTAAATGCACACTAGCCTACTATAGTGGGTTAAACTTGTTAATAAGCAGAAAAAACTAAATACTCTGAAAACACTCAAATTTGACATGTCCGCGTATGTGAAAAATTGAGATTTTTTCAATTTTTGAATTTTGTCTAGATTATAGGTTCAAAAGAAAGGAAATCAGTAAAAAATACATGTTAAATGCACACTAGCCTTCTCTTCGTGGGTGAACTTGTTAATAAGCAGAAAAAACTAAATACTCTGAAAACACTCAAATCTGACATGTCCGCGTATGTGAAAAATTGAGATTTTTTCAATTTTTGAATTTTGTCTAGATTATAGGTTAAAAGAAAGGAAATCAGTAAAAAATACATGTTAAATGCACACTAGCCTTCTATACGAAGTGAAACTTGTTAATAAGCAGAAAAAACTAAATACTCTGAAAACACTCAAATCTGACATGTCCGCGTATGTGAAAAATTGAGATTTTTTCAATTTTTGAATTTTGTCTAGATTATAGGTTCAAAAGAAAGGAAACCAGTAAAAAGTACATGTTTAATGCCCGCTAGCCTTTTATAGTGGATGAAACTTGTTAATAAGGAGAAAAAACTAAATACTCTGAAAACACTAAAATCTGACATGTCCGCGTATGTGAAAAATTGAGATTTTTTCAATTTTTGAATTTTGTCTAGATTATAGGTTCAAAAGAAAGGAAACCAGTAAAAAGTACATGCTAAATGCCCACTAGCCTTATATAGGTGGTGAAACTTGTTCATAAGCAGAAAAAACTAAATACAGTAAAACACTCAAATCTGACATGTCCGCGTATGTGAAAAATTGAGATTTTTTCAATTTTTGAATTTTGTCTAGATTATAGGTTCAAAAGAACGGAAATCAGTAAAAAATACATGTTAAATGCACACTAGCCTTCTATAGTGGGTGAAACTTGTTAATAAGCAGAAAAAACTAAATACTCTGAAAACACTAAAATCTGACATGTCCGCGTATGTGAAAAATTGAGATTTTTTCAATTTTTGAATTTTGTCTAGATTATAGGTTCAAAAGAAAGGAAATCAGTAAAAAATACATGTTAAATGCCCATAGCCTTCTATAGTGGGTGAAACTTGTTAATAAGGAGAAAAAACTAAATACTCTGAAAACACTAAAATCTGACATGTCCGCGTATGTGAAAAATTGAGATTTTTTCAATTTTTGAATTTTGTCTAGATTATAGGTTCAAAAGAAAGGAAACCAGTAAAAAGTACATGCTAAATGCCCACTAGCCTTATATAGGTGGTGAAACTTGTTCATAAGCAGAAAAAAACTAAATACAGTAAAACACTCAAATCTGACATGTCCGCGTATGCGAAAAATTGAGATTTTTTCAATTTTTGAATTTTGTCTAGATTATAGGTTCAAAAGAAAGGAAATCAGTAAAAAGTACATGTTAAATGCACACTAGCCTTCTATAGTGGGTGAAACTTGTTAATAAGCAGAAAAAACTAAATACAGTAAAACACTCAAATCTGACATGTCCGCGTATGTGAAAAATTGAGATTTTTTCAATTTTTGAATTTTGTCTAGATTATAGGTTCAAAAGAACGTAAATCAGTAAAAAATACATGTTAAATGCACACTAGCCTACTATAGTGGGTTAAACTTGTTAATAAGCAGAAAAAACTTAATACTCTGAAAACACTCAAATTTGACATGTCCGCGTATGTGAAAAATTGAGATTTTTTCAATTTTTGAATTTTGTCTAGATTATAGGTTCAAAAGAAAGGAAATCAGTAAAAAATACATGTTAAATGCACACTAGCCTTCTCTTCGTGGGTGAACTTGTTAATAAGCAGAAAAAACTAAATACTCTGAAAACACTCAAATCTGACATGTCCGCGTATGTGAAAAATTGAGATTTTTTCAATTTTTGAATTTTGTCTAGATTATAGGTTAAAAGAAAGGAAATCAGTAAAAAATACATGTTAAATGCACACTAGCCTTCTATAGTGGGTGAAACTTGTTAATAAGCAGAAAAAACTAAATACTCTGAAAACACTAAAATCTGACATGTCCGCGTATGTGAAAAATTGAGATTTTTTCAATTTTTGAATTTTGTCTAGATTATAGGTTCAAAAGAAAGGAAACCAGTAAAAAGTACATGTTTAATGCCCGCTAGCCTTTTATAGTGGGTGAAACTTGTTAATAAGCAGAAAAAACTAAATACAGTAAAACACTCAAATCTGACATGTCCGCGTATGTGAAAAATTGAGATTTTTTCAATTTTTGAATTTTGTCTAGATTATAGGTTCAAAAGAAAGGAAACCAGTAAAAAGTACATGTTTAATGCCCACTAGCCTTTTATAGTGGGTGAAACTTGTTAATAAGCAGAAAAAACTAAATACAGTAAAACACTCAAATCTGACATGTCCGCGTATGTGAAAAATTGAGATTTTTTGCATTTTTGAATTTTGTCTAGATTATAGGTTCAAAAGAACGGAAATCAGTAAAAAATACATGTTAAATGCACACTAGCCTTCTATAGTGGGTTAAACTTGTTAATAAGCAGAAAAAACTAAATACTCTGAAAACACTAAAATCTGACATGTCCGCGTATGTGAAAAATTGAGATTTTTTCAATTTTTGAATTTTGTCTAGATTATAGGTTCAAAAGAAAGGAAATCAGTAAAAAATACATGTTAAATGCCCATAGCCTTCTATAGTGGGTGAAACTTGTTAATAAGGAGAAAAAACTAAATACTCTGAAAACACTAAAATCTGACATGTCCGCGTATGTGAAAAATTGAGATTTTTTCAATTTTTGAATTTTGTCTAGATTATAGGTTCAAAAGAAAGGAAACCAGTAAAAAGTACATGCTAAATGCCCACTAGCCTTATATAGGTGGTGAAACTTGTTCATAAGCAGAAAAAAACTAAATACAGTAAAACACTCAAATCTGACATGTCCGCGTATGCGAAAAATTGAGATTTTTTCAATTTTGGAATTTTGTCTAGATTATAGGTTCAAAAGAAAGGAAATCAGTAAAAAATACATGTTAAATGCACACTAGCCTTCTATAGTGGGTGAAACTTGTTAATAAGCAGAAAAAACTAAATACTCTGAAAACACTAAAATCTGACATGTCCGCGTATGTGAAAAATTGAGATTTTTTCAATTTTTGAATTTTGTCTAGATTATAGGTTCAAAAGAAAGGAAATCAGTAAAAAATACATGTTAAATGCACACTAGCCTTCTATAGTGGGTGAAACTTGTTAATAAGCAGAAAAAACTAAATACTCTGAAAACACTAAAATCTGACATGTCCGCGTATGTGAAAAATTGAGATTTTTTCAATTTTTGAATTTTGTCTAGATTATAGGTTCAAAAGAAAGGAAACCAGTAAAAAGTACATGTTTAATGCCCGCTAGCCTTTTATAGTGGGTGAAACTTGTTAATAAGCAGAAAAAACTAAATACAGTAAAACACTCAAATCTGACATGTCCGCGTATGTGAAAAATTGAGATTTTTTCAATTTTTGAATTTTGTCTAGATTATAGGTTCAAAAGAAAGGAAACCAGTAAAAAGTACATGTTTAATGCCCACTAGCCTTTTATAGTGGGTGAAACTTGTTAATAAGCAGAAAAAACTAAATACAGTAAAACACTCAAATCTGACATGTCCGCGTATGTGAAAAATTGAGATTTTTTGCATTTTTGAATTTTGTCTAGATTATAGGTTCAAAAGAACGGAAATCAGTAAAAAATACATGTTAAATGCACACTAGCCTTCTATAGTGGGTGAAACTTGTTAATAAGCAGAAAAAACTAAATACTCTGAAAACACTCAAATCTGACATGTCCGCGTATGTGAAAAATTGAGATTTTTTCAATTTTTGAATTTTGTCTAGATTATAGGTTCAAAAGAAAGGAAATCAGTAAAAAATACATGTTAAATGCCCATAGCCTTCTATAGTGGGTGAAACTTGTTAATAAGGAGAAAAAACTAAATACTCTGAAAACACTAAAATCTGACATGTCCGCGTATGTGAAAAATTGAGATTTTTTCAATTTTTGAATTTTGTCTAGATTATAGGTTCAAAAGAAAGGAAACCAGTAAAAAGTACATGCTAAATGCCCACTAGCCTTATATAGGTGGTGAAACTTGTTCATAAGCAGAAAAAAACTAAATACAGTAAAACACTCAAATCTGACATGTCCGCGTATGCGAAAAATTGAGATTTTTTCAATTTTTGAATTTTGTCTAGATTATAGGTTCAAAAGAAAGGAAATCAGTAAAAAATACATGTTAAATGCACACTAGCCTTCTATAGTGGGTGAAACTTGTTAATAAGCAGAAAAAACTAAATACTCTGAAAACACTAAAATCTGACATGTCCGCGTATGTGAAAAATTGAGATTTTTTCAATTTTTGAATTTTGTCTAGATTATAGGTTCAAAAGAAAGGAAATCAGTAAAAAATACATGTTAAATGCACACTAGCCTTCTATAGTGGGTGAAACTTGTTAATAAGCAGAAAAAACTAAATACTCTGAAAACACTCAAATCTTAAATGTCTGCGTATGTGAAAAATTGAGATTTTTTCAATTTTTGAATTTTGTCTAGATTATAGGTTCAAAAGAAAGGAAATCAGTAAAAAATACATGTTAAATGCACACTAGCCTTCTATTCGTGGGTGAACTTGTTAATAAGCAGAAAAAACTAAATACAGTAAAACACTCAAATCTGACATGTCCGCGTATGTGAAAAATTGAGATTTTTTCAATTTTTGAATTTTGTCTAGATTATAGGTTCAAAAGAACGTAAATCAGTAAAAAATACATGTTAAATGCACACTAGCCTACTATAGTGGGTTAAACTTGTTAATAAGCAGAAAAAACTAAATACTCTGAAAACACTCAAATTTGACATGTCCGCGTATGTGAAAAATTGAGATTTTTTCAATTTTTGAATTTTGTCTAGATTATAGGTTCAAAAGAAAGGAAACCAGTAAAAAGTACATGTTTAATGCCCGCTAGCCTTTTATAGTGGGTGAAACTTGTTAATAAGCAGAAAAAACTAAATACTCTGAAAACACTCAAATCTGACATGTCCGCGTATGTGAAAAATTGAGATTTTTTCAATTTTTGAATTTTGTCTAGATTATAGGTTCAAAAGAAAGGAAACCAGTAAAAAGTACATGTTTAATGCCCACTAGCCTTTTATAGTGGGTGAAACTTGTTAATAAGCAGAAAAAACTAAATACAGTAAAACACTCAAATCTGACATGTCCGCGTATGTGAAAAATTGAGATTTTTTGCATTTTTGAATTTTGTCTAGATTATAGGTTCAAAAGAACGGAAATCAGTAAAAAATACATGTTAAATGCACACTAGCCTTCTATAGTGGGTGAAACTTGTTAATAAGCAGAAAAAACTAAATACTCTGAAAACACTAAAATCTGACATGTCCGCGTATGTGAAAAATTGAGATTTTTTAAATTTTTGAATTTTGTCTAGATTATAGGTTCAAAAGAAAGGAAATCAGTAAAAAATACATGTTAAATGCCCATAGCCTTCTATAGTGGGTTAAACTTGTTAATAAGGAGAAAAAACTAAATACTCTGAAAACACTAAAATCTGACATGTCCGCGTATGTGAAAAATTGAGATTTTTTCAATTTTTGAATTTTGTCTAGATTATAGGTTCAAAAGAAAGGAAACCAGTAAAAAGTACATGCTAAATGCCCACTAGCCTTATATAGGTGGTGAAACTTGTTCATAAGCAGAAAAAAACTAAATACAGTAAAACACTCAAATCTGACATGTCCGCGTATGCGAAAAATTGAGATTTTTTCAATTTTTGAATTTTGTCTAGATTATAGGTTCAAAAGAAAGGAAATCAGTAAAAAATACATGTTAAATGCACACTAGCCTTCTATAGTTGGTGAAACTTGTTAATAAGCAGAAAAAACTAAATACTCTGAAAACACTAAAATCTGACATGTCCGCGTATGTGAAAAATTGAGATTTTTTCAATTTTTGAATTTTGTCTAGATTATAGGTTCAAAAGAAAGGAAATCAGTAAAAAATACATGTTAAATGCACACTAGCCTTCTATAGTGGGTGAAACTTGTTAATAAGGAGAAAAAACTAAATACTCTGAAAACACTAAAATCTGACATGTCCGCGTATGTGAAAAATTGAGATTTTTTCAATTTTTGAATTTTGTCTAGATTATAGGTTCAAAAGAAAGGAAACCAGTAAAAAGTACATGCTAAATGCCCACTAGCCTTATATAGGTGGTGAAACTTGTTCATAAGCAGAAAAAAACTAAATACAGTAAAACACTCAAATCTGACATGTCCGCGTATGCGAAAAATTGAGATTTTTTCAATTTTTGAATTTTGTCTAGATTATAGGTTCAAAAGAAAGGAAATCAGTAAAAAATACATGTTAAATGCACACTAGCCTTCTATAGTTGGTGAAACTTGTTAATAAGCAGAAAAAACTAAATACTCTGAAAACACTAAAATCTGACATGTCCGCGTATGTGAAAAATTGAGATTTTTTCAATTTTTGAATTTTGTCTAGATTATAGGTTCAAAAGAAAGGAAATCAGTAAAAAATACATGTTAAATGCACACTAGCCTTCTATAGTGGGTGAAACTTGTTAATAAGGAGAAAAAACTAAATACTCTGAAAACACTAAAATCTGACATGTCCGCGTATGTGAAAAATTGAGATTTTTTCAATTTTTGAATTTTGTCTAGATTATAGGTTCAAAAGAAAGGAAACCAGTAAAAAGTACATGCTAAATGCCCACTAGCCTTATATAGGTGGTGAAACTTGTTCATCAGCAGAAAAAAACTAAATACAGTAAAACACTCAAATCTGACATGTCCGCGTATGCGAAAAATTGAGATTTTTTCAATTTTTGAATTTTGTCTAGATTATAGGTTCAAAAGAAAGGAAATCAGTAAAAAATACATGTTAAATGCACACTAGCCTTCTATAGTGGGTGAAACTTGTTAATAAGCAGAAAAAACTAAATACTCTGAAAACACTAAAATCTGACATGTCCGCGTATGTGAAAAATTGAGATTTTTTCAATTTTTGAATTTTGTCTAGATTATAGGTTCAAAAGAAAGGAAATCAGTAAAAAATACATGTTAAATGCACACTAGCCTTCTATAGTGGGTGAAACTTGTTAATAAGCAGAAAAAACTAAATACTCTGAAAACACTCAAATCTTAAATGTCTGCGTATGTGAAAAATTGAGAGTTTTTCAATTTTTGAATTTTGTCTAGATTATAGGTTCAAAAGAAAGGAAATCAGTAAAAAATACATGTTAAATGCACACTAGCCTTCTATTCGTAGGTGAACTTGTTAATAAGCAGAAAAAACTAAATACAGTAAAACACTCAAATCTGACATGTCCGCGTATGTGAAAAATTGAGATTTTTTCAATTTTTGAATTTTGTCTAGATTATAGGTTCAAAAGAACGTAAATCAGTAAAAAATACATGTTAAATGCACACTAGCCTACTATAGTGGGTTAAACTTGACAATAAGCAGAAAAAACTAAATACTCTGAAAACACTCAAATTTGACATGTCCGCGTATGTGAAAAATTGAGATTTTTTCAATTTTTGAATTTTGTCTAGATTATAGGTTCAAAAGAAAGGAAATCAGTAAAAAATACATGTTAAATGCACACTAGCCTTCTCTTCGTGGGTGAACTTGTTAATAAGCAGAAAAAACTAAATACTCTGAAAACACTCAAATCTGACATGTCCGCGTATGTGAAAAATTGAGATTTTTTCAATTTTTGAATTTTGTCTAGATTATAGGTTAAAAGAAAAGAAATCAGTAAAAAATACATGTTAAATTCACACTAGCCTTCTATAGTGGGTGAAACTTGTTAATAAGCAGAAAAAACTAAATACTCTGAAAACACTAAAATCTGACATGTCCGCGTATGTGAAAAATTGAGATTTTTTCAATTTTTGAATTTTGTCTAGATTATAGGTTCAAAAGAAAGGAAACCAGTAAAAAGTACATGTTTAATGCCCGCTAGCCTTTTACAGTGGGTGAAACTTGTTAATAAGCAGAAAAAACTAAATACTCTGAAAACACTAAAATCTGACATGTCCGCGTATGTGAAAAATTGAGATTTTTTCAATTTTTGAATTTTGTCTAGATTATAGGTTCAAAAGAACGGAAATCAGTAAAAAATACATGTTAAATGCACACTAGCCTTCTATAGTGGGTGAAACTTGTTAAAAAGCAGAAAAAACTAAATACTCTGAAAACACTAAAATCTGACATGTCCGCGTATGTGAAAAATTGAGATTTTTTCAATTTTTGAATTTTGTCTAGATTATAGGTTCAAAAGAAAGGAAATCAGTAAAAAATACATGTTAAATGCCCATAGCCTTCTATAGTGGGTGAAACTTGTTAATAAGGAGAAAAAACTAAATACTCTGAAAACACTAAAATCTGACATGTCCGCGTATGTGAAAAATTGAGATTTTTTCAATTTTTGAATTTTGTCTAGATTATAGGTTCAAAAGAAAGGAAACCAGTAAAAAGTACATGCTAAATGCCCACTAGCCTTATATAGTGGGTGAAACTTGTTCATAAGCAGAAAAAAACTAAATACAGTAAAACACTCAAATCTGACATGTCCGCGTATGCGAAAAATTGAGATTTTTTCAATTTTTGAATTTTGTCTAGATTATAGGTTCAAAAGAACGGAAATCAGTAAAAAATACATGTTAAATGCACACTAGCCTTCTATAGTGGGTGAAACTTGTTAATAAGCAGAAAAAACTAAATACTCTGAAAACACTCAAATCTGACATGTCCGCGTATGTGAAAAATTGAGATTTTTTCAATTTTTGAATTTTGTCTAGATTATAGGTTCAAAAGAAAGGAAATCAGTAAAAAATACATGTTAAATGCACACTAGCCTTCTATAGTGGGTGAAACTTGTTAATAAGCAGAAAAAACTAAATACTCTGAAAACACTCAAATCTTAAATGTCTGCGTATGTGAAAAATTGAGATTTTTTCAATTTTTGAATTTTGTCTATATTATAGGTTCAAAAGAAAGGAAATCAGTAAAAAATACATGTTAAATGCACACTAGCCTTCTATAGTGGGTGAAACTTGTTAATAAGCAGAAAAAACTAAATACAGTAAAACACTAAAATCTGACATGTCCGCGTATGTGAAAAATTGAGATTTTTTCAATTTTTGAATTTTGTCTAGATTATAGGTTCAAAAGAACGGAAATCAGTAAAAAATACATGTTAAATGCACACTAGCCTTCTATAGTGGGTGAAACTTGTTAATAAGCAGAAAAAACTAAATACAGTAAAACACTCAAATTTGACATGTCCGCGTATGTGAAAAATTGAGATTTTTTCAATTTTTGAATTTTGTCTAGATTATAGGTTCAAAAGAAAGGAAATCAGTAAAAAATACATGTTAAATGCACACTAGCCTTCTATAGTGGGTGAAACTTGTTAATAAGCAGAAAAAACTAAATACTCTGAAAACACTCAAATCTGACATGTCCGCGTATGTGAAAAATTGAGATTTTTTCAATTTTTGAATTTTGTCTAGATTATAGGTTAAAAGAAAGGAAATCAGTAAAAAATACATGTTAAATTCACACTAGCCTTCTATAGTGGGTGAAACTTGTTAATAAGCAGAAAAAACTAAATACTCTAAAAACACTAAAATCTGACATGTCCGCGTATGTGAAAAATTGAGATTTTTTCAATTTTTGAATTTTGTCTAGATTATAGGTTCAAAAGAAAGGAAACCAGTAAAAAGTACATGTTTAATGCCCGCTAGCCTTTTATAGTGGGTGAAACTTGTTAATAAGCAGAAAAAACTAAATACAGTAAAACACTCAAATCTGACATGTCCGCGTATGTGAAAAATTAAGATTTTTTCAATTTTTGAATTTTGTCTAGATTATAGGTTCAAAAGAAAGGAAACCAGTAAAATGTACATGTTTAATGCCCACTAGCCTTTTATAGTGGGTGAAACTTGTTAATAAGCAGAAAAAACTAAATACAGTAAAACACTCAAATCTGACATGTCCGCGTATGTGAAAAATTGAGATTTTTTCAATTTTTGAATTTTGTCTAGATTATAGGTTCAAAAGAACGTAAATCAGTAAAAAATACATGTTAAATGCACACTAGCCTACTATAGTGGGTTAAACTTGTTAATAAGCAGAAAAAACTAAATACTCTGAAAACACTCAAATTTGACATGTCCGCGTATGTGAAAAATTGAGATTTTTTCAATTTTTGAATTTTGTCTAGATTATAGGTTCAAAAGAAAGGAAATCAGTAAAAAATACATGTTAAATGCACACTAGCCTTCTCTTCGTGGGTGAACTTGTTAATAAGCAGAAAAAACTAAATACTCTGAAAACACTCAAATCTGACATGTCCGCGTATGTGAAAAATTGAGATTTTTTCAATTTTTGAATTTTGTCTAGATTATAGGTTAAAAGAAAAGAAATCAGTAAAAAATACATGTTAAATTCACACTAGCCTTCTATAGTGGGTGAAACTTGTTAATAAGCAGAAAAAACTAAATACTCTGAAAACACTAAAATCTGACATGTCCGCGTATGTGAAAAATTGAGATTTTTTCAATTTTTGAATTTTGTCTAGATTATAGGTTCAAAAGAAAGGAAACCAGTAAAAAGTACATGTTTAATGCCCGCTAGCCTTTTATAGTGGGTGAAACTTGTTAATAAGCAGAAAAAACTAAATACTCTGAAAACACTCAAATCTGACATGTCCGCGTATGTGAAAAATTGAGATTTTTTCAATTTTTGAATTTTGTCTAGATTATAGGTTCAAAAGAAAGGAAACCAGTAAAAAGTACATGTTTAATGCCCACTAGCCTTTTATAGTGGGTGAAACTTGTTAATAAGCAGAAAAAACTAAATACAGTAAAACACTCAAATCTGACATGTCCGCGTATGTGAAAAATTGAGATTTTTTCAATTTTTGAATTTTGTCTAGATTATAGGTTCAAAAGAACGGAAATCAGTAAAAAATACATGTTAAATGCACACTAGCCTTCTATAGTGGGTGAAACTTGTTAATAAGCAGAAAAAACTAAATACTCTGAAAACACTAAAATCTGACATGTCCGCGTATGTGAAAAATTGAGATTTTTTCAATTTTTGAATTTTGTCTAGATTATAGGTTCAAAAGAAAGGAAATCAGTAAAAAATACATGTTAAATGCCCATAGCCTTCTATAGTGGGTGAAACTTGTTAATAAGGAGAAAAAACTAAATACTCTGAAAACACTCAAATCTGACATGTCCGCGTATGTGAAAAATTGAGATTTTTTCAATTTTTGAATTTTGTCTAGATTATAGGTTCAAAAGAAAGGAAACCAGTAAAAAGTACATGCTAAATGCCCACTAGCCTTATATAGTGGGTGAAACTTGTTCATAAGCAGAAAAAAACTAAATACAGTAAAACACTCAAATCTGACATGTCCGCGTATGCGAAAAATTGAGATTTTTTCAATTTTTGAATTTTGTCTAGATTATAGGTTCAAAAGAAAGGAAATCAGTAAAAAATACATGTTAAATGCACACTAGCCTTCTATAGTGGGTGAAACTTGTTAATAAGCAGAAAAAACTAAATACTCTGAAAACACTCAAATCTGACATGTCCGCGTATGTGAAAAATTGAGATTTTTTCAATTTTTGAATTTTGTCTAGATTATAGGTTCAAAAGAAAGGAAATCAGTAAAAAATACATGTTAAATGCACACTAGCCTTCTATAGTCGGTGAAACTTGTTAATAAGCAGAAAAAACTAAATACTCTGAAAACACTCAAATCTTAAATGTCTGCGTATGTGAAAAATTGAGATTTTTTCAATTTTTGAATTTTGTCTAGATTATAGGTTCAAAAGAACGGAAATCAGTAAAAAATACATGTTAAATGCACACTAGCCTTCTATAGTGGGTGAAACTTGTTAATAAGCAGAAAAAACTAAATACAGTAAAACACTCAAATTTGACATGTCCGCGTATATGAAAAATTGAGATTTTTTCAATTTTTGAATTTTGTCTAGATTATAGGTTCAAAAGAAAGGAAATCAGTAAAAAATACATGTTAAATGCACACTAGCCTTCTATAGTGGGTGAAACTTGTTAATAAGCAGAAAAAACTAAATACACTGAAAACACTCAAATCTGACATGTCCGCGTATGTGAAAAATTGAGATTTTTTCAATTTTTGAATTTTGTCTAGATTATAGGTTAAAAGAAAGCAAATCAGTAAAAAATACATGTTAAATTCACACTAGCCTTCTATAGTGGGTGAAACTTGTTAATAAGCAGAAAAAACTAAATACTCTGAAAACACTAAAATCTGACATGTCCGCGTATGTGAAAAATTGAGATTTTTTCAATTTTTGAATTTTGTCTAGATTATAGGTTCAAAAGAAAGGAAACCAGTAAAAAGTACATGTTTAATGCCCGCTAGCCTTTTATAGTGGGTGAAACTTGTTAATAAGCAGAAAAAACTAAATACAGTAAAACACTCAAATCTGACATGTCCGCGTATGTGAAAAATTGAGATTTTTTCAATTTTTGAATTTTGTCTAGATTATAGGTTCAAAAGAAAGGAAACCAGTAAAAAGTACATGTTTAATGCCCGCTAGCCTTTTATAGTGGGTGAAACTTGTTAATAAGCAGAAAAAACTAAATACAGTAAAACACTCAAATCTGACATGTCCGCGTATGTGAAAAATTGAGATTTTTTCAATTTTTGAATTTTGTCTAGATTATAGGTTCAAAAGAAAGGAAACCAGTAAAATGTACATGTTTAATGCCCACTAGCCTTTTATAGTGGGTGAAACTTGTTAATAAGCAGAAAAAACTAAATACAGTAAAACACTCAAATCTGACATGTCCGCGTATGTGAAAAATTGAGATTTTTTCAATTTTTGAATTTTGTCTAGATTATAGGTTCAAAAGAACGGAAATCAGTAAAAAATACATGTTAAATGCACACTAGCCTTCTATAGTGGGTGAAACTTGTTAATAAGCAGAAAAAACTAAATACTCTGAAAACACTAAAATCTGACATGTCCGCGTATGTGAAAAATTGAGATTTTTTCAATTTTTGAATTTTGTCTAGATTATAGGTTCAAAAGAAAGGAAATCAGTAAAAAATACATGTTAAATGCCCATAGCCTTCTATAGTGGGTGAAACTTGTTAATAAGGAGAAAAAACTAAATACTCTGAAAACACTAAAATCTGACATGTCCGCGTATGTGCAAAATTGAGATTTTTTCAATTTTTGAATTTTGTCTAGATTATAGGTTCAAAAGAAAGGAAACCAGTAAAAAGTACATGCTAAATGCCCACTAGCCTTATATAGTGGGTGAAACTTGTTCATAAGCAGAAAAAAACTAAATACAGTAAAACACTCAAATCTGACATGTCCGCGTATGCGAAAAATTGAGATTTTTTCAATTTTTGAATTTTGTCTAGATTATAGGTTCAAAAGAAAGGAAATCAGTAAAAAATACATGTTAAATGCACACTAGCCTTCTATAGTGGGTGAAACTTGTTAATAAGCAGAAAAAACTAAATACTCTGAAAACACTCAAATCTGACATGTCCGCGTATGTGAAAAATTGAGATTTTTTCAATTTTTGAATTTTGTCTAGATTATAGGTTCAAAAGAAGGGAAATCAGTAAAAAATACATGTTAAATGCACACTAGCCTTCTATAGTGGGTGAAACTTGTTAATAAGCAGAAAAAACTAAATACTCTGAAAACACTCAAATCTGACATGTCCGCGTATGTGAAAAATTGAGATTTTTTCAATTTTTGAATTTTGTCTAGATTATAGGTTCAAAAGAAAGGAAACCAGTAAAAAGTACATGTTTAATGCCCACTAGCCTTTTATAGTGGGTGAAACTTGTTAATAAGCACGAAAAAAATAAATACTCTGAAAACACTCAAATCTTAAATGTCTGCGTATGTGAAAAATTGAGATTTTTTCAATTTTTTAATTTTGTCTAGATTATAGGTTCCAAAGAAAGGAAATCAGTAAAAAATACATGTTACATGCACACTAGCGTTCTATAGTGGGTGAAACTTGTTAATAAGCAGAAAAAACTATATACTCTGAAAACACTAAAATCTGACATGTCCGTGTATGTGAAAAATTGAGATTTTTTCAATTTTTGAATTTTGTCTAGATTATAGGTTCAAAAGAAAGGAAATCAGTAAAAAATACATGTTAAATTCACACTAGCCTTCTATAGTGGGTTAAACTTGTTAATAAGCAGAAAAAACTAAATACTCTGAAAACACTCAAATCTGACATGTCCGCGTATGTGAAAAATTGAGATTTTTTCAATTTTTAATTTTGTCTAGATTATAGGTTCAAAAGAAAGGAAACCAGTAAAAAGTACATGTTTAATGCCCACTAGCCTTTTATAGTGGGTGAAACTTGTTAATAAGCAGAAAAAACTAAATACTCTGAAAACACTAAAATCTGACATGTCCGCGTATGTGAAAAATTGAGATTTTTTCAATTTTTGAATTTTGTCTAGATTATAGGTTCAAATGAAAGGAAACCAGTAAAAAGTACATGTTTAATGCCCACTAGCCTTTTATAGTGGGTGAAACTTGTTAATAAGCAGAAAAAACTAAATACAGTAAAACACTCAAATCTGACATGTCCGCGTATGTGAAAAATTGAGATTTTTTCAATTTTTGAATTTTGTCTAGATTATAGGTTCAAAAGAAAGGAAACCAGTAAAAAGTACATGTTTAATGCCCACTAGCCTTTTATAGTGGGTGAAACTTGTTAATAAGCAGAAAAAACTAAATACTCTGAAAACACTCAAATCTTAAATGTCTGCGTATGTGAAAAATTGAGATTTTTTCAATTTTTGAATTTTGTCTAGATTATAGGTTCAAAAGAAAGGAAATCAGTAAAAAATACATGTTAAATGCCCATAGCCTTCTATAGTGGGTGAAACTTGTTAATAAGGAGAAAAAACTAAATACTCTGAAAACACTAAAATCTGACATGTCCGCGTATGTGAAAAATTGAGATTTTTTCAATTTTTGAATTTTGTCTAGATTATAGGTTCAAAAGAAAGGAAACCAGTAAAAAGTACATGCTAAATGCCCACTAGCCTTATATAGTGGGTGAAACTTGTTCATAAGCAGAAAAAAACTAAATACAGTAAAACACTCAAATCTGACATGTCCGCGTATGCGAAAAATTGAGATTTTTTCAATTTTTGAATTTTGTCTAGATTATAGGTTCAAAAGAAAGGAAATCAGTAAAAAATACATGTTAAATGCACACTAGCCTTCTATAGTGGGTGAAACTTGTTAATAAGCAGAAAAAACTAAATACTCTGAAAACACTCAAATCTGACATGTCCGCGTATGTGAAAAATTGAGATTTTTTTAATTTTTGAATTTTGTCTAGATTATAGGTTCAAAAGAAGGGAAATCAGTAAAAAATACATGTTAAATGCACACTAGCCTTCTATAGTGGGTGAAACTTGTTAATAAGCAGAAAAAACTAAATACTCTGAAAACACTCAAATCTTAAATGTCTGCGTATGTGAAAAATTGAGATTTTTTCAATTTTTGAATTTTGTCTAGATTATAGGTTCAAAAGAAAGGAAATCAGTAAAAAATACATGTTAAATGCACACTAGCCTTCTATTCGTGGGTGAACATGTTAATAAGCAGAAAAAACTAAATACTCTGAAAACACTAAAATCTGACATGTCCGCGTATGTGAAAAATTGAGATTTTTTCAATTTTTGAATTTTGTCTAGATTATAGGTTCAAAAGAAAGGAAATCAGTAAAAAATACATGTTAAATGCACACTAGCCTTCTATAGTGGGTGAAACTTGTTAATAAGCAGAAAAAACTAAATACAGTAAAACACTCAAATCTGACATGTCCGCGTATGTGAAAAATTGAGATTTTTTCAATTTTTGAATTTTGTCTAGATTATAGGTTCAAAAGAACGGAAATCAGTAAAAAATACATGTTAAATGCCCATAGCCTTCTATAGTGGGTGAAACTTGTTAATAAGCAGAAAAAACTAAATACTCTGAAAACACTCAAATCTGACATGTCCGCGTATGTGAAAAATTGAGATTTTTTCAATTTTTGAATTTTGTCTAGATTATAGGTTCAAAAGGAAAGAAATCAGTAAAAAATACATGTTAAATGCACACTAGCCTTCTATAGTGGGTGAAACTTGTTAATAAGCAGAAAAAACTAAATACTCTGAAAACACTCAAATCTGACATGTCCGCGTATGTGAAAAATTGAGATTTTTTCAATTTTTGAATTTTGTCTAGATTATAGGTTCAAAAGAAAGGAAATCAGTAAAAAATACATGTTAAATGCACACTAGCCTTCTATTCGTGGGTGAACTTGTTAATAAGCAGAAAAAACTAAATACTCTGAAAACACTAAAATCTGACATGTCCGCGTATGTGAAAAATTGAGATTTTTTCAATTTTTGAATTTTGTCTAGATTATAGGTTCAAAAGAAAGGAAATCAGTAAAAAATACATGTTAAATGCACACTAGCCTTCTATAGTGGGTGAAACTTGTTAATAAGCAGAAAAAACTAAATACAGTAAAACACTCAAATCTGACATGTCTCGTATGTGAAAAATTGAGATTTTTTCAATTTTTGAATTTTGTCTAGATTATAGGTTCAAAAGGAAAGAAATCAGTAAAAAATACATGTTAAATGCACACTAGCCTTCAATAGTTGGTGAAACTTGTTAATAAGCAGAAAAAACTAAATACTCTGAAAACACTAAAATCTGACATGTCCGCGTATGTGAAAAATTGAGATTTTTTCAATTTTTGAATTTTGTCTAGATTATAGGTTCAAAAGAAAGGAAATCAGTAAAAAATACATGTTAAATGCCCATAGCCTTCTATAGTGGGTGAAACTTGTTAATAAGGAGAAAAAACTAAATACTCTGAAAACACTAAAATCTGACATGTCCGCGTATGTGAAAAATTGAGATTTTTTCAATTTTTGAATTTTGTCTAGATTATAGGTTCAAAAGAAAGGAAACCAGTAAAAAGTACATGCTAAATGCCCACTAGCCTTATATAGTGGGTGAAACTTGTTCATAAGCAGAAAAAAACTAAATACAGTAAAACACTCAAATCTGACATGTCCGCGTATGCGAAAAATTGAGATTTTTTCAATTTTTGAATTTTGTCTAGATTATAGGTTCAAAAGAAAGGAAATCAGTAAAAAATACATGTTAAATGCACACTAGCCTTCTATAGTGGGTGAAACTTGTTAATAAGCAGAAAAAACTAAATACTCTGAAAACACTCAAATCTGACATGTCCGCGTATGTGAAAAATTGAGATTTTTTCAATTTTTGAATTTTGTCTAGATTATAGGTTCAAAAGAAAGGAAATCAGTAAAAAATACATGTTAAATGCACACTAGCCTTCTATAGTGGGTGAAACTTGTTAATAAGCAGAAAAAACTAAATACTCTGAAAACACTCAAATCTTAAATGTCTGCGTATGTGAAAAATTGAGATTTTTTCAATTTTTGAATTTTGTCTAGATTATAGGTTCAAAAGAAAGGAAATCAGTAAAAAATACATGTTAAATGCACACTAGCCTTCTATTCGTGGGTGAACTTGTTAATAAGCAGAAAAAACTAAATACTCTGAAAACACTAAAATCTGACATGTCCGCGTATGTGAAAAATTGAGATTTTTTCAATTTTTGAATTTTGTCTAGATTATAGGTTCAAAAGAACGGAAATCAGTAAAAAATACATGTTAAATGCACACTAGCCTTCTATAGTGGGTGAAACTTGTTAATAAGCAGAAAAAACTAAATACTCTGAAAACACTCAAATCTGACATGTCCGCGTATGTGAAAAATTGAGATTTTTTCAATTTTTGAATTTTGTCTAGATTATAGGTTCAAAAGGAAAGAAATCAGTAAAAAATACATGTTAAATGCACACTAGCCTTCTATAGTGGGTGAAACTTGTTAATAAGCAGAAAAAACTAAATACTCTGAAAACACTCAAATCTGACATGTCCGCGTATGTGAAAAATTGAGATTTTTTCAATTTTTGAATTTTGTCTAGATTATAGGTTCAAAAGAAAGGAAATCAGTAAAAAATACATGTTAAATGCACACTAGCCTTCTATTCGTGGGTGAACTTGTTAATAAGCAGAAAAAACTAAATACTCTGAAAACACTCAAATCTGACATGTCCGCGTATGTGAGAAATTGAGATTTTTTCAATTTTTGAATTTTGTCTAGATTATAGGTTCAAAAGAAAGGAAATCAGTAAAAAATACATGTTAAATGCACACTAGCCTTCTATAGTGGGTGAAACTTGTTAATAAGCAGAAAAAACTAAATACAGTAAAACACTCAAATCTGACATGTCCGCGTATGTGAAAAATTGAGATTTTTTCAATTTTTGACTTTTGTCTAGATTATAGGTTCAAAAGAACGGAAATCAGTAAAAAATACATGTTAAATGCACACTAGCCTTCTATAGTGGGTGAAACTTGTTAATAAGCAGAAAAAACTAAATACTCTGAAAACACTCAAATCTGACATGTCCGCGTATGTGAAAAATTGAGATTTTTTCAATTTTTGAATTTTGTCTAGATTATAGGTTCAAAAGGAAAGAAATCAGTAAAAAATACATGTTAAATGCACACTAGCCTTCTATAGTGGGTGAAACTTGTTAATAAGCAGAAAAAACTAAATACTCTGAAAACACTCAAATCTGACATGTCCGCGTATGTGAAAAATTGAGATTTTTTCAATTTTTGAATTTTGTCTAGATTATAGGTTCAAAAGAAAGGAAATCAGTAAAAAATACATGTTAAATTCACACTAGCCTTCTATAGTGGGTGAAACTTGTTAATAAGCAGAAAAAACTAAATACTCTGAAAACACTAAAATCTGACATGTCCGCGTATGTGAAAAATTGAGATTTTTTCAATTTTTGAATTTTGTCTAGATTATAGGTTCAAAAGAAAGGAAACCAGTAAAAAGTACATGTTTAATGCCCACTAGCCTTTTATAGTGGGTGAAACTTGTTAATAAGCAGAAAAAACTAAATACAGTAAAACACTCAAATCTGACATGTCAGCGTATGTGAAAAATTGAGATTTTTTCAATTTTTGAATTTTGTCTAGATTATAGGTTCAAAAGAACGGAAATCAGTAAAAAATACATGTTAAATGCACACTAGCCTTCTATAGTGGGTGAAACATGTTAATAAGCAGAAAAAACTAAATACTCTGAAAACACTAAAATCTGACATGTCCGCGTATGTGAAAAATTAAGATTTTTTCAATTTTTGAATTTTGTCTAGATTATAGGTTCAAAAGAAAGGAAATCAGTAAAAAATACATGTTAAATGCCCATAGCCTTCTATAGTGGGTGAAACTTGTTAATAAGGAGAAAAAACTAAATACTCTGAAAACACTAAAATCTGACATGTCCGCGTATGTGAAAAATTGAGATTTTTTCAATTTTTGAATTTTGTCTAGATTATAGGTTCAAAAGAAAGGAAACCAGTAAAAAGTACATGCTAAATGCCCACTAGCCTTATATAGTGGGTGAAACTTGTTCATAAGCAGAAAAAAACTAAATACAGTAAAACACTCAAATCTGACATGTCCGCGTATGCGAAAAATTGAGATTTTTTCAATTTTTGAATTTTGTCTAGATTATAGGTTCAAAAGGAAAGAAATCAGTAAAAAATACATGTTAAATGCACACTAGCCCTCTATAGTGGGTGAAACTTGTTAATAAGCAGAAAAAACTAAATACTCTGAAAACACTCAAATCTGACATGTCCGCGTATGTGAAAAATTGAGATTTTTTCAATTTTAGAATTTTGTCTAGATTATAGGTTCAAAAGGAAAGAAATCAGTAAAAAATACATGTTAAATGCACACTAGCCTTCTATAGTGGGTGAAACTTGTTAATAAGCAGAAAAAACTAAATACTCTGAAAACACTCAAATCTGACATGTCCGCGTATGTGAAAAATTGAGATTTTTTCAATTTTTGAATTTTGTCTAGATTATAGGTTCAAAAGAAAGGAAATCAGTAAAAAATACATGTTAAATGCACACTAGCCTTCTATAGTGGGTGAAACTTGTTAATAAGCAGAAAAAACTAAATACAGTAAAACACTCAAATCTGACATGTCCGCGTATGTGAAAAATTGAGATTTTTTCAATTTTTGAATTTTGTCTAGATTATAGGTTCAAAAGAAAGGAAATCAGTAAAAAATACATGTTAAATGCCCATAGCCTTCTATAGTGGGTGAAACTTGTTAATAAGGAGAAAAAACTAAATACTCTGAAAACACTAAAATCTGACATGTCCGCGTATGTGAAAAATTGAGATTTTTTCAATTTTTGAATTTTGTCTAGATTATAGGTTCAAAAGAAAGGAAACCAGTAAAAAGTACATGCTAAATGCCCACTAGCCTTATATAGTGGGTGAAACTTGTTCATAAGCAGAAAAAAACTAAATACAGTAAAACACTAAAATCTGACATGTCCGCGTATGTGAAAAATTGAGATTTTTTCAATTTTTGAATTTTGTCTAGATTATAGGTTCAAAAGAACGGAAATCAGTAAAAAATACATGTTAAATGCACACTAGCCTTCTATAGTGGGTGAAACTTGTTAATAAGCAGAAAAAACTAAATACTCTGAAAACACTCAAATCTGACATGTCCGCGTATGTGAAAAATTGAGATTTTTTCAATTTTAGAATTTTGTCTAGATTATAGGTTCAAAAGGAAAGAAATCAGTAAAAAATACATGTTAAATGCACACTAGCCTTCTATAGTGGGTGAAACTTGTTAATAAGCAGAAAAAACTAAATACTCTGAAAACACTCAAATCTGACATGTCCGCGTATGTGAAAAATTGAGATTTTTTCAATTTTTGAATTTTGTCTAGATTATAGGTTCAAAAGAAAGGAAATCAGTAAAAAATACATGTTAAATGCACACTAGCCTTCTATTCGTGGGTGAACTTGTTAATAAGCAGAAAAAACTAAATACTCTGAAAACACTCAAATCTGACATGTCCGCGTATGTGAGAAATTGAGATTTTTTCAATTTTTGAATTTTGTCTAGATTATAGGTTCAAAAGAAAGGAAATCAGTAAAAAATACATGTTAAATGCACACTAGCCTTCTATAGTGGGTGAAACTTGTTAATAAGCAGAAAAAACTAAATACAGTAAAACACTCAAATCTGACATGTCCGCGTATGTGAAAAATTGAGATTTTTTCAATTTTTGACTTTTGTCTAGATTATAGGTTCAAAAGAACGGAAATCAGTAAAAAATACATGTTAAATGCACACTAGCCTTCTATAGTGGGTGAAACTTGTTAATAAGCAGAAAAAACTAAATACTCTGAAAACACTCAAATCTGACATGTCCGCGTATGTGAAAAATTGAGATTTTTTCAATTTTTGAATTTTGTCTAGATTATAGGTTCAAAAGGAACGAAATCAGTAAAAAATACATGTTAAATGCACACTAGCCTTCTATAGTGGGTGAAACTTGTTAATAAGCAGAAAAAACTAAATACTCTGAAAACACTCAAATCTGACATGTCCGCGTATGTGAAAAATTGAGATTTTTTCAATTTTTGAATTTTGTCTAGATTATAGGTTCAAAAGAAAGGAAACTAGTAAAAAGTACATGTTTAATGCCCACTAGCCTTTTATAGTGGGTGAAACTTGTTAATAAGCAGAAAAAACTAAATACAGTAAAACACTCAAATCTGACATGTCAGCGTATGTGAAAAATTGAGATTTTTTCAATTTTTGAATTTTGTCTAGATTATAGGTTCAAAAGAACGGAAATCAGTAAAAAATACATGTTAAATGCACACTAGCCTTCTATAGTGGGTGAAACATGTTAATAAGCAGAAAAAACTAAATACTCTGAAAACACTAAAATCTGACATGTCCGCGTATGTGAAAAATTGAGATTTTTTCAATTTTTGAATTTTGTCTAGATTATAGGTTCAAAAGAAAGGAAATCAGTAAAAAATACATGTTAAATGCCCATAGCCTTCTATAGTGGGTGAAACTTGTTAATAAGGAGAAAAAACTAAATACTCTGAAAACACTAAAATCTGACATGTCCGCGTATGTGAAAAATTGAGATTTTTTCAATTTTTGAATTTTGTCTAGATTATAGGTTCAAAAGAAAGGAAACCAGTAAAAAGTACATGCTAAATGCCCACTAGCCTTATATAGTGGGTGAAACTTGTTCATAAGCAGAAAAAAACTAAATACAGTAAAACACTCAAATCTGACATGTCCGCGTATGCGAAAAATTGAGATTTTTTCAATTTTTGAATTTTGTCTAGATTATAGGTTCAAAAGGAAAGAAATCAGTAAAAAATACATGTTAAATGCACACTAGCCCTCTATAGTGGGTGAAACTTGTTAATAAGCAGAAAAAACTAAATACTCTGAAAACACTCAAATCTGACATGTCCGCGTATGTGAAAAATTGAGATTTTTTCAATTTTAGAATTTTGTCTAGATTATAGGTTCAAAAGGAAAGAAATCAGTAAAAAATACATGTTAAATGCACACTAGCCTTCTATAGTGGGTGAAACTTGTTAATAAGCAGAAAAAACTAAATACTCTGAAAACACTCAAATCTGACATGTCCGCGTATGTGAAAAATTGAGATTTTTTCAATTTTTGAATTTTGTCTAGATTATAGGTTCAAAAGAAAGGAAATCAGTAAAAAATACATGTTAAATGCACACTAGCCTTCTATAGTGGGTGAAACTTGTTAATAAGCAGAAAAAACTAAATACAGTAAAACACTCAAATCTGACATGTCCGCGTATGTGAAAAATTGAGATTTTTTCAATTTTTGAATTTTGTCTAGATTATAGGTTCAAAAGAAAGGAAATCAGTAAAAAATACATGTTAAATGCCCATAGCCTTCTATAGTGGGTGAAACTTGTTAATAAGGAGAAAAAACTAAATACTCTGAAAACACTCAAATCTGACATGTCCGCGTATGTGAAAAATTGAGATTTTTTCAATTTTTGAATTTTGTCTAGATTATAGGTTCAAAAGAAAGGAAACCAGTAAAAAGTACATGCTAAATGCCCACTAGCCTTATATAGTGGGTGAAACTTGTTCATAAGCAGAAAAAAACTAAATACAGTAAAACACTCAAATCTGACATGTCCGCGTATGCGAAAAATTGAGATTTTTTCAATTTTTGAATTTTGTCTAGATTATAGGTTCAAAAGAAAGGAAATCAGTAAAAAATACATGTTAAATGCACACTAGCCTTCTATAGTGGGTGAAACTTGTTAATAAGCAGAAAAAACTAAATACTCTGAAAACACTCAAATCTGACATGTCCGCGTATGTGAAAAATTGAGATTTTTTCAATTTTTGAATTTTGTCTAGATTATAGGTTCCAAAGAAAGGAAATCAGTAAAAAATACATGTTAAATGCACACTAGCCTTCTATAGTGGGTGAAACTTGTTAATAAGCAGAAAAAACTAAATACTCTGAAAACACTAAAATCTTAAATGTCTGCGTATGTGAAAAATTGAGATTTTTTCAATTTTTGAATTTTGTCTAGATTATAGGTTCAAAAGAAAGGAAATCAGTAAAAAATACATGTTAAATGCACACTAGCCTTCTATTCGTGGGTGAACTTGTTAATAAGCAGAAAAAACTAAATACTCTGAAAACACTCAAATCTGACATGTCCGCGTATGTGAAAAATTGAGATTTTTTCAATTTTTGAATTTTGTCTAGATTATAGGTTCAAAAGAAAGGAAATCAGTAAAAAATACATGTTAAATGCACACTAGCCTTCTATAGTGGGTGAAACTTGTTAATAAGCAGAAAAAACTAAATACAGTAAAACACTCAAATCTGACATGTCCGCGTATGTGAAAAATTGAGATTTTTTCAATTTTTGAATTTTGTCTAGATTATAGGTTCAAAAGAACGGAAATCAGTAAAAAATACATGTTAAATGCACACTAGCCTTCTATAGTGGGTGAAACTTGTTAATAAGCAGAAAAAACTAAATACTCTGAAAACACTCAAATCTGACATGTCCGCGTATGTGAAAAATTGAGATTTTTTCAATTTTTGAATTTTGTCTAGATTATAGGTTCAAAAGAAAGGAAATCAGTAAAAAATACATGTTAAATGCACACTAGCCTTCTATAGTGGGTGAAACTTGTTAATAAGGAGAAAAAACTAAATACTCTGAAAACACTAAAATCTGACATGTCAGCGTATGTGAAAAATTGAGATTTTTTCAATTTTTGAATTTTGTCTAGATTATAGGTTCAAAAGAAAGGAAACCAGTAAAAAGTACATGCTTAATGCCCACTAGCCTTATATAGTGGGTGAAACTTGTTCATAAGCAGAAAAAAACTAAATACAGTAAAACACTCAAATCTGACATGTCCGCGTATGCGAAAAATTGAGATTTTTTCAATTTTTGAATTTTGTCTAGATTATAGGTTCAAAAGGAAAGAAATCAGTAAAAAATACATGTTAAATGCACACTAGCCTTCTATAGTGGGTGAAACTTGTTAATAAGCAGAAAAAACTAAATACTCTGAAAACACTCAAATCTGACATGTCCGCGTATGTGAAAAATTGAGATTTTTTCAATTTTAGAATTTTGTCTAGATTATAGGTTCAAAAGGAAAGAAATCAGTAAAAAATACATGTTAAATGCACACTAGCCTTCTATAGTGGGTGAAACTTGTTAATAAGCAGAAAAAACTAAATACTCTGAAAACACTCAAATCTGACATGTCCGCGTATGTGAAAAATTGAGATTTTTTCAATTTTTGAATTTTGTCTAGATTATAGGTTCAAAAGAAAGGAAATCAGTAAAAAATACATGTTAAATGCACACTAGCCTTCTATAGTGGGTGAAACTTGTTAATAAGCAGAAAAAACTAAATACAGTAAAACACTCAAATCTGACATGTCCGCGTATGTGAAAAATTGAGATTTTTTCAATTTTTGAATTTTGTCTAGATTATAGGTTCAAAAGAACGGAAATCAGTAAAAAATACATGTTAAATGCACACTAGCCTTCTATAGTGGGTGAAACTTGTTAATAAGGAGAAAAAACTAAATACTCTGAAAACACTCAAATCTGACATGTCCGCGTATGTGAAAAATTGAGATTTTTTCAATTTTTGAATTTTTTCTAGATTATAGGTTCAAAAGGAAAGAAATCAGTAAAAAATACATGTTAAATGCACACTAGCCTTCTATAGTGGGTGAAACTTGTTAATAAGCAGAAAAAACTAAATACTCTGAAAACACTAAAATCTGACATGTCCGCGTATGTGAAAAATTGAGATTTTTTCAATTTTTGAATTTTGTCTAGATTATAGGTTCAAAAGAAAGGAAATCAGTAAAAAATACATGTTAAATGCCCATAGCCTTCTATAGTGGGTGAAACTTGTTAATAAGGAGAAAAAACTAAATACTCTGAAAACACTAAAATCTGACATGTCCGCGTATGTGAAAAATTGAGATTTTTTCAATTTTTGAATTTTGTCTAGATTATAGGTTCAAAAGAAAGGAAACCAGTAAAAAGTACATGCTAAATGCCCACTAGCCTTATATAGTGGGTGAAACTTGTTCATAAGCAGAAAAAAACTAAATACAGTAAAACACTCAAATCTGACATGTCCGCGTATGCGAAAAATTGAGATTTTTTCAATTTTTGAATTTTGTCTAGATTATAGGTTCAAAAGAAAGGAAATCAGTAAAAAATACATGTTAAATGCACACTAGCCTTCTATAGTGGGTGAAACTTGTTAATAAGCAGAAAAAACTAAATCTCTGAAAACACTCAAATCTGACATGTCCGCGTATGTGAAAAATTGAGATTTTTTCAATTTTTGAATTTTGTCTAGATTATAGGTTCCAAAGAAAGGAAATCAGTAAAAAATACATGTTAAATGCACACTAGCCTTCTATAGTGGGTGAAACTTGTTAATAAGCAGAAAAAACTAAATACTCTGAAAACACTAAAATCTTAAATGTCTGCGTATGTGAAAAATTGAGATTTTTTCAATTTTTGAATTTTGTCTAGATTATAGGTTCAAAAGAAAGGAAATCAGTAAAAAATACATGTTAAATGCACACTAGCCTTCTATTCGTGGGTGAACTTGTTAATAAGCAGAAAAAACTAAATACTCTGAAAACACTCAAATCTGACATGTCCGCGTATGTGAAAAATTGAGATTTTTTCAATTTTTGAATTTTGTCTAGATTATAGGTTCAAAAGAAAGGAAATCAGTAAAAAATACATGTTAAATGCACACTAGCCTTCTATAGTGGGTGAAACTTGTTAATAAGCAGAAAAAACTAAATACAGTAAAACACTCAAATCTGACATGTCCGCGTATGTGAAAAATTGAGATTTTTTCAATTTTTGAATTTTGTCTAGATTATAGGTTCAAAAGAACGGAAATCAGTAAAAAATACATGTTAAATGCACACTAGCCTTCTATAGTGGGTGAAACTTGTTAATAAGCAGAAAAAACTAAATACTCTGAAAACACTCAAATCTGACATGTCCGCGTATGTGAAAAATTGAGATTTTTTCAATTTTTGAATTTTGTCTAGATTATAGGTTCAAAAGAAAGGAAATCAGT
This sequence comes from Euprymna scolopes, assembly GCF_053919585.1. NCBI lineage: Eukaryota > Metazoa > Mollusca > Cephalopoda > Sepiida > Sepiolidae > Euprymna > Euprymna scolopes. The sequence goes on along the minus strand of NC_136490.1, from coordinate 113,426,563 downwards.
AAAAAATACATGTTAAATGCACACTAGCCTTCTATAGTGGGTGAAACTTGTTAATAAGGAGAAAAAACTAAATACTCTGAAAACACTAAAATCTGACATGTCAGCGTATGTGAAAAATTGAGATTTTTTCAATTTTTGAATTTTGTCTAGATTATAGGTTCAAAAGAAAGGAAACCAGTAAAAAGTACATGCTTAATGCCCACTAGCCTTATATAGTGGGTGAAACTTGTTCATAAGCAGAAAAAAACTAAATACAGTAAAACACTCAAATCTGACATGTCCGCGTATGCGAAAAATTGAGATTTTTTCAATTTTTGAATTTTGTCTAGATTATAGGTTCAAAAGGAAAGAAATCAGTAAAAAATACATGTTAAATGCACACTAGCCTTCTATAGTGGGTGAAACTTGTTAATAAGCAGAAAAAACTAAATACTCTGAAAACACTCAAATCTGACATGTCCGCGTATGTGAAAAATTGAGATTTTTTCAATTTTAGAATTTTGTCTAGATTATAGGTTCAAAAGGAAAGAAATCAGTAAAAAATACATGTTAAATGCACACTAGCCTTCTATAGTGGGTGAAACTTGTTAATAAGCAGAAAAAACTAAATACTCTGAAAACACTCAAATCTGACATGTCCGCGTATGTGAAAAATTGAGATTTTTTCAATTTTTGAATTTTGTCTAGATTATAGGTTCAAAAGAAAGGAAATCAGTAAAAAATACATGTTAAATGCACACTAGCCTTCTATAGTGGGTGAAACTTGTTAATAAGCAGAAAAAACTAAATACAGTAAAACACTCAAATCTGACATGTCCGCGTATGTGAAAAATTGAGATTTTTTCAATTTTTGAATTTTGTCTAGATTATAGGTTCAAAAGAACGGAAATCAGTAAAAAATACATGTTAAATGCACACTAGCCTTCTATAGTGGGTGAAACTTGTTAATAAGGAGAAAAAACTAAATACTCTGAAAACACTCAAATCTGACATGTCCGCGTATGTGAAAAATTGAGATTTTTTCAATTTTTGAATTTTTTCTAGATTATAGGTTCAAAAGGAAAGAAATCAGTAAAAAATACATGTTAAATGCCCATAGCCTTCTATAGTGGGTGAAACTTGTTAATAAGGAGAAAAAACTAAATACTCTGAAAACACTAAAATCTGACATGTCCGCGTATGTGAAAAATTGAGATTTTTTCAATTTTTGAATTTTGTCTAGATTATAGGTTCAAAAGAAAGGAAACCAGTAAAAAGTACATGCTAAATGCCCACTAGCCTTATATAGTGGGTGAAACTTGTTCATAAGCAGAAAAAAACTAAATACAGTAAAACACTCAAATCTGACATGTCCGCGTATGCGAAAAATTGAGATTTTTTCAATTTTTGAATTTTGTCTAGATTATAGGTTCAAAAGAAAGGAAATCAGTAAAAAATACATGTTAAATGCACACTAGCCTTCTATAGTGGGTGAAACTTGTTAATAAGCAGAAAAAACTAAATCTCTGAAAACACTCAAATCTGACATGTCCGCGTATGTGAAAAATTGAGATTTTTTCAATTTTTGAATTTTGTCTAGATTATAGGTTCCAAAGAAAGGAAATCAGTAAAAAATACATGTTAAATGCACACTAGCCTTCTATAGTGGGTGAAACTTGTTAATAAGCAGAAAAAACTAAATACTCTGAAAACACTAAAATCTTAAATGTCTGCGTATGTGAAAAATTGAGATTTTTTCAATTTTTGAATTTTGTCTAGATTATAGGTTCAAAAGAAAGGAAATCAGTAAAAAATACATGTTAAATGCACACTAGCCTTCTATTCGTGGGTGAACTTGTTAATAAGCAGAAAAAACTAAATACTCTGAAAACACTAAAATCTGACATGTCCGCGTATGTGAAAAATTGAGATTTTTTCAATTTTTGAATTTTGTCTAGATTATAGGTTAAAAAGAAAGGAAATCAGTAAAAAATACATGTTAAATGCACACTAGCCTTCTATAGTGGGTGAAACTTGTTAATAAGCAGAAAAAACTAAATACAGTAAAACACTCAAATCTGACATGTCCGCGTATGTGAAAAATTGAGATTTTTTCAATTTTTGAATTTTGTCTAGATTATAGGTTCAAAAGAACGGAAATCAGTAAAAAATACATGTTAAATGCACACTAGCCTTCTATAGTGGGTGAAACTTGTTAATAAGCAGAAAAAACTAAATACTCTGAAAACACTCAAATCTGACATGTCCGCGTATGTGAAAAATTGAGATTTTTTCAATTTTTGAATTTTGTCTAGATTATAGGTTCAAAAGAAAGGAAATCAGTAAAAAATACATGTTAAATGCACACTAGCCTTCTATAGTGGGTGAAACTTGTTAATAAGGAGAAAAAACTAAATACTCTGAAAACACTCAAATCTGACATGTCCGCGTATGTGAAAAATTGAGATTTTTTTCAATTTTTTAATTTTGTCTAGATTATAGGTTCAAAAGAAAGGAAATCAGTAAAAAATGCATGTTAAATTCACAGTAGCCTTCTATAGTGGGTGAAACTTGTTAATAAGCAGAAAAAACTAAATACTCTGAAAACACTCAAATCTGACATGTCCGCGTATGTGAAAAATTGAGATTTTTTCAATTTTTGAATTTTGTCTAGATTATAGGTTCAAAAGAAAGGAAACCAGTAAAAAGTACATGTTTAATGCCCACTAGCCTTTTATAGTGGGTGAAACTTGTTAATAAGCAGAAAAAACTAAATACAGTAAAACACTCAAATCTGACATGTCCGCGTATGTGAAAAATTGAGATTTTTTCAATTTTTGAATTTTGTCTAGATTATAGGTTCAAAAGAAAGGAAATCAGTAAAAAATACATGTTAAATTCACACTAGCCTTCTATAGTGGGTGAAACTTGTTAATAAGCAGAAAAAACTAAATACTCTGAAAACACTAAAATCTGACATGTCCGCGTATGTGAAAAATTGAGATTTTTTCAATTTTTGAATTTTGTCTAGATTATAGGTTCAAAAGAAAGGAAACCAGTAAAAAGTACATGTTTAATGCCCACTAGCCTTTTATAGTGGGTGAAACTTGTTAATAAGCAGAAAAAACTAAATACTCTGAAAACACTCAAATCTTAAATGTCTGCGTATGTGAAAAATTGAGATTTTTTCAATTTTTGAATTTTGTCTAGATTATAGGTTCAAAAGAAAGGAAATCAGTAAAAAATACATGTTAAATGCACACTAGCCTTCTATTCGTGGGTGAACTTGTTAATAAGCAGAAAAAACTAAATACTCTGAAAACACTAAAATCTGACATGTCCGCGTATGTGAAAAATTGAGATTTTTTCAATTTTTGAATTTTGTCTAGATTATAGGTTCAAAAGAACCGAAATCAGTAAAAAATACATGTTAAATGCACACTAGCCTTCTATAGTGGGTGAAACTTGTTAATAAGCAGAAAAAACTAAATACTCTGAAAACACTCAAATCTGACATGTCCGCGTATGTGAAAAATTGAGATTTTTTCAATTTTAGAATTTTGTCTAGATTATAGGTTCAAAAGGAAAGAAATCAGTAAAAAATACATGTTAAATGCACACTAGCCTTCTATAGTGGGTGAAACTTGTTAATAAGCAGAAAAAACTAAATACTCTGAAAACACTCAAATCTGACATGTCCGCGTATGTGAAAAATTGAGATTTTTTCAATTTTTGAATTTTGTCTAGATTATAGGTTCAAAAGAAAGGAAATCAGTAAAAAATACATGTTAAATGCACACTAGCCTTCTATTAATGGGTGAACTTGTTAATAAGCAGAAAAAACTAAATACTCTGAAAACACTCAAATCTGACATGTCCGCGTATGTGAGAAATTGAGATTTTTTCAATTTTTGAATTTTGTCTAGATTATAGGTTCAAAAGAAAGGAAATCAGTAAAAAATACATGTTAAATGCACACTAGCCTTCTATAGTGGGTGAAACTTGTTAATAAGCAGAAAAAACTAAATACAGTAAAACACTCAAATCTGACATGTCCGCGTATGTGAAAAATTGAGATTTTTTCAATTTTTGACTTTTGTCTAGATTATAGGTTCAAAAGAACGGAAATCAGTAAAAAATACATGTTAAATGCACACTAGCCTTCTATAGTGGGTGAAACTTGTTAATAAGCAGAAAAAACTAAATACTCTGAAAACACTCAAATCTGACATGTCCGCGTATGTGAAAAATTGAGATTTTTTCAATTTTTGAATTTTGTCTAGATTATAGGTTCAAAAGGAAAGAAATCAGTAAAAAATACATGTTAAATGCACACTAGCCTTCTATAGTGGGTGAAACTTGTTAATAAGCAGAAAAAACTAAATACTCTGAAAACACTCAAATCTGACATGTCCGCGTATGTGAAAAATTGAGATTTTTTCAATTTTTGAATTTTGTCTAGATTATAGGTTCAAAAGAAAGGAAATCAGTAAAAAATACATGTTAAATTCACACTAGCCTTCTATAGTGGGTGAAACTTGTTAATAAGCAGAAAAAACTAAATACTCTGAAAACACTAAAATCTGACATGTCCGCGTATGTGAAAAATTGAGATTTTTTCAATTTTTGAATTTTGTCTAGATTATAGGTTCAAAAGAAAGGAAACCAGTAAAAAGTACATGTTTAATGCCCACTAGCCTTTTATAGTGGGTGAAACTTGTTAATAAGCAGAAAAAACTAAATACAGTAAAACACTCAAATCTGACATGTCAGCGTATGTGAAAAATTGAGATTTTTTCAATTTTTGAATTTTGTCTAGATTATAGGTTCAAAAGAACGGAAATCAGTAAAAAATACATGTTAAATGCACACTAGCCTTCTATAGTGGGTGAAACATGTTAATAAGCAGAAAAAACTAAATACTCTGAAAACACTAAAATCTGACATGTCCGCGTATGTGAAAAATTGAGATTTTTTCAATTTTTGAATTTTGTCTAGATTATAGGTTCAAAAGAAAGGAAATCAGTAAAAAATACATGTTAAATGCCCATAGCCTTCTATAGTGGGTGAAACTTGTTAATAAGGAGAAAAAACTAAATACTCTGAAAACACTAAAATCTGACATGTCCGCGTATGTGAAAAATTGAGATTTTTTCAATTTTTGAATTTTGTCTAGATTATAGGTTCAAAAGAAAGGAAACCAGTAAAAAGTACATGTTTAATGCCCACTAGCCTTATATAGTGGGTGAAACTTGTTCATAAGCAGAAAAAAACTAAATACAGTAAAACACTCAAATCTGACATGTCCGCGTATGCGAAAAATTGAGATTTTTTCAATTTTTGAATTTTGTCTAGATTATAGGTTCAAAAGGAAAGAAATCAGTAAAAAATACATGTTAAATGCACACTAGCCTTCTATAGTGGGTGAAACTTGTTAATAAGCAGAAAAAACTAAATACTCTGAAAACACTCAAATCTGACATGTCCGCGTATGTGAAAAATTGAGATTTTTTCAATTTTAGAATTTTGTCTAGATTATAGGTTCAAAAGGAAAGAAATCAGTAAAAAATACATGTTAAATGCACACTAGCCTTCTATAGTGGGTGAAACTTGTTAATAAGCAGAAAAAACTAAATACTCTGAAAACACTCAAATCTGACATGTCCGCGTATGTGAAAAATTGAGATTTTTTCAATTTTTGAATTTTGTCTAGATTATAGGTTCAAAAGAAAGGAAATCAGTAAAAAGTACATGTTAAATGCACACTAGCCTTCTATAGTGGGTGAAACTTGTTAATAAGCAGAAAAAACTAAATACAGTAAAACACTCAAATCTGACATGTCCGCGTATGTGAAAAATTGAGATTTTTTCAATTTTTGAATTTTGTCTAGATTATAGGTTCAAAAGAACGGAAATCAGTAAAAAATACATGTTAAATGCACACTAGCCTTCTATAGTGGGTGAAACTTGTTAATAAGCAGAAAAAACTAAATACTCTGAAAACACTCAAATCTGACATGTCCGCGTATGTGAAAAATTGAGATTTTTTCAATTTTTGAATTTTGTCTAGATTATAGGTTCAAAAGAAAGGAAATCAGTAAAAAATACATGTTAAATGCCCATAGCCTTCTATAGTGGGTGAAACTTGTTAATAAGGAGAAAAAACTAAATACTCTGAAAACACTAAAATCTGACATGTCCGCGTATGTGAAAAATTGAGATTTTTTCAATTTTTGAATTTTGTCTAGATTATAGGTTCAAAAGAAAGGAAACCAGTAAAAAGTACATGTTTAATGCCCACTAGCCTTATATAGTGGGTGAAACTTGTTCATAAGCAGAAAAAAACTAAATACAGTAAAACACTCAAATCTGACATGTCCGCGTATGCGAAAAATTGAGATTTTTTCAATTTTTGAATTTTGTCTAGATTATAGGTTCAAAAGGAAAGAAATCAGTAAAAAATACATGTTAAATGCACACTAGCCTTCTATAGTGGGTGAAACTTGTTAATAAGCAGAAAAAACTAAATACTCTGAAAACACTCAAATCTGACATGTCCGCGTATGTGAAAAATTGAGATTTTTTCAATTTTAGAATTTTGTCTAGATTATAGGTTCAAAAGGAAAGAAATCAGTAAAAAATACATGTTAAATGCACACTAGCCTTCTATAGTGGGTGAAACTTGTTAATAAGCAGAAAAAACTAAATACTCTGAAAACACTCAAATCTGACATGTCCGCGTATGTGAAAAATTGAGATTTTTTCAATTTTTGAATTTTGTCTAGATTATAGGTTCAAAAGAAAGGAAATCAGTAAAAAATACATGTTAAATGCACACTAGCCTTCTATAGTGGGTGAAACTTGTTAATAAGCAGAAAAAACTAAATACAGTAAAACACTCAAATCTGACATGTCCGCGTATGTGAAAAATTGAGATTTTTTCAATTTTTGAATTTTGTCTAGATTATAGGTTCAAAAGAACGGAAATCAGTAAAAAATACATGTTAAATGCACACTAGCCTTCTATAGTGGGTGAAACTTGTTAATAAGCAGAAAAAACTAAATACTCTGAAAACCCTCAAATCTGACATGTCCGCGTATGTGAAAAATTGAGATTTTTTCAATTTTTGAATTTTGTCTAGATTATAGGTTCAAAAGGAAAGAAATCAGTAAAAAATACATGTTAAATGCACACTAGCCTTCTATAGTGGGTGAAACTTGTTAATAAGCAGAAAAAACTAAATACTCTGAAAACACTCAAATCTGACATGTCCGCGTATGTGAAAAATTGAGATTTTTTCAATTTTTGAATTTTGTCTAGATTATAGGTTCAAAAGAAAGGAAATCAGTAAAAAATACATGTTAAATGCACACTAGCCTTCTATACGAAGTGAAACTTGTTAATAAGCAGAAAAAACTAAATACTCTGAAAACACTCAAATCTGACATGTCCGCGTATGTGAAAAATTGAGATTTTTTCAATTTTTGAATTTTGTCTAGATTATAGGTTCAAAAGAAAGGAAATCAGTAAAAAATACATGTTAAATGCACACTAGCCTTCTATACGAAGTGAAACTTGTTAATAAGCAGAAAAAACTAAATACTCTGAAAACACTCAAATCTGACATGTCCGCGTATGTGAAAAATTGAGATTTTTTCAATTTTTGAATTTTGTCTAGATTATAGGTTCAAAAGAAAGGAAATCAGTAAAAAATACATGTTAAATGCACACTAGCTTGCTATAATCGGTTAAACTTGTTAATAAGGAGAAAAAACTAAATACTCTTAAAACACTAAAATCTGACATGTCCGCGTATGTGAAAAATTGAGATTTTTTCAATTTTTGAATTTTGTCTAGATTATAGGTTCAAAAGAAAGAAACCAGTAAAAAGTACATGCTAAATGCCCACTAGCCTTATATAGTGGGTGAAACTTGTTCATAAGCAGAAAAAAACTAAATACAGTAAAACACTCAAATCTGACATGTCCGCGTATGCGAAAAATTGAGATTTTTTCAATTTTTGAATTTTGTCTAGATTATAGGTTCAAAAGAAAGGAAATCAGTAAAAAATACATGTTAAATGCACACTAGCCTTCTATAGTGGGTGAAACTTGTTAATAAGCAGAAAAAACTAAATACTCTGAAAACACTCAAATCTGACATGTCCGCGTATGTGAAAAATTGAGATTTTTTCAATTTTTGAATTTTGTCTAGATTATAGGTTCCAAAGAAAGGAAATCAGTAAAAAATACATGTTAAATGCACACTAGCCTTCTATAGTGGGTGAAACTTGTTAATAAGCAGAAAAAACTAAATACTCTGAAAACACTAAAATCTTAAATGTCTGCGTATGTGAAAAATTGAGATTTTTTCAATTTTTGAATTTTGTCTAGATTATAGGTTCAAAAGAAAGGAAATCAGTAAAAAATACATGTTAAATGCACACTAGCCTTCTATTCGTGGGTGAACTTGTTAATAAGCAGAAAAAACTAAATACTCTGAAAACACTAAAATCTGACATGTCCGCGTATGTGAAAAATTGAGATTTTTTCAATTTTTGAATTTTGTCTAGATTATAGGTTCAAAAGAAAGGAAATCAGTAAAAAATACATGTTAAATGCACACTAGCCTTCTATAGTGGGTGAAACTTGTTAATAAGCAGAAAAAACTAAATACAGTAAAACACTCAAATCTGACATGTCCGCGTATGTGAAAAATTGAGATTTTTTCAATTTTTGAATTTTGTCTAGATTATAGGTTCAAAAGAACGGAAATCAGTAAAAAATACATGTTAAATGCACACTAGCCTTCTATAGTGGGTGAAACTTGTTAATAAGCAGAAAAAACTAAATACTCTGAAAACACTCAAATCTGACATGTCCGGGTATGTGAAAAATTGAGATTTTTTCAATTTTTGAATTTTGTCTAGATTATAGGTTCAAAAGGAAAGAAATCAGTAAAAAATACATGTAAATGCACACTAGCCTTCTATAGTGGGTGAAACTTGTTAATAAGCAGAAAAAACTAAATACTCTGAAAACACTCAAATCTGACATGTCCGCGTATGTGAAAAATTGAGATTTTTTCAATTTTTGAATTTTGTCTAGATTATAGGTTCAAAAGAAAGGAAATCAGTAAAAAATACATGTTAAATGCACACTAGCCTTCTATACGAAGTGAAACTTGTTAATAAGCAGAAAAAACTAAATACTCTGAAAACACTCAAATCTGACATGTCCGCGTATGTGAAAAATTGAGATTTTTTCAATTTTTGAATTTTGTCTAGATTATAGGTTCAAAAGAAAGGAAATCAGTAAAAAATACATGTTAAATGCACACTAGCCTTCTATACGAAGTGAAACTTGTTAATAAGCAGAAAAAACTAAATACTCTGAAAACACTCAAATCTGACATGTCCGCGTATGTGAAAAATTGAGATTTTTTCAATTTTTGAATTTTGTCTAGATTATAGGTTCAAAAGAAAGGAAATCAGTAAAAAATACATGTTAAATGCACACTAGCTTGCTATAATCGGTTAAACTTGTTAATAAGGAGAAAAAACTAAATACTCTTAAAACACTAAAATCTGACATGTCCGCGTATGTGAAAAATTGAGATTTTTTCAATTTTTGAATTTTGTCTAGATTATAGGTTCAAAAGAAAGAAACCAGTAAAAAGTACATGCTAAATGCCCACTAGCCTTATATAGTGGGTGAAACTTGTTCATAAGCAGAAAAAAACTAAATACAGTAAAACACTCAAATCTGACATGTCCGCGTATGCGAAAAATTGAGATTTTTTCAATTTTTGAATTTTGTCTAGATTATAGGTTCAAAAGAAAGGAAATCAGTAAAAAATACATGTTAAATGCACACTAGCCTTCTATAGTGGGTGAAACTTGTTAATAAGCAGAAAAAACTAAATACTCTGAAAACACTCAAATCTGACATGTCCGCGTATGTGAAAAATTGAGATTTTTTCAATTTTTGAATTTTGTCTAGATTATAGGTTCCAAAGAAAGGAAATCAGTAAAAAATACATGTTAAATGCACACTAGCCTTCTATAGTGGGTGTAACTTGTTAATAAGCAGAAAAAACTAAATACTCTGAAAACACTAAAATCTTAAATGTCTGCGTATGTGAAAAATTGAGATTTTTTCAATTTTTGAATTTTGTCTAGATTATAGGTTCAAAAGAAAGGAAATCAGTAAAAAATACATGTTAAATGCACACTAGCCTTCTATTCGTGGGTGAACTTGTTAATAAGCAGAAAAAACTAAATACTCTGAAAACACTAAAATCTGACATGTCCGCGTATGTGAAAAATTGAGATTTTTTCAATTTTTGAATTTTGTCTAGATTATAGGTTCAAAAGAAAGGAAATCAGTAAAAAATACATGTTAAATGCACACTAGCCTTCTATAGTGGGTGAAACTTGTTAATAAGCAGAAAAAACTAAATACAGTAAAACACTCAAATCTGACATGTCCGCGTATGTGAAAAATTGAGATTTTTTCAATTTTTGAATTTTGTCTAGATTATAGGTTCAAAAGAACGGAAATCAGTAAAAAATACATGTTAAATGCACACTAGCCTTCTATAGTGGGTGAAACTTGTTAATAAGCAGAAAAAACTAAATACTCTGAAAACACTCAAATCTGACATGTCCGGGTATGTGAAAAATTGAGATTTTTTCAATTTTTGAATTTTGTCTAGATTATAGGTTCAAAAGAAAGGAAATCAGTAAAAAATACATGTTAAATGCACACTAGCCTTCTATAGTGGGTGAAACTTGTTAATAAGGAGAAAAAACTAAATACTCTGAAAACACTCAAATCTGACATGTCCGCGTATGTGAAAAATTGAGATTTTTTCAATTTTTTAATTTTGTCTAGATTATAGGTTCAAAAGAAAGGAAATCAGTAAAAAATGCATGTTAAATTCACAGTAGCCTTCTATAGTGGGTGAAACTTGTTAATAAGCAGAAAAAACTAAATACTCTGAAAACACTAAAATCTGACATGTCCGCGTATGTGAAAAATTGAGATTTTTTCAATTTTTGAATTTTGTCTAGATTATAGGTTCAAAAGAAAGGAAACCAGTAAAAAGTACATGTTTAATGCCCACTAGCCTTTTATAGTGGGTGAAACTTGTTAATAAGCAGAAAAAACTAAATACAGTAAAACACTCAAATCTGACATGTCCGCGTATGTGAAAAATTGAGATTTTTTCAATTTTTGAATTTTGTCTAGATTATAGGTTCAAAAGAAAGGAAACCAGTAAAACGTACATGCTAAATGCCCACTAGCATTATATAGTGGGTGAAACTTGTTAATAAGCAGAAAAAACTAAATACTCTGAAAACACTCAAATCTGACATGTCCGCATATGTGAAAAATTGAGATTTTTTCAATTTTTGAATTTTGTCTAGATTATAGGTTCAAAAGAAAGGAAATCAGTAAAAAATACATGTTAAATGCACACTAACCTTCTATAGTGGGTGAAACTTGTTAATAAGCAGAAAAAACTAAATACTCTGAAAACACTCAAATCTGACATGTCCGCGTATGTGAAAAATTGAGATTTTTTCAATTTTTGAATTTTGTCTAGATTATAGGTTCAAAAGAAAGGAAATCAGTAAAAAATACATGTTAAATGCACACTAGCCTTCTATAGTGGGTGAAACTTGTTAATAAGCAGAAAAAAACTAAATACTCTGAAAACACTCAAATCTTAAATGTCTGCGTATGTGAAAAATTGAGATTTTTTCAATTTTTGAATTTTGTCTAGATTATAGGTTCAAAAGGAAGGAAATCAGTAAAAAATACATGTTAAATGCACACTAGCCTTCTATAGTGGGTGAAACTTGTTAATAAGCAGAAAAAACTAAATACTCTGAAAACACTAAAATCTGACATGTCCGCGTATGTGAAAAATTGAGATTTTTTCAATTTTTGAATTTTGTCTAGATTATAGGTTCAAAAGAAAGGAAACCAGTAAAAAGTACATGTTTAATGCCCACTAGCCTTTTATAGTGGGTGAAACTTGTTAATAAGCAGAAAAAACTAAATACAGTAAAACACTCAAATCTGACATGTCCGCGTATGTGAAAAATTGAGATTTTTTCAATTTTTTAATTTTGTCTAGATTATAGGTTCAAAAGAAAGGAAACCAGTAAAAAGTACATGCTAAATGCCCACTAGCATTATATAGTGGGTGAAACTTGTTCATAAGCAGAAAAAAACTAAATACAGTAAAACACTCAAATCTGACATGTCCGCATATGCGAAAAATTGAGATTTTTTCAATTTTTGAATTTTGTCTAGATTATAGATTCAAAAGAAAGGAAATCAGTAAAAAATACATGTTAAATGCACACTAGCCTTCTATAGTGGGTGAAACTTGTTAATAAGCAGAAAAAACTAAATACTCTGAAAACACTCAAATCTGACATGTCCGCGTATGTGAAAAATTGAGATTTTTTCAATTTTTGAATTTTGTCTAGATTATAGGTTCAAAAGAAAGGAAATCAGTAAAAAATACATGTTAAATGCACACTAGCCTTCTATAGTGGGTGAAACTTGTTAATAAGGAGAAAAAACTAAATACTCTGAAAACACTAAAATCTGACATGTCCGCGTATGTGAAAAATTGAGATTTTTTCAATTTTTTAATTTTGTCTAGATTATAGGTTCAAAAGAAAGGAAATCAGTAAAAAATGCATGTTAAATTCACAGTAGCCTTCTATAGTGGGTGAAACTTGTTAATAAGCAGAAAAAACTAAATACTCTGAAAACACTAAAATCTGACATGTCCGCGTATGTGAAAAATTGAGATTTTTTCAATTTTTGAATTTTGTCTAGATTATAGGTTCAAAAGAAAGGAAACATGTAAAAAGTACATGTTTAATGCCCACTAGCCTTTTATAGTGGGTGAAACTTGTTAATAAGCAGAAAAAACTAAATACAGTAAAACACTCAAATCTGACATGTCCGCGTATGTGAAAAATTGAGATTTTTTCAATTTTTGAATTTTGTCTAGATTATAGGTTCAAAAGAAAGGAAACCAGTAAAAAGTACATGCTAAATGCCCACTAGCATTATATAGTGGGTGAAACTTGTTCATAAGCAGAAAAAAACTAAATACAGTAAAACACTCAAATCTGACATGTCCGCGTATGCGAAAAATTGAGATTTTTTCAATTTTTGAATTTTGTCTAGATTATAGGTTCAAAAGAAAGGAAATCAGTAAAAAATACATGTTAAATGCACACTAGCCTTCTATAGTGGGTGAAACTTGTTAATAAGCAGAAAAAACTAAATACTCTGAAAACACTCAAATCTGACATGTCCGCGTATGTGAAAAATTGAGATTTTTTCAATTTTTGAATTTTGTCTAGATTATAGGTTCAAAAGAAAGGAAATCAGTAAAAAATACATGTTAAATGCACACTAGCCTTCTATAGTGGATGAAACTTGTTAATAAGCAGAAAAAACTAAATACTCTGAAAACACTCAAATCTTAAATGTCTGCGTATGTGAAAAATTGAGATTTTTTCAATTTTTGAATTTTGTCTAGATTATAGGTTCAAAAGGAAGGAAATCAGTAAAAAATACATGTTAAATGCACACTAGCCTTCTATAGTGGGTGAAACTTGTTAATAAGCAGAAAAAACTAAATACTCTGAAAACACTAAAATCTGACATGTCCGCGTATGTGAAAAATTGAGATTTTTTCAATTTTTGAATTTTGTCTAGATTATAGGTTCAAAAGAAAGGAAACCAGTAAAAAGTACATGTTTAATGCCCACTAGCCTTTTATAGTGGGTGAAACTTGTTAATAAGCAGAAAAAACTAAATACAGTAAAACACTCAAATCTGACATGTCCGCGTATGTGAAAAATTGAGATTTTTTCAATTTTTTAATTTTGTCTAGATTATAGGTTCAAAAGAAAGGAAACCAGTAAAAAGTACATGCTAAATGCCCACTAGCATTATATAGTGGGTGAAACTTGTTCATAAGCAGATAAAAACTAAATACAGTAAAACACTCAAATCTGACATGTCCGCATATGCGAAAAATTGAGATTTTTTCAATTTTTGAATTTTGTCTAGATTATAGGTTCAAAAGAAAGGAAATCAGTAAAAAATACATGTTAAATGCACACTAGCCTTCTATAGTGGGTGAAACTTGTTAATAAGCAGAAAAAACTAAATACTCTGAAAACACTCAAATCTGCCATGTCCGCGTATGTGAAAAATTGAGATTTTTTCAATTTTTGAATTTTGTCTAGATTATAGGTTCAAAAGAAAGGAAATCAGTAAAAAATACATGTTAAATGCACACTAGCCTTCTATAGTGGGTGAAACTTGTTAATAAGGAGAAAAAACTAAATACTCTGAAAACACTCAAATCTGACATGTCCGCGTATGTGAAAAATTGAGATTTTTTCAATTTTTGAATTTTGTCTAGATTATAGGTTCAAAAGAACGGAAATCAGTAAAAAATGCATGTTAAATTCACAGTAGCCTTCTATAGTGGGTGAAACTTGTTAATAAGCAGAAAAAACTAAATACTCTGAAAACACTAAAATCTGACATGTCCGCGTATGTGAAAAATTGAGATTTTTTCAATTTTTGAATTTTGTCTAGATTATAGGTTCAAAAGAAAGGAAACCAGTAAAAAGTACATGTTTAATGCCCACTAGCCTTTTATAGTGGGTGAAACTTGTTAATAAGCAGAAAAAACTAAATACAGTAAAACACTCAAATCTGACATGTCCGCGTATGTGAAAAATTGAGATTTTTTCAATTTTTGAATTTTGTCTAGATTATAGGTTCAAAAGAAAGAAACCAGTAAAAAGTACATGCTAAATGCCCACTAGCATTATATAGTGGGTGAAACTTGTTCATAAGCAGAAAAAAACTAAATACAGTAAAACACTCAAATCTGACATGTCCGCGTATGCGAAAAATTGAGATTTTTTCAATTTTTGAATTTTGTCTAGATTATAGGTTCAAAAGAAAGGAAATCAGTAAAAAATACATGTTAAATGCACACTAGCCTTCTATAGTGGGTGAAACTTGTTAATAAGCAGAAAAAACTAAATACTCTGAAAACACTCAAATCTGACATGTCCGCGTATGTGAAAAATTGAGATTTTTTCAATTTTTGAATTTTGTCTAGATTATAGGTTCAAAAGAAAGGAAATCAGTAAAAAATACATGTTAAATGCACACTAGCCTTCTATAGTGGGTGAAACTTGTTAATAAGCAGAAAAAACTAAATACTCTGAAAACACTAAAATCTGACATGTCCGCGTATGTGAAAAATTGAGATTTTTTCAATTTTTGAATTTTGTCTAGATTATAGGTTCAAAAGAAAGGAAACCAGTAAAAAGTACATGTTTAATGCCACCTAGCCTTTTATAGTGGGTGAAACTTGTTAATAAGCAGAAAAAACTAAATACAGTAAAACACTCAAATGTGACATGTCCGCGTATGTGAAAAATTGAGATTTTTTCAATTTTTTAATTTTGTCTAGATTATAGGTTCAAAAGAAAGGAAACCAGTAAAAAGTACATGCTAAATGCCCACTAGCCTTATATAGTGGGTGAAACTTGTTCATAAGCAGAAAAAAACTAAATACAGTAAAACACTCAAATCTGACATGTCCGCATATGCGAAAAATTGAGATTTTTTCAATTTTTGAATTTTGTCTAGATTATAGGTTCAAAAGAAAGGAAATCAGTAAAAAATACATGTTAAATGCACACTAGCCTTCTATAGTGGGTGAAACTTGTTAATAAGCAGAAAAAACTAAATACTCTGAAAACACTCAAATCTGACATGTCCGCGTATGTGAAAAATTGAGATTTTTTCAATTTTTGAATTTTGTCTAGATTATAGGTTCAAAAGAAAGGAAATCAGTAAAAAATACATGTTAAATGCACACTAGCCTTCTATAGTGGGTGAAACTTGTTAATAAGGAGAAAAAACTAAATACTCTGAAAACACTAAAATCTGACATGTCCGCGTATGTGAAAAATTGAGATTTTTTCAATTTTAGAATTTTGTCTAGATTATAGGTTCAAAAGAAAGGAAATCAGTAAAAAATACATGTTAAATTCACAGTAGCCTTCTATAGTGGGTGAAACTTGTTAATAAGCAGAAAAAACTAAATACTCTGAAAACACTAAAATCTGACATGTCCGCGTATGTGAAAAATTGAGATTTTTTCAATTTTTGAATTTTGTCTAGATTATAGGTTCAAAAGAAAGGAAACCAGTAAAAAGTACATGTTTAATGCCCACTAGCCTTTTATAGTGGGTGAAACTTGTTAATAAGCAGAAAAAACTAAATACAGTAAAACACTCAAATCTGACATGTCCGCGTATGTGAAAAATTGAGATTTTTTCAATTTTTGAATTTTGTCTAGATTATAGGTTCAAAAGAAAGGAAACCAGTAAAAAGTACATGCTAAATGCCCACTAGCATTATATAGTGGGTGAAACTTGTTCATAAGCAGAAAAAAACTAAATACAGTAAAACACTCAAATCTGACATGTCCGCGTATGCGAAAAATTGAGATTTTTTCAATTTTTGAATTTTGTCTAGATTATAGGTTCAAAAGAAAGGAAATCAGTAAAAAATACATGTTAAATGCACACTAGCCTTCTATAGTGGGTGAAACTTGTTAATAAGCAGAAAAAACTAAATACTCTGAAAACACTCAAATCTGACATGTCCGCGTATGTGAAAAATTGAGATTTTTTCAATTTTTGAATTTTGTCTAGATTATAGGTTCAAAAGAAAGGAAATCAGTAAAAAATACATGTTAAATGCACACTAGCCTTCTATAGTGGGTGAAACTTGTTAATAAGGAGAAAAAACTAAATACTCTGAAAACACTCAAATCTGACATGTCCGCGTATGTGAAAAATTGAGATTTTTTCAATTTTTGAATTTTGTCTAGATTATAGGTTCAAAAGAAAGGAAATCAGTAAAAAATGCATGTTAAATTCACAGTAGCCTTCTATAGTGGGTGAAACTTGTTAATAAGCAGAAAAAACTAAATACTCTGAAAACACTAAAATCTGACATGTCCGCGTATGTGAAAAATTGAGATTTTTTCAATTTTTGAATTTTGTCTAGATTATAGGTTCAAAAGAAAGGAAACCAGTAAAAAGTACATGTTTAATGCCCACTAGCCTTTTATAGTGGGTGAAACGTGTTAATAAGCAGAAAAAACTAAATACAGTAAAACACTCAAATCTGACATGTCCGCGTATGTGAAAAATTGAGATCTTTTCAATTTTTTAATTTTGTCTAGATTATAGGTTCAAAAGAAAGGAAACCAGTAAAAAGTACATGCTAAATGCCGACTAGCATTATATAGTGGGTGAAACTTGTTCATAAGCAGAAAAAAACTAAATACAGTAAAACACTAAAATCTGACATGTCCGCGTATGCGAAAAATTGAGATTTTTTCAATTTTTGAATTTTGTCTAGATTATAGGTTCAAAAGAAAGGAAATCAGTAAAAAATACATGTTAAATGCACACTAGCCTTCTATAGTGGGTGAAACTTGTTAATAAGCAGAAAAAACTAAATACTCTGAAAACACTCAAATCTGACATGTCCGCGTATGTGAAAAATTGAGATTTTTTCAATTTTTGAATTTTGTCTAGATTATAGGTTCAAAAGAAAGGAAACCAGTAAAAAGTACATGTTTAATGCCCACTAGCCTTTTATAGTGGGTGAAACTTGTTAATAAGCAGAAAAAACTAAATACAGTAAAACACTCAAATCTGACATGTCCGCGTATGTGAAAAATTGAGATTTTTTCAATTTTTGAATTTTGTCTAGATTATAGGTTCAAAAGAAAGGAAACCAGTAAAAAGTACATGTTTAATGCCCACTAGCCTTTTATAGTGGGTGAAACTTGTTAATAAGCAGAAAAAACTAAATACTCTGAAAACACTCAAATCTTAAATGTCTGCGTATGTGAAAAATTGAGATTTTTTCAATTTTTGAATTTTGTCTAGATTATAGGTTCAAAAGGAAGGAAATCAGTAAAAAATACATGTTAAATGCACACTAGCCTTCTATAGTGGGTGAAACTTGTTAATAAGCAGAAAAAACTAAATACTCTGAAAACACTCAAATCTGACATGTCCGCGTATGTGAAAAATTGAGATTTTTTCAATTTTTGAATTTTGTCTAGATTATAGGTTCAAAAGAAAGGAAATCAGTAAAAAATACATGTTAAATGCACACTAGCCTTCTATAGTGGGTGAAACTTGTTAATAAGCAGAAAAAACTAAATACTCTGAAAACACTCAAATCTTAAATGTCTGCGTATGTGAAAAATTGAGATTTTTTCAATTTTTGAATTTTGTCTAGATTATAGGTTCAAAAGGAAGGAAATCAGTAAAAAATACATGTTAAATGCACACTAGCCTTCTATAGTTGGTGAAACTTGTTAATAAGCAGAAAAAACTAAATACTCTGAAAACACTCAAATCTGACATGTCCGCGTATGTGAAAAATTGAGATTTTTTCAATTTTTGAATTTTGTCTAGATTATAGGTTCAAAAGAAAGGAAATCAGTAAAAAATACATGTTAAATTCACACTAGCCTTCTATAGTGGGTGAAACTTGTTAATAAGCAGAAAAAACTAAATACTCTGAAAACACTAAAATCTGACATGTCCGCGTATGTGAAAAATTGAGATTTTTTCAATTTTTGAATTTTGTCTAGATTATAGGTTCAAAAGAAAGGAAACCAGTAAAAAGTACATGTTAAATGCCCACTAGCCTTTTATAGTGGGTGAAACTTGTTAATAAGCAGAAAAAACTAAATACAGTAAAACACTCAAATCTGACATGTCCGCGTATGTGAAAAATTGAGATTTTTTCAATTTTTGAATTTTGTCTAGATTATAGGTTCAAAAGAAAGGAAACCAGTAAAAAGTACATGTTTAATGCCCACTAGCCTTTTATAGTGGGTGAAACTTGTTAATAAGCAGAAAAAACTAAATACTCTGAAAACACTCAAATCTTAAATGTCTGCGTATGTGAAAAATTGAGATTTTTTCAATTTTTGAATTTTGTCTAGATTATAGGTTCAAAAGAAAGGAAATCAGTAAAAAATACATGTTAAATGCACACTAGCCTTCTATAGTGGGTGAAACTTGTTAATAAGCAGAAAAAACTAAATACTCTGAAAACACTCAAATCTGACATGTCCACGTATGTGAAAAATTGAGATTTTTTCAATTTTTGAATTTTGTCTAGATTATAGGTTCAAAAGAAAGGAAATCAGTAAAAAATACATGTTAAATTCACACTAGCCTTCTATAGTGGGTGAAACTTGTTAATAAGCAGAAAAAACTAAATACTCTGAAAACACTAAAATCTGACATGTCCGCGTATGTGAAAAATTGAGATTTTTTCAATTTTTGAATTTTGTCTAGATTATAGGTTCAAAAGAAAGGAAACCAGTAAAAAGTACATGTTTAATGCCCACTAGCCTTTTATAGTGGGTGAAACTTGTTAATAAGCAGAAAAAACTAAATACAGTAAAACACTCAAATCTGACATGTCCGCGTATGTGAAAAATTGAGATTTTTTCAATTTTTGAATTTTGTCTAGATTATAGGTTCAAAAGAAAGGAAACCAGTAAAAAGTACATGTTTAATGCCCACTAGCCTTTTATAGTGGGTGAAACTTGTTAATAAGCAGAAAAAACTAAATACTCTGAAAACACTCAAATCTTAAATGTCTGCGTATGTGAAAAATTGAGATTTTTTCAATTTTTGAATTTTGTCTAGATTATAGGTTCAAAAGGAAGGAAATCAGTAAAAAATACATGTTAAATGCACACTAGCCTTCTATAGTGGGTGAAACTTGTTAATAAGCAGAAAAAACTAAATACTCTTAAAACACTCAAATCTGACATGTCCGCGTATGTGAAAAATTGAGATTTTTTCAATTTTTGAATTTTGTCTAGATTATAGGTTCAAAAGAAAGGAAATCAGTAAAAAATACATGTTAAATGCACACTAGCCTTCTATAGTGGGTGAAACTTGTTAATAAGCAGAAAAAACTAAATACTCTGAAAACACTCAAATCTTAAATGTCTGCGTATGTGAAAAATTGAGATTTTTTCAATTTTTGAATTTTGTCTAGATTATAGGTTCAAAAGGAAGGAAATCAGTAAAAAATACATGTTAAATGCACACTAGCCTTCTATAGTTGGTGAAACTTGTTAATAAGCAGAAAAAACTAAATACTCTGAAAACACTCAAATCTGACATGTCCGCGTATGTGAAAAATTGAGATTTTTTCAATTTTTGAATTTTGTCTAGATTATAGGTTCAAAAGAAAGGAAATCAGTAAAAAATACATGTTAAATTCACACTAGCCTTCTATAGTGGGTGAAACTTGTTAATAAGCAGAAAAAACTAAATACTCTGAAAACACTAAAATCTGACATGTCCGCGTATGTGAAAAATTGAGATTTTTTCAATTTTTGAATTTTGTCTAGATTATAGGTTCAAAAGAAAGGAAACCAGTAAAAAGTACATGTTAAATGCCACTAGCCTTTTATAGTGGGTGAAACTTGTTAATAAGCAGAAAAAACTAAATACAGTAAAACACTCAAATCTGACATGTCCGCGTATGTGAAAAATTGAGATTTTTTCAATTTTTGAATTTTGTCTAGATTATAGGTTCAAAAGAAAGGAAACCAGTAAAAAGTACATGTTTAATGCCCACTAGCCTTTTATAGTGGGTGAAACTTGTTAATAAGCAGAAAAAACTAAATACTCTGAAAACACTCAAATCTTAAATGTCTGCGTATGTGAAAAATTGAGATTTTTTCAATTTTTGAATTTTGTCTAGATTATAGGTTCAAAAGAAAGGAAATCAGTAAAAAATACATGTTAAATGCACACTAGCCTTCTATAGTGGGTGAAACTTGTTAATAAGCAGAAAAAACTAAATACTCTGAAAACACTCAAATCTGACATGTCCGCGTATGTGAAAAATTGAGATTTTTTCAATTTTTGAATTTTGTCTAGATTATAGGTTCAAAAGAAAGGAAATCAGTAAAAAATACATGTTAAATTCACACTAGCCTTCTATAGTGGGTGAAACTTGTTAATAAGCAGAAAAAACTAAATACTCTGAAAACACTAAAATCTGACATGTCCGCGTATGTGAAAAATTGAGATTTTTTCAATTTTTGAATTTTGTCTAGATTATAGGTTCAAAAGAAAGGAAACCAGTAAAAAGTACATGTTTAATGCCCACTAGCCTTTTATAGTGGGTAAAACTTGTTAATAAGCAGAAAAAACTAAATACAGTAAAACACTCAAATCTGACATGTCCGCGTATGTGAAAAATTGAGATTTTTTCAATTTTGGAATTTTGTCTAGATTATAGGTTCAAAAGAAAGGAAACCAGTAAAAAGTACATGTTTAATGCCCACTAGCCTTTTATAGTGGGTGAAACTTGTTAATAAGCAGAAAAAACTAAATACAGTAAAACACTCAAATCTGACATGTCCGCGTATGTGAAAAATTGAGATTTTTTCAATTTTTGAATTTTGTCTAGATTATAGGTTCAAAAGAACGGAAATCAGTAAAAAATACATGTTAAATGCACACTAGCCTTCTATAGTGGGTGAAACTTGTTAATAAGCAGAAAAAACTAAATACTCTGAAAACACTAAAATCTGACATGTCCGCGTATGTGAAAAATTGAGATTTTTTCAATTTTTGAATTTTGTCTAGATTATAGGTTCAAAAGAAAGGAAATCAGTAAAAAATACATGTTAAATGCCCATAGCCTTCTATAGTGGGTGAAACTTGTTCATAAGCAGAAAAAAACTAAATACAGTAAAACACTCAAATCTGACATGTCCGCGTATGCGAAAAATTGAGATTTTTTCAATTTTTGAATTTTGTCTAGATTATAGGTTCAAAAGAAAGGACATCAGTATAAAAAATACATGTTAAATGCACACTAGCCTTCTATAGTGGGTGAAACTTGTTAATAAGCAGAAAAAACTAAATACTCTGAAAACACTCAAATCTGACATGTCCGCGTATGTGAAAAATTGAGATTTTTTCAATTTTTGAATTTTGTCTAGATTATAGGTTCAAAAGAAAGGAAATCAGTAAAAAATACATGTTAAATGCACACTAGCCTTCTATAGTGGGTGAAACTTGTTAATAAGCAGAAAAAACTAAATACTCTGAAAACACTCAAATCTGACATGTCCGCGTATGTGAAAAATTGAGATTTTTTCAATTTTTGAATTTTGTCTAGATTATAGGTTCAAAAGAAAGGAAATCAGTAAAAAATACATGTTAAATGCACACTAGCCTTCTATAGTGGGTGAAACTTGTTAATAAGCAGAAAAAACTAAATACTCTGAAAACACTCAAATCTTAAATGTCTGCGTATGTGAAAAATTGAGATTTTTTCAATTTTTGAATTTTGTCTAGATTATAGGTTCAAAAGAAAGGAAATCAGTAAAAAATACATGTTAAATGCACACTAGCCTTCTATTCGTGGTTGAACTTGTTAATAAGCAGAAAAAACTAAATACTCTGAAAACACTCAAATCTGACATGTCCGCGTATGTGAAAAATTGAGATTTTTTCAATTTTTGAATTTTGTCTAGATTATAGGTTCAAAAGAAAGGAAACCAGTAAAAAGTACATGCTAAATGCCCACTAGCCTTATATAGTGGGTGAAACTTGTTCATAAGCAGAAAAAAACTAAATACAGTAAAACACTCAAATCTGACATGTCCGCGTATGCGAAAAATTGAGATTTTTTCAATTTTTGAATTTTGTCTAGATTATAGGTTCAAAAGAAAGGAAATCAGTAAAAAATACATGTTAAATGCACACTAGCCTTCTATAGTGGGTGAAACTTGTTAATAAGCAGAAAAAACTAAATACTCTGAAAACACTCAAATCTTAAATGTCTGCGTATGTGAAAAATTGAGATTTTTTCAATTTTTGAATTTTGTCTAGATTATAGGTTCAAAAGAAAGGAAATCAGTAAAAAATACATGTTAAATGCACACTAGCCTTCTATTCGTGGTTGAACTTGTTAATAAGCAGAAAAACTAAATACTCTGAAAACACTCAAATCTGACATGTCCGCGTATGTGAAAAATTGAGATTTTTTCAATTTTTGAATTTTGTCTAGATTATAGGTTCAAAAGAAAGGAAATCAGTAAAAAATACATGTTAAATGCACACTAGCCTTCTATAGTGGGTGAAACTTGTTAATAAGCAGAAAAAACTAAATACTCTGAAAACACTCAAATCTGACATGTCCGCATATGTGAAAAATTGAGATTTTTTCAATTTTTGAATTTTGTCTAGATTATAGGTTCAAAAGGAAGGAAATCAGTAAAAAATACATGTTAAATGCACACTAGCCTTCTATAGTGGGTGAAACTTGTTAATAAGCAGAAAAAACTAAATACTCTGAAAACACTAAAATCTGACATGTCCGCGTATGTGAAAAATTGAGATTTTTTCAATTTTTGAATTTTGTCTAGATTATAGGTTCAAAAGAAAGGAAATCAGTAAAAAATACATGTTAAATTCACACTAGCCTTCTATAGTGGGTGAAACTTGTTAATAAGCAGAAAAAACTAAATACTCTGAAAACACTAAAATCTGACATGTCCGCGTATGTGAAAAATTGAGATTTTTTCAATTTTTGAATTTTGTCTAGATTATAGGTTCAAAAGAAAGGAAACCAGTAAAAAGTACATGTTTAATGCCCACTAGCCTTTTATAGTGGGTGAAACTTGTTAATAAGCAGAAAAAACTAAATACAGTAAAACACTCAAATCTGACATGTCCGCGTATGTGAAAAATTGAGATTTTTTCAATTTTTGAATTTTGTCTAGATTATAGGTTCAAAAGAAAGGAAACCAGTAAAAAATACATGTTAAATGCACACTAGCCTTCTATTCGTGGTTGAACTTGTTAATAAGCAGAAAAAACTAAATACTCTGAAAACACTCAAATCTGACATGTCCGCGTATGTGAAAAATTGAGATTTTTTCAATTTTTGAATTTTGTCTAGATTATAGGTTCAAAAGAAAGGAAACCAGTAAAAAGTACATGCTAAATGCCCACTAGCCTTATATAGTGGGTGAAACTTGTTCATAAGCAGAAAAAAACTAAATACAGTAAAACACTCAAATCTGACATGTCCGCGTATGCGAAAAATTGAGATTTTTTCAATTTTTGAATTTTGTCTAGATTATAGGTTCAAAAGAAAGGAAATCAGTAAAAAATACATGTTAAATGCACACTAGCCTTCTATAGTGGGTGAAACTTGTTAATAAGCAGAAAAAACTAAATACTCTGAAAACACTCAAATCTTAAATGTCTGCGTATGTGAAAAATTGAGATTTTTTCAATTTTTGAATTTTGTCTAGATTATAGGTTCAAAAGAAAGGAAATCAGTAAAAAATACATGTTAAATGCACACTAGCCTTCTATTCGTGGTTGAACTTGTTAATAAGCAGAAAAAACTAAATACTCTGAAAACACTCAAATCTGACATGTCCGCGTATGTGAAAAATTGAGATTTTTTCAATTTTTGAATTTTGTCTAGATTATAGGTTCAAAAGAAAGGAAATCAGTAAAAAATACATGTTAAATGCACACTAGCCTTCTATAGTGGGTGAAACTTGTTAATAAGCAGAAAAAACTAAATACTCTGAAAACACTCAAATCTGACATGTCCGCGTATGTGAAAAATTGAGATTTTTTCAATTTTTGAATTTTGTCTAGATTATAGGTTCAAAAGAAAGGAAACCAGTAAAAAGTACATGTTTAATGCCCACTAGCCTTTTATAGTGGGTGAAACTTGTTAATAAGCAGAAAAAACTAAATACTCTGAAAACACTCAAATCTTAAATGTCTGCGTATGTGAAAAATTGAGATTTTTTCAATTTTTGAATTTTGTCTAGATTATAGGTTCAAAAGAAAGGAAATCAGTAAAAAATACATGTTAAATGCACACTAGCCTTCTATAGTGGGTGAAACTTGTTAATAAGCAGAAAAAACTAAATACTCTGAAAACACTCAAATCTGACATGTCCGCGTATGTGAAAAATTGAGATTTTTTCAATTTTTGAATTTTGTCTAGATTATAGGTTCAAAAGAAAGGAAATCAGTAAAAAATACATGTTAAATTCACACTAGCCTTCTATAGTGGGTGAAACTTGTTAATAAGCAGAAAAAACTAAATACTCTGAAAACACTAAAATCTGACATGTCTGCGTATGTGAAAAATTGAGATTTTTTCAATTTTTGAATTTTGTCTAGATTATAGGTTCAAAAGAAAGGAAACCAGTAAAAAGTACATGGATAATGCCCACTAGCCTTTTATAGTGGGTAAAACTTGTTAATAAGCAGAAAAAACTAAATACAGTAAAACACTCAAATCTGACATGTCCGCATATGTGAAAAATTGAGATTTTTTCAATTTTGGAATTTTGTCTAGATTATAGGTTCAAAAGAAAGGAAACCAGTAAAAAGTACATGTTTAATGCCCACTAGCCTTTTATAGTGGGTGAAACTTGTTAATAAGCAGAAAAAACTAAATACAGTAAAACACTCAAATCTGACATGTCCGCGTATGTGAAAAATTGAGATTTTTTCAATTTTTGAATTTTGTCTAGATTATAGGTTCAAAAGAACGGAAATCAGTAAAAAATACATGTTAAATGCACACTAGCCTTCTATAGTGGGTGAAACTTGTTAATAAGCAGAAAAAACTAAATACTCTGAAAACACTAAAATCTGACATGTCCGCGTATGTGAAAAATTGAGATTTTTTCAATTTTTGAATTTTGTCTAGATTATAGGTTCAAAAGAAAGGAAATCAGTAAAAAATACATGTTAAATGCCCATAGCCTTCTATAGTGGGTGAAACTTGTTCATAAGCAGAAAAAAACTAAATACAGTAAAACACTCAAATCTGACATGTCCGCGTATGCGAAAAATTGAGATTTTTTCAATTTTTGAATTTTGTCTAGATTATAGGTTCAAAAGAAAGGAAATCAGTATAAAAAATACATGTTAAATGCACACTAGCCTTCTATAGTGGGTGAAACTTGTTAATAAGCAGAAAAAACTAAATACTCTGAAAACACTCAAATCTGACATGTCCGCGTATGTGAAAAATTGAGATTTTTTCAATTTTTGAATTTTGTCTAGATTATAGGTTCAAAAGAAAGGAAATCAGTAAAAAATACATGTTAAATGCACACTAGCCTTCTATAGTGGGTGAAACTTGTTAATAAGCAGAAAAAACTAAATACTCTGAAAACACTCAAATCTGACATGTCCGCGTATGTGAAAAATTGAGATTTTTTCAATTTTTTAATTTTGTCTAGATTATAGGTTCAAAAGAAAGGAAATCAGTAAAAAATACATGTTAAATGCACACTAGCCTTCTATAGTGGGTGAAACTTGTTAATAAGCAGAAAAAACTAAATACTCTGAAAACACTCAAATCTTAAATGTCTGCGTATGTGAAAAATTGAGATTTTTTCAATTTTTGAATTTTGTCTAGATTATAGGTTCAAAAGAAAGGAAATCAGTAAAAAATACATGTTAAATGCACACTAGCCTTCTATTCGTGGTTGAACTTGTTAATAAGCAGAAAAAACTAAATACTCTGAAAACACTCAAATCTGACATGTCCGCGTATGTGAAAAATTGAGATTTTTTCAATTTTTGAATTTTGTCTAGATTATAGGTTCAAAAGAAAGGAAACCAGTAAAAAGTACATGCTAAATGCCCACTAGCCTTATATAGTGGGTGAAACTTGTTCATAAGCAGAAAAAAACTAAATACAGTAAAACACTCAAATCTGACATGTCCGCGTATGCGAAAAATTGAGATTTTTTCAATTTTTGAATTTTGTCTAGATTATAGGTTCAAAAGAAAGGAAATCAGTAAAAAATACATGTTAAATGCACACTAGCCTTCTATAGTGGGTGAAACTTGTTAATAAGCAGAAAAAACTAAATACTCTGAAAACACTCAAATCTTAAATGTCTGCGTATGTGAAAAATTGAGATTTTTTCAATTTTTGAATTTTGTCTAGATTATAGGTTCAAAAGAAAGGAAATCAGTAAAAAATACATGTTAAATGCACACTAGCCTTCTATTCGTGGTTGAACTTGTTAAAAAGCAGAAAAAACTAAATACTCTGAAAACACTAAAATCTGACATGTCCGCGTATGTGAAAAATTGAGATTTTTTCAATTTTTGAATTTTGTCTAGATTATAGGTTCAAAAGAAAGGAAATCAGTAAAAAATACATGTTAAATGCACACTAGCCTTCTATAGTGGGTGAAACTTGTTAATAAGCAGAAAAAACTAAATACTCTGAAAACACTCAAATCTGACATGTCCGCATATGTGAAAAATTGAGATTTTTTCAATTTTTGAATTTTGTCTAGATTATAGGTTCAAAAGGAAGGAAATCAGTAAAAAATACATGTTAAATGCACACTAGCCTTCTATAGTGGGTGAAACTTGTTAATAAGCAGAAAAAACTAAATACTCTGAAAACACTCAAATCTGACATGTCCGCGTCTGTGAAAAATTGAGATTTTTTCAATTTTTGAATTTTGTCTAGATTATAGGTTCAAAAGAAAGGAAATCAGTAAAAAATACATGTTAAATTCACACTAGCCTTCTATAGTGGGTGAAACTTGTTAATAAGCAGAAAAAACTAAATACTCTGAAAACACTAAAATCTGACATGTCCGCGTATGTGAAAAATTGAGATTTTTTCAATTTTTGAATTTTGTCTAGATTATAGGTTCAAAAGAAAGGAAACCAGTAAAAAGTACATGTTTAATGCCCACTAGCCTTTTATAGTGGGTGAAACTTGTTAATAAGCAGAAAAAACTAAATACAGTAAAACACTCAAATCTGACATGTCCGCGTATGTGAAAAATTGAGATTTTTTCAATTTTTGAATTTTGTCTAGATTATAGGTTCAAAAGAAAGGAAACCAGTAAAAAGTACATGTTTAATGCCCACTAGCCTTTTATAGTGGGTGAAACTTGTTAATAAGCAGAAAAAACTAAATACAGTAAAACACTCAAATCTGACATGTCCGCGTATGTGAAAAATTGAGATTTTTTCAATTTTTGAATTTTGTCTAGATTATAGGTTCAAAAGAACGGAAATCAGTAAAAAATACATGTTAAATGCACACTAGCCTTCTATAGTGGGTGAAACTTGTTAATAAGCAGAAAAAACTAAATACTCTGAAAACACTAAAATCTGACATGTCCGCGTATGTGAAAAATTGAGATTTTTTCAATTTTTGAATTTTGTCTAGATTATAGGTTCAAAAGAAAGGAAATCAGTAAAAAATACATGTTAAATGCCCATAGCCTTCTATAGTGGGTGAAACTTGTTAATAAGGAGAAAAAACTAAATACTCTGAAAACACTAAAATCTGACATGTCCGCGTATGTGAAAAATTGAGATTTTTTCAATTTTTGAATTTTGTCTAGATTATAGGTTCAAAAGAAAGGAAACCAATAAAAAGTACATGCTAAATGCCCACTAGCCTTATATAGTGGGTGAAACTTGTTCATAAGCAGAAAAAAACTAAATACAGTAAAACACTCAAATCTGACATGTCCGCGTATGCGAAAAATTGAGATTTTTTCAATTTTTGAATTTTGTCTAGATTATAGGTTCAAAAGAAAGGAAATCAGTAAAAAATACATGTTAAATGCACACTAGCCTTCTATAGTGGGTGAAACTTGTTAATAAGCAGAAAAAACTAAATACTCTGAAAACACTCAAATCTGACATGTCCGCGTATGTGAAAAATTGAGATTTTTTCAATTTTTGAATTTTGTCTAGATTATAGGTTCAAAAGAAAGGAAATCAGTAAAAAATACATGTTAAATGCACACTAGCCTTCTATAGTTGGTGAAACTTGTTAATAAGCAGAAAAAACTAAATACTCTGAAAACACTCAAATCTTAAATGTCTGCGTATGTGAAAAATTGAGATTTTTTCAATTTTTGAATTTTGTCTAGATTATAGGTTCAAAAGAAAGGAAATCAGTAAAAAATACATGTTAAATGCACACTAGCCTTCTATTCGTGGGTGAACTTGTTAATAAGCAGAAAAAACTAAATACTCTGAAAACACTCAAATCTGACATGTCCGCGTATGTGAAAAATTGAGATTTTTTCAATTTTGGAATTTTGTCTAGATTATAGGTTCCAAAGAAAGGAAATCAGTAAAAAATACATGTTAAATGCACACTAGCCTTCTATAGTGGGTGAAACTTGTTAATAAGCAGAAAAAACTAAATACTCTGAAAACACTCAAATCTGACATGTCCGCGTATGTGAAAAATTGAGATTTTTTCAATTTTTGAATTTTGTCTAGATTATAGGTTCAAAAGAACGGAAATCAGTAAAAAATACATGTTAAATGCACACTAGCCTTCTATAGTGGGTGAAACTTGTTAATAAGCAGAAAAAACTAAATACTCTGAAAACACTCAAATCTGACATGTCCGCATATGTGAAAAATTGAGATTTTTTCAATTTTTGAATTTTGTCTAGATTATAGGTTCAAAAGAAAGGAAATCAGTAAAAAATACATGTTAAATGCACACTAGCCTTCTATAGTGGGTGAAACTTGTTAATAAGGAGAAAAAACTAAATACTCTGAAAACACTCAAATCTGACATGTCCGCGTATGTGAAAAATTGAGATTTTTTCAATTTTTGAATTTTGTCTAGATTATAGGTTCAAAAGAAAGGAAATCAGTAAAAAATACATGTTAAATGCACACTAGCCTTCTATAGTGGGTGAAACTTGTTA
The DNA here is from genome assembly GCF_053919585.1 of Euprymna scolopes. Classification (NCBI taxonomy): domain Eukaryota; kingdom Metazoa; phylum Mollusca; class Cephalopoda; order Sepiida; family Sepiolidae; genus Euprymna; species Euprymna scolopes. The sequence continues at coordinate 113,396,652 of NC_136490.1, read as the reverse complement.
ATAAGCAGAAAAAACTAAATACTCTTAAAACACTCAAATCTTAAATGTCTGCGTATGTGAAAAATTGAGATTTTTCCAATTTTTGAATTTTGTCTAGATTATAGGTTCAAAAGGAAGGAAATCAGTAAAAAATACATGTTAAATGCACACTAGCCTTCTATAGTGGGTGAAACTTGTTAATAAGCAGAAAAAACTAAATACTCTGAAAACACTCAAATCTGACATGTCCGCGTATGTGAAAAATTGAGATTTTTTCAATTTTGGAATTTTGTCTAGATTATAGGTTCAAAAGAAAGGAAATCAGTAAAAAATGCATGTTAAATTAACACTAGCCTTTTATAGTGGGTGAAACTTGTTCATAAGCAGAAAAAACTAAATACAGTAAAACACTCAAATCTGACATGTCCGCGTATGTGAAAAATTGAGATTTTTTCAATTTTTTAATTTTGTCTAGATTATAGGTTCAAAAGAAAGGAAACCAGTAAAAAGTACATGTTTAATGCCCACTAGCCTTTTATAGTGGGTGAAACTTGTTAATAAGCAGAAAAAACTAAATACAGTAAAACACTCAAATCTGACATGTCCGCGTATGTGAAAAATTGAGATTTTTTCAATTTTTGAATTTTGTCTAGATTATAGGTTCAAAAGAACGGAAATCAGTAAAAAATACATGTTAAATGCACACTAGCCTTCTATAGTGGGTGAAACTTGTTAATAAGCAGAAAAAACTAAATACTCTGAAAACACTAAAATCTGACATGTCCGCGTATGTGAAAAATTGAGATTTTTTCAATTTTTGAATTTTGTCTAGATTATAGGTTCAAAAGAAAGGAAATCAGTAAAAAATACATGTTAAATGCCCATAGCCTTCTATAGTGGGTGAAACTTGTTAATAAGGAGAAAAAACTAAATACTCTGAAAACACTAAAATCTGACATGTCCGCGTATGTGAAAAATTGAGATTTTTTCAATTTTTGAATTTTGTCTAGATTATAGGTTCAAAAGAAAGGAAACCAGTAAAAAGTACATGCTAAATGCCCACTAGCCTTATATAGTGGGTGAAACTTGTTCATAAGCAGAAAAAAACTAAATACAGTAAAACACTCAAATCTGACATGTCCGCGTATGCGAAAAATTGAGATTTTTTCAATTTTTGAATTTTGTCTAGATTATAGGTTCAAAAGAAAGGAAATCAGTAAAAAATACATGTTAAATGCACACTAGCCTTCTATAGTGGGTGAAACTTGTTAATAAGCAGAAAAAACTAAATACTCTGAAAACACTCAAATCTGACATGTCCGCGTATGTGAAAAATTGAGATTTTTTCAATTTTTGAATTTTGTCTAGATTATAGGTTCAAAAGAAAGGAAATCAGTAAAAAATACATGTTAAATGCACACTAGCCTTCTATAGTGGGTGAAACTTGTTAATAAGCAGAAAAAACTAAATACTCTGAAAACACTCAAATCTTAAATGTCTGCGTATGTGAAAAATTGAGATTTTTTCAATTTTTGAATTTTGTCTAGATTATAGGTTCAAAAGAAAGGAAATCAGTAAAAAATACATGTTAAATGCACACTAGCCTTCTATTCGTGGGTGAACTTGTTAATAAGCAGAAAAAACTAAATACTCTGAAAACACTCAAATCTGACATGTCCGCGTATGTGAAAAATTGAGATTTTTTCAATTTTTGAATTTTGTCTAGATTATAGGTTCCAAAGAAAGGAAATCAGTAAAAAATACATGTTAAATGCACACTAGCCTTCTATAGTGGGTGAAACTTGTTAATAAGCAGAAAAAACTAAATACTCTGAAAACACTCAAATCTGACATGTCCGCGTATGTGAAAAATTGAGATTTTTTCAATTTTTGAATTTTGTCTAGATTATAGGTTCAAAAGAACGGAAATCAGTAAAAAATACATGTTAAATGCACACTAGCCTTCTATAGTGGGTGAAACTTGTTAATAAGCAGAAAAAACTAAATACTCTGAAAACACTCAAATCTGACATGTCCGCATATGTGAAAAATTGAGATTTTTTCAATTTTTGAATTTTGTCTAGATTATAGGTTCAAAAGAAAGGAAATCAGTAAAAAATACATGTTAAATGCACACTAGCCTTCTATAGTTGGTGAAACTTGTTAATAAGGAGAAAAAACTAAATACTCTGAAAACACTCAAATCTGACATGTCCGCGTATGTGAAAAATTGAGATTTTTTCAATTTTTGAATTTTGTCTAGATTATAGGTTCAAAAGAAAGGAAATCAGTAAAAAATACATGTTAAATGCACACTAGCCTTCTATAGTGGGTGAAACTTGTTAATAAGCAGAAAAAACTAAATACTCTTAAAACACTCAAATCTTAAATGTCTGCGTATGTGAAAAATTGAGATTTTTCCAATTTTTGAATTTTGTCTAGATTATAGGTTCAAAAGGAAGGAAATCAGTAAAAAATACATGTTAAATGCACACTAGCCTTCTATAGTGGGTGAAACTTGTTAATAAGCAGAAAAAACTAAATACTCTGAAAACACTCAAATCTGACATGTCCGCGTATGTGAAAAATTGAGATTTTTTCAATTTTGGAATTTTGTCTAGATTATAGGTTCAAAAGAAAGGAAATCAGTAAAAAATACATGTTAAATTCACACTAGCCTTCTATAGTGGGTGAAACTTGTTAATAAGCAGAAAAAACTAAATACTCTGAAAACACTAAAATCTGACATGTCCGCGTATGTGAAAAATTGAGATTTTTTCAATTTTTGAATTTTGTCTAGATTATAGGTTCAAAAGAAAGGAAACCAGTAAAAAGTACATGTTTAATGCCCACTAGCCTTTTATAGTGGGTGAAACTTGTTAATAAGCAGAAAAAACTAAATACAGTAAAACACTCAAATCTGACATGTCCGCGTATGTGAAAAATTGAGATTTTTTCAATTTTTGAATTTTGTCTAGATTATAGGTTCAAAAGAAAGGAAACCAGTAAAAAGTACATGTTTAATGCCCACTAGCCTTTTATAGTGGGTGAAACTTGTTAATAAGCAGAAAAAACTAAATACAGTAAAACACTCAAATCTGACATGTCCGCGTATGTGAAAAATTGAGATTTTTTCAATTTTTGAATTTTGTCTAGATTATAGGTTCAAAAGAACGGAAATCAGTAAAAAATACATGTTAAATGCACACAAGCCTGGTCTAGTGGGTGAAACTTGTTAATAAGCAGAAAAAACTAAATACTCTGAAAACACTAAAATCTGACATGTCTGCGTATGTGAAAAATTGAGATTTTTTCAATTTTTGAATTTTGTCTAGATTATAGGTTCAAAAGAAAGGAAATCAGTAAAAAATACATGTAAATTGCTAATAGCCTTCTATAGTGGGTGAAACTTGTTAATAAAGAGAAAAAACTAAATACTCTGAAAACACTAAAATCTGACATGTCCGCGTATGTGAAAAATTGAGATTTTTTCAATTTTTGAATTTTGTCTAGATTATAGGTTCAAAAGAAAGGAAACCAGTAAAAAGTACATGCTAAATGCCCACTAGCCTTATATAGTGGGTGAAACTTGTTCATAAGCAGAAAAAACTAAATACAGTAAAACACTCAAATCTGACATGTCCGCGTATGCGAAAAATTGAGATTTTTTCAATTTTTGAATTTTGTCTAGATTATAGGTTCAAAAGAAAGGAAATCAGTAAAAAATACATGTTAAATGCACACTAGCCTTCTATAGTGGGTGAAACTTGTTAATAAGCAGAAAAAACTAAATACTCTGAAAACACTCAAATCTGACATGTCCGCGTATGTGAAAAATTGAGATTTTTTCAATTTTTGAATTTTGTCTAGATTATAGGTTCAAAAGAAAGGAAATCAGTAAAAAATACATGTTAAATGCACACTAGCCTTCTATAGTTGGTGAAACTTGTTAATAAGCAGAAAAAACTAAATACTCTGAAAACACTCAAATCTTAAATGTCTGCATATGTGAAAAATTGAGATTTTTTCAATTTTTGAATTTTGTCTAGATTATAGGTTCAAAAGAAAGGAAATCAGTAAAAAATACATGTTAAATGCACACTAGCCTTCTATTCGTGGGTGAACTTGTTAATAAGCAGAAAAAACTAAATACTCTGAAAACACTCAAATCTGACATGTCCGCGTATGTGAAAAATTGAGATTTTTTTTAATTTTTGAATTTTGTCTAGATTATAGGTTCAAAAGAAAGGAAATCAGTAAAAAATACATGATTAATGCACACTAGCCTTCTATAGTGGGTGAAACTTGTTAATAAGCAGAAAAAACTAAATACAGTAAAACACTCAAATCTGACATGTCCGCGTATGTGAAAAATTGAGATTTTTTCAATTTTTGAATTTTGTCTAGATTATAGGTTCAAAAGAAAGGAAATCAGTAAAAAATACATGTTAAATGCACACTAGCCTTCTATAGTGGGTGAAACTTGTTAATAAGCAGAAAAAACTAAATACTCTGAAAACACTAAAATCTGACATGTCCGCGTATGTGAAAAATTGAGATTTTTTCAATTTTTGAATTTTGTCTAGATTATAGGTTCAAAAGAAAGGAAATCAGTAAAAAATACATGTTAAATGCACACTAGCCTTCTATAGTGGGTGAAACTTGTTAATAAGCAGAAAAAACTAAATACTCTGAAAACACTCAAATCTTAAATGTCTGCGTATGTGAAAAATTGAGATTTTTTCAATTTTTGAATTTTGTCTAGATTATAGGTTCAAAAGAAAGGAAATCAGTAAAAAATACATGTTAAATGCACACTAGCCTTCTATTCGTGGGTGAACTTGTTAATAAGCAGAAAAAACTAAATACTCTGAAAACACTAAAATCTGACATGTCCGCGTATGTGAAAAATTGAGATTTTTTCAATTTTTGAATTTTGTCTAGATTATAGGTTCAAAAGAAAGGAAACCAGTAAAAAGTACATGTTTAATGCCCACTAGCCTTTTATAGTGGGTGAAACTTGTTAATAAGCAGAACAAACTAAATACAGTAAAACACTCAAATCTGACATGTCCGCGTATGTGAAAAATTGAGATTTTTTCAATTTTTGAATTTTGTCTAGATTATAGGTTCAAAAGAACGGAAATCAGTAAAAAATACATGTTAAATGCACACTAGCCTTCTATAGTGGGTGAAACTAGTTAATAAGCAGAAAAAACTAAATACTCTGAAAACACTAAAATCTGACATGTCCGCGTATGTGAAAAATTGAGATTTTTTCAATTTTTGAATTTTGTCTAGATTATAGGTTCAAAAGAAAGGAAATCAGTAAAAAATACATGTTAAATGCCCACAGTCTTCTATAGTGGGTGAAACTTGTTAATAAGCAGAAAAAACTAAATACTCTGAAAACACTAAAATCTGACATGTCCGCGTATGTGAAAAATTGAGATTTTTTCAATTTTTGAATTTTGTCTAGATTATAGGTTCAAAAGAAAGGAAACCAGTAAAAAGTACATGCTAAATGCCCACTAGCCTTATATAGTGGGTGAAACTTGTTCATAAGCAGAAAAAAACTAAATACAGTAAAACACTCAAATCTGACATGTCCGCGTATGCGAAAAATTGAGATTTTTTCAATTTTTGAATTTTGTCTAGATTATAGGTTCAAAAGAAAGGAAATCAGTAAAAAATACATGTTAAATGCACACTAGCCTTCTATAGTGGGTGAAACTTGTTAATAAGCAGAAAAAACTAAATACTCTGAAAACACTCAAATCTGACATGTCCGCGTATGTGAAAAATTGAGATTTTTTCAATTTTTGAATTTTGTCTAGATTATAGGTTCAAAAGAAAGGAAATCAGTAAAAAATACATGTTAAATGCACACTAGCCTTCTATAGTTGGTGAAACTTGTTAATAAGCAGAAAAAACTAAATACTCTGAAAACACTCAAATCTTAAATGTCTGCGTATGTGAAAAATTGAGATTTTTTCAATTTTTGAATTTTGTCTAGATTATAGGTTCAAAAGAAAGGAAATCAGTAAAAAATACATGTTAAATGCACACTAGCCTTCTATTCGTGGGTGAACTTGTTAATAAGCAGAAAAAACTAAATACTCTGAAAACACTCAAATCTGACATGTCCGCGTATGCGAAAAATTGAGATTTTTTCAATTTTTGAATTTTGTCTAGATTATAGGTTCAAAAGAAAGGAAATCAGTAAAAAATACATGTTAAATGCACACTAGCCTTCTATAGTGGGTGAAACTTGTTAATAAGCAGAAAAAACTAAATACTCTGAAAACACTAAAATCTGACATGTCCGCAGATGTGAAAAATTGAGATTTTTTCAATTTTTGAATTTTGTCTAGATTATAGGTTCAAAAGAAAGGAAATCAGTAAAAAATACATGTTAAATGCATACTAGCCTTCTATAGTGGGTGAAACTCGTTAATAAGGAGAAAGAACTAAATACTCTGAAAACACTAAAATCTGACATGTCCGCGTATGTGAAAAATTGAGATTTTTTCAATTTTTGAATTTTGTCTAGATTATAGGTTCAAAAGAAAGGAAACAAGTAAAAAGTACATGTTAAATGCCCACTAGCCTTATATAGTGGGTGAAACTTGTTAATAAGTAGAAAAAAACTAAATACTCTGAAAACATTAAATATGACATGTCCGCGTATGTGAAAAATTGAGATTTTTTCAATTTTTGAATTTTGTCTAGATTATAGGTTCAAAAGAAAGGAAATCAGTAAAAAATGCATGTTAAATTCACACTAGCCTTCTATAGTGGGTGAAACTTGTTCATAAGCAGAAAAAACTAAATACTCTGAAAACACTCAAATCTGACATGTCCGCGTATGTGAAAAATTGAGATTTTTTCAATTTTTGAATTTTGTCTAGATTATAGGTTCAAAAGAAAGGAAACCAGTAAAAAGTACATGCTAAATGCCCACTAGCCTTATATAGTGGGTGAAACTTGTTCATAAGCAGAAAAAACTAAATACAGTAAAACACTCAAATCTGACATGTCCGCGTATGCGAAAAATTGAGATTTTTTCAATTTTTGAATTTTGTCTAGATTATAGGTTCAAAAGAAAGGAAATCAGTAAAAAATACATGTTAAATGCACACTAGCCTTCTATAGTGGGTGAAACTTGTTAATAAGCAGAAAAAACTAAATACTCTGAAAACACTCAAATCTGACATGTCCGCGTATGTGAAAAATTGAGATTTTTTCAATTTTTGAATTTTGTCTAGATTATAGGTTCAAAAGAAAGGAAATCAGTAAAAAATACATGTTAAATGCACACTAGCCTTCTATAGTTGGTGAAACTTGTTAATAAGCAGAAAAAACTAAATACTCTGAAAACACTCAAATCTTAAATGTCTGCATATGTGAAAAATTGAGATTTTTTCAATTTTTGAATTTTGTCTAGATTATAGGTTCAAAAGAAAGGAAATCAGTAAAAAATACATGTTAAATGCACACTAGCCTTCTATTCGTGGGTGAACTTGTTAATAAGCAGAAAAAACTAAATACTCTGAAAACACTCAAATCTGACATGTCCGCGTATGTGAAAAATTGAGATTTTTTTTAATTTTTGAATTTTGTCTAGATTATAGGTTCAAAAGAAAGGAAATCAGTAAAAAATACATGGTTAATGCACACTAGCCTTCTATAGTGGGTGAAACTTGTTAATAAGCAGAAAAAACTAAATACAGTAAAACACTCAAATCTGACATGTCCGCGTATGTGAAAAATTGAGATTTTTTTCAATTTTTGAATTTTGTCTAGATTATAGGTTCAAAAGAAAGGAAATCAGTAAAAAATACATGTTAAATGCACACTAGCCTTCTATAGTGGGTGAAACTTGTTAATAAGCAGAAAAAACTAAATACTCTGAAAACACTCAAATCTTAAATGTCTGCGTATGTGAAAAATTGAGATTTTTTCAATTTTTGAATTTTGTCTAGATTATAGGTTCAAAAGAAAGGAAATCAGTAAAAAATACATGTTAAATGCACACTAGCCTTCTATTCGTGGGTGAACTTGTTAATAAGCAGAAAAAACTAAATACTCTGAAAACACTAAAATCTGACATGTCCGCGTATGTGAAAAATTGAGATTTTTTCAATTTTTGAATTTTGTCTAGATTATAGGTTCAAAAGAAAGGAAACCAGTAAAAAGTACATGTTTAATGCCCACTAGCCTTTTATAGTGGGTGAAACTTGTTAATAAGCAGAACAAACTAAATACAGTAAAACACTCAAATCTGACATGTCCGCGTATGTGAAAAATTGAGATTTTTTCAATTTTTGAATTTTGTCTAGATTATAGGTTCAAAAGAACGGAAATCAGTAAAAAATACATGTTAAATGCACACTAGCCTTCTATAGTGGGTGAAACTAGTTAATAAGCAGAAAAAACTAAATACTCTGAAAACACTAAAATCTGACATGTCCGCGTATGTGAAAAATTGAGATTTTTTCAATTTTTGAATTTTGTCTAGATTATAGGTTCAAAAGAAAGGAAATCAGTAAAAAATACATGTTAAATGCCCACAGTCTTCTATAGTGGGTGAAACTTGTTAATAAGCAGAAAAAACTAAATACTCTGAAAACACTAAAATCTGACATGTCCGCGTATGTGAAAAATTGAGATTTTTTCAATTTTTGAATTTTGTCTAGATTATAGGTTCAAAAGAAAGGAAACCAGTAAAAAGTACATGCTAAATGCCCACTAGCCTTATATAGTGGGTGAAACTTGTTCATAAGCAGAAAAAAACTAAATACAGTAAAACACTCAAATCTGACATGTCCGCGTATGCGAAAAATTGAGATTTTTTCAATTTTTGAATTTTGTCTAGATTATAGGTTCAAAAGAAAGGAAATCAGTAAAAAATACATGTTAAATGCACACTAGCCTTCTATAGTGGGTGAAACTTGTTAATAAGCAGAAAAAACTAAATACTCTGAAAACACTCAAATCTGACATGTCCGCGTATGTGAAAAATTGAGATTTTTTCAATTTTTGAATTTTGTCTAGATTATAGGTTCAAAAGAAAGGAAATCAGTAAAAAATACATGTTAAATGCACACTAGCCTTCTATAGTGGGTGAAACTTGTTAATAAGCAGAAAAAACTAAATACTCTGAAAACACTCAAATCTTAAATGTCTGCGTATGTGAAAAATTGAGATTTTTTCAATTTTTGAATTTTGTCTAGATTATAGGTTCAAAAGAAAGGAAATCAGTAAAAAATACATGTTAAATGCACACTAGCCTTCTATTCGTGGGTGAACTTGTTAATAAGCAGAAAAAACTAAATACTCTGAAAACACTCAAATCTGACATGTCCGCGTATGCGAAAAATTGAGATTTTTTCAATTTTTGAATTTTGTCTAGATTATAGGTTCAAAAGAAAGGAAATCAGTAAAAAATACATGTTAAATGCACACTAGCCTTCTATAGTGGGTGAAACTTGTTAATAAGCAGAAAAAACTAAATACTCTGAAAACACTAAAATCTGACATGTCCGCAGATGTGAAAAATTGAGATTTTTTCAATTTTTGAATTTTGTCTAGATTATAGGTTCAAAAGAAAGGAAATCAGTAAAAAATACATGTTAAATGCATACTAGCCTTCTATAGTGGGTGAAACTCGTTAATAAGGAGAAAGAACTAAATACTCTGAAAACACTAAAATCTGACATGTCCGCGTATGTGAAAAATTGAGATTTTTTCAATTTTTGAATTTTGTCTAGATTATAGGTTCAAAAGAAAGGAAACAAGTAAAAAGTACATGTTAAATGCCCACTAGCCTTATATAGTGGGTGAAACTTGTTAATAAGTAGAAAAAAACTAAATACTCTGAAAACACTAAAATATGACATGTCCGCGTATGTGAAAAATTGAGATTTTTTCAATTTTTGAATTTTGTCTAGATTATAGGTTCAAAAGAAAGGAAATCAGTAAAAAATGCATGTTAAATTCACACTAGCCTTCTATAGTGGGTGAAACTTGTTAATAAGCAGAAAAAACTAAATACTCTGAAAACACTCAAATCTGACATGTCCGCGTATGTGAAAAATTGAGATTTTTTCAATTTTTGAATTTTGTCTAGATTATAGGTTCAAAAGAAAGGAAATCAGTAAAAAATGCATGTTAAATTCACAGTAGCCTTCTATAGTGGGTGAAACTTGTTAATAAGCAGAAAAAACTAAATACTCCGAAAACACTCAAATCTGACATGTCCGCGTATGTGAAAAATTGAGATTTTTTCAATTTTGGAATTTTGTCTAGATTATAGGTTCAAAAGAAAGGAAATCAGTAAAAAATACATGTTAAATGCACACTAGCCTTCTATAGTGGGTGAAACTTGTTAATAAGGAGAAAAAACTAAATACTCTGAAAACACTAAAATCTGACATGTCCGCGTATGTGAAAAATTGAGATTTTTTTCAATTTTGGAATTTTGTCTAGATTATAGGTTCAAAAGAAAGGAAATCAGTAAAAAATGCATGTTAAATTCACACTAGCCTTCTATAGTGGGTGAAACTTGTTAATAAGCAGAAAAAACTAAATACTCTGAAAACACTCAAATCTGACATGTCCGCGTATGTGAAAAATTGAGATTTTTTCAATTTTTTAATTTTGTCTAGATTATAGGTTCAAAAGAAAGGAAATCAGTAAAAAATACATGTTAAATGCACACTAGCCTTCTATAGTGGGGGAAACTTGTTAATAAGGAGAAAAAACTAAATACTCTGAAAACATTACAATCTGACATGTCCGCGTATGTGAAAAATTGAGATTTTTTCAATTTTTGAATTTTGTCTAGATTATAGGTTCAAAAGAAAGGAAACCAGTAAAAAGTACATGTTAAATGCCCACTAGACTTATATAGTGGGTGAAACTTGTTAATAAGCAGAAAAAACTAAATACAGTAAAACAATCAAATCTGACATGTCCGCGTATGTGAAAAATTGAGATTTTTTCAATTTTTGAATTTTGTCTAGATTATAGGTTCAAAAGAAAGGAAACCAGTAAAAAGTACATGTTTAATGCCCACTAGCCTTTTATAGTGGGTGAAACTTGTTAATAAGCAGAAAAAACTAAATACAGTAAAACACTCAAATCTGACATGTCCGCGTATGTGAAAAATTGAGATTTTTTCAATTTTTGAATTTTGTCTAGATTATAGGTTCAAAAGAACGGAAATCAGTAAAAAATACATGTTAAATGCACACTAGCCTTCTATAGTGGGTGAAACTTGTTAATAAGCAGAAAAAACTAAATACTCTGAAAACACTCAAATCTTAAATGTCTGCGTATGTGAAAAATTGAGATTTTTTCAATTTTTGAATTTTGTCTAGATTATAGGTTCAAAAGAACGGAAATCAGTAAAAAATACATGTTAAATGCACACTAGCCTTCTATAGTGGGTGAAACTTGTTAATAAGCAGAAAAAACTAAATACTCTGAAAACACTAAAATCTGACATGTCCGCGTATGTGAAAAATTGAGATTTTTTCAATTTTTGAATTTTGTCTAGATTATAGGTTCAAAAGAAAGGAAACCAGTAAAAAGTACATGTTAAATGCCAACTAGCCTTATATAGTGGGTGAAACTTGTTAATAAGCAGAAAAAAACTAAATACTCTGAAAACACTAAAATATGACATGTCCGCGTATGTGAAAAATTGAGATTTTTTCAATTTTTGAATTTTGTCTAGATTATAGGTTCAAAAGAAAGGAAATCAGTAAAAAATGCATGTTAAATTCACACTAGCCTTCTATAGTGGGTGAAACTTGTTAATAAGCAGAAAAAACTAAATACTCTGAAAACACTCAAATCTGACATGTCCGCGTATGTGAAAAATTGAGATTTTTTCAATTTTTGAATTTTGTCTAGATTATAGGTTCAAAAGAAAGGAAATCAGTAAAAAATACATGTTAAATGCACACTAGCCTTCTATAGTGGGTGAAACTTGTTAATAAGGAGAAAAAACTAAATACTCTGAAAACACTAAAATCTGACATGTCCGCGTATGTGAAAAATTGAGATTTTTTCAATTTTGGAATTTTGTCTAGATTATAGGTTCAAAAGAAAGGAAATCAGTAAAAAATGCATGTTAAATTCACACTAGCCTTCTATAGTGGGTGAAACTTGGTAATAAGCTGAAAAAACTAAATACTCTGAAAACACTAAAATCTGACATGTCCGCGTATGTGAAAAATTGAGATTTTTTCAATTTTTTAATTTTGTCTAGATTATAGGTTCAAAAGAAAGGAAATCAGTAAAAAATACATGTTAAATGCACACTAGCCTTCTATAGTGGGGGAAACTTGTTAATAAGGAGAAAAAACTAAAAACTCTGAAAACATTACAATCTGACATGTCCGCGTATGTGAAAAATTGAGATTTTTTCAATTTTTGAATTTTGTCTAGATTATAGGTTCAAAAGAAAGGAAACCAGTAAAATGTACATGTTAAATGCCCACTAGACTTATATAGTGGGTGAAACTTGTTAATAAGCAGAAAAAACTAAATACAGTAAAACAATCAAATCTGACATGTCCGCGTATGTGAAAAATTGAGATTTTTTCAATTTTTGAATTTTGTCTAGATTATAGGTTCAAAAGAAAGGAAACCAGTAAAAAGTACATGTTTAATGCCCACTAGCCTTTTATAGTGGGTGAAACTTGTTATTAAGCAGAAAAAACTTAATACAGTAAAACACTCAAATCTGATATGTCCGCGTATGTGAAAAATTGAGATTTTTTCAATTTTTGAATTTTGTCTAGATTATAGGTTCAAAAGAACGGAAATCAGTAAAAAATACATGTTAAATGCACACTAGCCTTCTATAGTGGGTGAAACTTGTTAATAAGCAGAAAAAACTAAATACTCTGAAAACACTAAAATCTGACATGTCCGCGTATGTGAAAAATTGAGATTTTTTCAATTTTTGAATTTTGTCTAGATTATAGGTTCAAAAGAAAGGAAATCAGTAAAAAATACATGTTAAATGCACACTAGCATTCTATAGTGGGTGAAACTTGTTAATAAGGAGAAAAAACTAAATACTCTGAAAACACTAAAATCTGACATGTCCGCGTATGTGAAAAATTGAGATTTTTTCAATTTTTTAATTTTGTCTAGATTATAGGTTCAAAAGAAAGGAAATCAGTAAAAAATGCATGTTAAATTCACACTAGCCTTCTATAGTGGGTGAAACTTGTTAATAAGCAGAAAAAACTAAATACTCTGAAAACACTAAAATCTGACATGTCCGCGTATGTGAAAAATTGAGATTTTTTCAATTTTTGAATTTTGTCTAGATTATAGGTTCAAAAGAAAGGAAACCAGTAAAAAGTACATGTTTAATGCCCACTAGCCTTTTATAGTGGGTGAAACTTGTTAATAAGCAGAAAAAACTAAATACTCTGAAAACACTCAAATCTTAAATGTCTGCGTATGTGAAAAATTGAGATTTTTTCAATTTTTGAATTTTGTCTAGATTATAGGTTCAAAAGAACGGAAATCAGTAAAAAATACATGTTAAATGCACACTAGCCTTCTATAGTGGGTGAAACTTGTTAATAAGCAGAAAAAACTAAATACTCTGAAAACACTAAAATCTGACATGTCCGCGTATGTGAAAAATTGAGATTTTTTCAATTTTTGAATTTTGTCTAGATTATAGGTTCAAAAGAAAGGAAACCAGTAAAAAGTACATGTTAAATGCCCACTAGCCTTATATAGTGGGTGAAACTTGTTAATAAGCAGAAAAAAACTAAATACTCTGAAAACACTAAAATATGACATGTCCGCGTATGTGAAAAATTGAGATTTTTTCAATTTTTGAATTTTGTCTAGATTATAGGTTCAAAAGAAAGGAAATCAGTAAAAAATGCATGTTAAATTCACACTAGCCTTCTATAGTGGGTGAAACTTGTTAATAAGCAGAAAAAACTAAATACTCTGAAAACACTCAAATCTGACATGTCCGCGTATGTGAAAAATTGAGATTTTGTCAATTTTTGAATTTTGTCTAGATTATAGGTTCAAAAGAAAGGAAATCAGTAAAAAATACATGTTAAATGCACACTAGCCTTCTATAGTGGGTGAAACTTGTTAATAAGGAGAAAAAACTAAATACTCTGAAAACACTAAAATCTGACATGTCCGCGTATGTGAAAAATTGAGATTTTTTCAATTTTGGAATTTTGTCTAGATTATAGGTTCAAAAGAAAGGAAATCAGTAAAAAATGCATGTTAAATTCACACTAGCCTTCTATAGTGGGTGAAACTTGTTAATAAGCAGAAAAAACTAAATACTCTGAAAACACTAAAATCTGACATGTCCGCGTATGTGAAAAATTGAGATTTTTTCAATTTTTGAATTTTGTCTAGATTATAGGTTCAAAAGAAAGGAAATCAGTAAAAAATGCATGTTAAATTCACACTAGCCTTCTATAGTGGGTGAAACTTGTTAATAAGCAGAAAAAACTAAATACTCTGAAAACACTAAAATCTGACATGTCCGCGTATGTGAAAAATTGAGATTTTTTCAATTTTTGAATTTTGTCTAGATTATAGGTTCAACAGAAAGGAAACCAGTAAAAAGTACATGTTTAATGCCCACTAGCCTTTTATAGTGGGTGAAACTTGTTAATAAGCAGAAAAAACTAAATACTCTGAAAACACTCAAATCTTAAATGTCTGCGTATGTGAAAAATTGAGATTTTTTCAATTTTTGAATTTTGTCTAGATTATAGGTTCAAAAGAAAGGAAATCAGTAAAAAATACATTTTACATGCACACTAGCCTTCTATAGTGGGTGAAACTTGTTAATAAGCAGAAAAAACTAAATACTCTGAAAACACTAAAATCTGACATGTCCGTGTATGTGAAAAATCGAGATTTTTTCAATTTTTGAATTTTGTCTAGATTATAGGTTCAAAAGGAAGGAAATCAGTAAAAAATACATGTTAAATGCACACTAGCCTTCTATAGTGGGTGAAACTTGTTAATAAGGAAAAAAACTAAATACTCTGAAAACACTAAAATCTGACATGTCCGCGTATGTGAAAAATTGAGATTTTTTCAATTTTTTAATTTTGTCTAGATTATAGGTTCAAAAGAAAGGAAATCAGTAAAAAATACATGTTAAATGCACACTAGCCTTCTATAGTGGGTGAAACTTGTTAATAAGGAGAAAAAACTAAATACTCTGAAAACACTAAAATCTGACATGTCCGCGTATGTGAAAAATTGAGATTTTTTCAATTTTGGAATTTTGTCTAGATTATAGGTTCAAAAGAAAGGAAATCAGTAAAAAATGCATGTTAAATTCACACTAGCCTTCTATAGTGGGTGAAACTTGTTAATAAGCAGAAAAAACTAAATACTCTGAAAACACTCAAATCTGACATGTCCGCGTATGTGAAAAATTGAGATTTTTTCAATTTTTGAATTTTGTCTAGATTATAGGTTCAAAAGAAAGGAAATCAGTAAAAAATACATGTTAAATGCACACTAGCCTTCTATAGTGGGGGAAACTTGTTAATAAGGAGAAAAAACTAAATACTCTGAAAACATTACAATCTGACATGTCCGCGTATGTGAAAAATTAAGATTTTTTCAATTTTTGAATTTTGTCTAGATTATAGGTTCAAAAGAAAGGAAACCAGTAAAAAGTACATGTTAAATGCCCACTAGCCTTATATAGTGGGTGAAACTTGTTAATAAGCAGAAAAAACTAAATACAGTAAAACAATCAAATCTGACATGTCCGCGTATGTGAAAAATTGAGATTTTTTCAATTTTTGAATTTTGTCTAGATTATAGGTTCAAAAGAAAGGAAACCAGTAAAAAGTACATGTTTAATGCCCACTAGCCTTTTATAGTGGGTGAAACTTGTTAATAAGCAGAAAAAACTTAATACAGTAAAACACTCAAATCTGACATGTCCGCGTATGTGAAAAATTGAGATTTTTTCAATTTTTGAATTTTGTCTAGATTATAGGTTCAAAAGAACGGAAATCAGTAAAAAATACATGTTAAATGCACACTAGCCTTCTATAGTGGGTGAAACTTGTTAATAAGCAGAAAAAACTAAATACTCTGAAAACACTCAAATCTGACATGTCCGCGTATGTGAAAAATTGAGATTTTTTCAATTTTCTAATTTTGTCTAGATTATAGGTTCAAAAGAAAGGAAATCAGTAAAAAATACATGTTAAATGCACACTAGCCTTCTATAGAGGGTGAAACTTGGTAATAAGCTGAAAAAACTAAATACTCTGAAAACACTAAAATCTGACATGTCCGCGTATGTGAAAAATTGAGATTTTTTCAATTTTTGAAGTTTGTCTAGATTATAGGTTCAAAAGGAAGGAAATCAGTAAAAAATACATGTTAAATGCACACTAGCCTTCCATAGTGGGTGAAACTTGTTAATAAGGAGAAAAACTAAATACTCTGAAAACACTAAAATCTGACATGTCCGCGTATGTGAAAAATTGAGATTTTTTCAATTTTTGAATTTTGTCGAGATTATAGGTTCAAAAGAAAGGAAATCAGTAAAAAATACATGTTAAATGCACACTAGCCTTCTATAGTGGGGGAAACTTGTTAATAAGGAGAAAAAACTAAATACTCTGAAAACACTCAAATCTGACATGTCCGCGTATGTGAAAAATTGAGATTTTTTCAATTTTTTAATTTTGTCTAGATTATAGGTTCAAAAGAAGGGAAATCAGTAAAAAATACATGTTAAATGCACACTAGCCTTCTATAGTGGGGGAAACTTGTTAATAAGGAGAAAAAACTAAATACTCTGAAAACACTAAAATCTGACATGTCCGCGTATGTGAAAAATTGAGATTTTTTCAATTTTTGAATTTTGTCTAGATTATAGGTTCAAAAGAAAGGAAACCAGTAAAAAGTACATGTTAAATGCCCACTAGCCTTATATAGTGGGTGAAACTTGTTAATAAGCAGAAAAAAACTAAATACTCTGAAAACACTAAAATATGACATGTCCGCGTATGTGAAAAATTGAGATTTTTTCAATTTTTGAATTTTGTCTAGATTATAGGTTCAAAAGAAAGGAAATCAGTAAAAAATGCATGTTAAATTCACACTAGCCTTCTATAGTGGGTGAAACTTGTTAATAAGCAGAAAAAACTAAATACTCTGAAAACACTAAAATCTGACATGTCCGCGTATGTGAAAAATTGAGATTTTTTCAATTTTTGAATTTTGTCTAGATTATAGGTTCAAAAGAAAGGAAATCAGTAAAAAATACATGTTAAATGCACACTAGCCTTCTATAGTGGGTGAAACTTGTTAATAAGCAGAAAAAACTAAATACTCTGAAAACACTAAAATCTGACATGTCCGCGTATGTGAAAAATTGAGATTTTTTCAATTTTCTAATTTTGTCTAGATTATAGGTTCAAAAGAAAGGAAATCAGTAAAAAATGCATGTTAAATTCACACTAGCCTTCTATAGTGGGTGAAACTTGTTAATAAGCAGAAAAAACTAAATACTCTGAAAACACTAAAATCTGACATGTCCGCGTATGTGAAAAATTGAGATTTTTTCAATTTTTTAATTTTGTCTAGATTATAGGTTCAAAAGAAAGGAAATCAGTAAAAAATACATGTTAAATGCACACTAGCCTTCTATAGTGGGTGAAACTTGTTAATAAGGAGAAAAAACTAAATACTCTGAAAACACTAAAATCTGACATGTCCGCGTATGTGAAAAATTGAGATTTTTTCAATTTTGGAATTTTGTCTAGATTATAGGTTCAAAAGAAAGGAAATCAGTAAAAAATGCATGTTAAATTCACACTAGCCTTCTATAGTGGGTGAAACTTGTTAATAAGCAGAAAAAACTAAATACTCTGAAAACACTCAAATCTGACATGTCCGCGTATGTGAAAAATTGAGATTTTTTCAATTTTTGAATTTTGTCTAGATTATAGGTTCAAAAGAAAGGAAATCAGTAAAAAATACATGTTAAATGCACACTAGCCTTCTATAGTGGGGGAAACTTGTTAATAAGGAGAAAAAACTAAATACTCTGAAAACATTACAATCTGACATGTCCGCGTATGTGAAAAATTAAGATTTTTTCAATTTTTGAATTTTGTCTAGATTATAGGTTCAAAAGAAAGGAAACCAGTAAAAAGTACATGTTAAATGCCCACTAGCCTTATATAGTGGGTGAAACTTGTTAATAAGCAGAAAAAACTAAATACAGTAAAACAATCAAATCTGACATGTCCGCGTATGTGAAAAATTGAGATTTTTTCAATTTTTGAATTTTGTCTAGATTATAGGTTCAAAAGAAAGGAAACCAGTAAAAAGTACATGTTTAATGCCCACTAGCCTTTTATAGTGGGTGAAACTTGTTAATAAGCAGAAAAAACTTAATACAGTAAAACACTCAAATCTGACATGTCCGCGTATGTGAAAAATTGAGATTTTTTCAATTTTTGAATTTTGTCTAGATTATAGGTTCAAAAGAAAGGAAATCAGTAAAAAATACATGTTAAATGCACACTAGCCTTCTATAGTGGGTGAAACTTGTTAATAAGCAGAAAAAACTAAATACTCTGAAAACACTAAAATCTGACATGTCCGCGTATGTGAAAAATTGAGATTTTTTCAATTTTCTAATTTTGTCTAGATTATAGGTTCAAAAGAAAGGAAATCAGTAAAAAATACATGTTAAATGCACACTAGCCTTCTATAGAGGGTGAAACTTGGTAATAAGCTGAAAAAACTAAATACTCTGAAAACACTCAAATCTGACATGTCCGCGTATGTGAAAAATTGAGATTTTTTCAATTTTTGAAGTTTGTCTAGATTATAGGTTCAAAAGAAAGGAAATCAGTAAAAAATACATGTTAAATGCACACTAGCCTTCTATAGTGGGTGAAACTTGTTAATAAGGAGAAAAACTAAATACTCTGAAAACACTAAAATCTGACATGTCCGCGTATGTGAAAAATTGAGATTTTTTCAATTTTTGAATTTTGTCGAGATTATAGGTTCAAAAGAAAGGAAATCAGTAAAAAATACATGTTAAATGCACACTAGCCTTCTATAGTGGGGGAAACTTGTTAATAAGGAGAAAAAACTAAATACTCTGAAAACACTCAAATCTGACATGTCCGCGTATGTGAAAAATTGAGATTTTTTCAATTTTTGAATTTTGTCTAGATTATAGGTTCAAAAGAAAGGAAATCAGTAAAAAATACATGTTAAATGCACACTAGCCTTCTATAGTGGGGGAAACTTGTTAATAAGGAGAAAAAACTAAATACTCTGAAAACACTAAAATCTGACATGTCCGCGTATGTGAAAAATTGAGATTTTTTCAATTTTTGAATTTTGTCTAGATTATAGGTTCAAAAGAAAGGAAATCAGTAAAAAATGCATGTTAAATTCACACTAGCCTTCTATAGTGGGTGAAACTTGTTAATAAGCAGAAAAAACTAAATACTCTGAAAACACTAAAATCTGACATGTCCGCGTATGTGAAAAATTGAGATTTTTTCAATTTTTGAATTTTGTCTAGATTATAGGTTCAAAAGAAAGGAAACCAGTAAAAAGTACATGTTTAATGCCCACTAGCCTTTTATAGTGGGTGAAACTTGTTAATAAGCAGAAAAAACTAAATACTCTGAAAACACTCAAATCTTAAATGTCTGCGTATGTGAAAAATTGAGATTTTTTCAATTTTTGAATTTTGTCTAGATTATAGGTTCAAAAGAAAGGAAATCAGTAAAAAATACATTTTACATGCACACTAGCGTTCTATAGTGGGTGAAACTTGTTAATAAGCAGAAAAAACTAAATACTCTGAAAACACTAAAATCTGACATGTCCGTGTATGTGAAAAATCGAGATTTTTTCAATTTTTGAATTTTGTCTAGATTATAGGTTCAAAAGGAAGGAAATCAGTAAAAAATACATGTTAAATGCACACTAGCCTTCTATAGTGGGTGAAACTTGTTAATAAGGAGAAAAACTAAATACTCTGAAAACACTAAAATCTGACATGTCCGCGTATGTGAAAAATTGAGATTTTTTCAATTTTTGAATTTTGTCGAGATTATAGGTTCAAAAGAAAGGAAATCAGTAAAAAATACATGTTAAATGCACACTAGCCTTCTATAGTGGGGGAAACTTGTTAATAAGGAGAAAAAACTAAATACTCTGAAAACACTAAAATCTGACATGTCCGTGTATGTGAAAAATCGAGATTTTTTCAATTTTTGAATTTTGTCTAGATTATAGGTTCAAAAGGAAGGAAATCAGTAAAAAATACATGTTAAATGCACACTAGCCTTCTATAGTGGGTGAAACTTGTTAATAAGGAGAAAAACTAAATACTCTGAAAACACTAAAATCTGACATGTCCGCGTATGTGAAAAATTGAGATTTTTTCAATTTTTGAATTTTGTCGAGATTATAGGTTCAAAAGAAAGGAAATCAGTAAAAAATACATGTTAAATGCACACTAGCCTTCTATAGTGGGTGAAACTTGTTAATAAGCAGAAAAAACTAAATACTCTGAAAACACTAAAATCTGACATGTCCGCGTATGTGAAAAATTGAGATTTTTTCAATTTTTGAATTTTGTCTAGATTATAGGTTCAAAAGAGAGGAAATCAGTAAAAAATGCATGTTAAATTCACACTAGCCTTCTATAGTGGGTGAAACTTGTTAATAAGCAGAAAAAACTAAATACTCTGAAAACACTAAAATCTGACATGTCCGCGTATGTGAAAAATTGAGATTTTTTCAATTTTTGAATTTTGTCTAGATTATAAGTTCAAAAGAAAGGAAACCAGTAAAAAGTACATGTTTAATGCCCACTAGCCTTTTATAGTGGGTGAAACTTGTTAATAAGCAGAAAAAACTAAATACTCTGAAAACACTCAAATCTTAAATGTCTGCGTATGTGAAAAATTGAGATTTTTTCAATTTTTGAATTTTGTCTAGATTATAGGTTCAAAAGAACGGAAATCAGTAAAAAATACATGTTAAAGGCACACTAGCCTTCTATAGTGGGTGAAACTTGTTAATAAGCAGAAAAACTAAATACTCTGAAAACACTCAAATCTGACATGTCCGCGTATGTGAAAAATTGAGATTTTTTCAATTTTTGAATTTTGTCTAGATTATAGGTTCAAAAGAAAGGAAACCAGTAAAAAGTACATGTTAAATGCCCACTAGCCTTATATAGTGGGTGAAACTTGTTAATAAGCAGAAAAAAACTAAATACTCTGAAAACACTAAAATATGACATGTCCGCGTATGTGAAAAATTGAGATTTTTTCAATTTTTTAATTTTGTCTAGATTATAGGTTCAAAAGAAAGGAAATCAGTAAAAAATGCATGTTAAATTAACACTAGCCTTCTATAGTGGGTGAAACTTGTTAATAAGCAGAAAAAACTAAATACTCTGAAAACACTCAAATCTGACATGTCCGCGTATGTGAAAAATTGAGATTTTTTCAATTTTTGA
This sequence comes from Euprymna scolopes, assembly GCF_053919585.1. NCBI lineage: Eukaryota > Metazoa > Mollusca > Cephalopoda > Sepiida > Sepiolidae > Euprymna > Euprymna scolopes. Next base: position 113,375,105 of record NC_136490.1, on the reverse strand, counting down.
ATTTTGTCTAGATTATAGGTTCAAAAGAAAGGAAATCAGTAAAAAATACATGTTAAATGCACACTAGCCTTCTATAGTGGGTGAAACTTGTTAATAAGGAGAAAAAACTAAATACTCTGAAAACACTCAAATCTGACATGTCCGCGTATGTGAAAAATTGAGATTTTTTCAATTTTGGAATTTTGTCTAGATTATAGGTTCAAAAGAAAGGAAATCAGTAAAAAATGCATGTTAAATTCACACTAGCCTTCTATAGTGGGTGAAACTTGTTAATAAGCAGAAAAAACTAAATACTCTGAAAACACTAAAATCTGACATGTCCGCGTATGTGAAAAATTGAGATTTTTTCAATTTTTGAATTTTGTCTAGATTATAGGTTCAAAAGAAAGGAAATCAGTAAAAAATACATGTTAAATGCACACTAGCCTTCTATAGTTGGGGAAACTTGTTAATAAGGAGAAAAAACTAAATACTCTGAAAACACTAAAATCTGACATGTCCGCATATGTGAAAAATTGAGATTTTTTCAATTTTTGAATTTTGTCTAGATTATAGGTTCAAAAGAGAGGAAATCAGTAAAAAATGCATGTTAAATGCACACTAGCCTTCTATAGTGGGTGAAACTTGTTAATAAGCAGAAAAAACTAAATACTCTGACAACACTAAAATCTGACATGTCCGCGTATGTGAAAAATTGAGATTTTTTCAATTTTTGAATTTTGTCTAGATTATAGGTTCAAAAGAAAGGAAACCAGTAAAAAGTACATGTTTAATGCCCACTAGCCTTTTATAGTGGGTGAAACTTGTTAATAAGCAGAAAAAACTAAATACAGTAAAACACTCAAATCTGACATGTCCGCGTATGTGAAAAATTGAGATTTTTTCAATTTTTGAATTTTGTCTAGATTATAGGTTCAAAAGAAAGGAAACCAGTAAAAAGTACATGTTTAATGCCCACTAGCCTTTTATAGTGGGTGAAACTTGTTAATAAGCAGAAAAAACTAAATACTCTGAAAACACTCAAATCTTAAATGTCTGCGTATGTGAAAAATTGAGATTTTTTCAATTTTTTAATTTTGTCTAGATTATAGGTTCAAAAGAAAGGAAATCAGTAAAAAATACATGTTACATGCACACTAGCGTTCTATAGTGGGTGAAACTTGTTAATAAGCAGAAAAAACTAAATACTCTGAAAACACTCAAATCTGACATGTCCGTGTATGTGAAAAATTGAGATTTTTTCAATTTTTGAATTTTGTCTAGATTATAGGTTCAAAAGAAAGGAAATCAGTAAAAAATGCATGTTAAATTCACACTAGCCTTCTATAGTGGGTGAAACTTGTTAATAAGCAGAAAAAACTAAATACTCTGAAAACACTAAAATCTGACATGTCCGCGTATGTGAAAAATTGAGATTTTTTCAATTTTTGAATTTTGTCTAGATTATAGGTTCAAAAGAACGGAAATCAGTAAATAATACATGTTAAATGCACACTAGCCTTCTATAGTGGGTGAAACTTGTTAATAAGCAGAAAAAACTAAATACTCTGAAAACACTCAAATCTGACATGTCCGCGTATGTGAAAAATTGAGATTTTTTCAATTTTTGAATTTTGTCTAGATTATAGGTTCAAAAGAAAGGAAACCAGTAAAAAGTACATGTTAAATGCCCACTAGCCTTATATAGTGGGTGAAACTTGTTAATAAGCAGAAAAAAACTAAATACTCTGAAAACACTAAAATATGACATGTCCGCGTATGTGAAAAATTGAGATTTTTTCAATTTTGGAATTTTGTCTAGATTATAGGTTCAAAAGAAAGGAAATCAGTAAAAAATGCATGTTAAATTCACACTAGCCTTCTATAGTGGGTGAAACTTGTTAATAAGCAGAAAAAACTAAATACTCTGAAAACACTAAAATCTGACATGTCCGCGTATGTGAAAAATTGAGATTTTTTCAATTTTTGAATTTTGTCTAGATTATAGGTTCAAAAGAAAGGAAATCAGTAAAAAATACATGTTAAATGCACACTAGCCTTCTATAGTGGGTGAAACTTGTTAATAAGGAGAAAAAACTAAATACTCTGAAAACACTAAAATCTGACATGTCCGCGTATGTGAAAAATTGAGATTTTTTCAATTTTGGAATTTTGTCTAGATTATAGGTTCAAAAGAAAGGAAATCAGTAAAAAATGCATGTTAAATTCACACTAGCCTTCTATAGTGGGTGAAACTTGTTAATAAGCAAAAAAAACTAAATACTCTGAAAACACTAAAATCTGACATGTCCGCGTATGTGAAAAATTGAGATTTTTTCAATTTTTGAATTTTGTCTAGATTATAGGTTCAAAAGAAAGGAAATCAGTAAAAAATACATGTTAAATGCACACTAGCCTTCTATAGTGGGGGAAACTTGTTAATAAGGAGAAAAAACTAAATACTCTGAAAACACTAAAATCTGACATGTCCGCGTATGTGAAAAATTGAGATTTTTTCAATTTTTGAATTTTGTCTAGATTATAGGTTCAAAAGAGAGGAAATCAGTAAAAAATGCATGTTAAATTAACACTAGCCTTCCACAGTGGGTGAAACTTGTTAATAAGCAGAAAAAACTAAATACTCTGACAACACTAAAATCTGACATGTCCGCGTATGTGAAAAATTGAGATTTTTTCAATTTTTGAATTTTGTCTAGATTATAGGTTCAAAAGAAAGGAAACCAGTAAAAAGTACATGTTTAATGCCCACTAGCCTTTTATAGTGGGTGAAACTTGTTAATAAGCAGAAAAAACTAAATACAGTAAAACACTCAAATCTGACATGTCCGCGTATGTAAAAAATTGAGATTTTTTCAATTTTTGAATTTTGTCTAGATAATAGGTTCAAAAGAAAGGAAACCAGTAAAAAGTACATGTTTAATGCCCACTAGCCTTTTATAGTGGGTGAAACTTGTTAATAAGCAGAAAAAACTAAATACTCTGAAAACACTCAAATCTTAAATGTCTGCGTATGTGAAAAATTGAGATTTTTTCAATTTTTTAATTTTGTCTAGATTATAGGTTCAAAAGAAAGGAAATCAGTAAAAAATGCATGTTAAATGCACACTAGCCTTCTATAGTGGGTGAAACTTGTTAATAAGGAGAAAAAACTAAATACTCTGAAAACACTAAAATCTGACATGTCCGCGTATGTGAAAAATTGAGATTTTTTCAATTTTTGAATTTTGTCTAGATTATAGGTTCAAAAGAGAGGAAATCAGTAAAAAATGCATGTTAAATTCACACTAGCCTTCTATAGTGGGTGAAACTTGTTAATAAGCAGAAAAAACTAAATACTCTGAAAACACTAAAATCTGACATGTCCGGGTATGTGAAAAATTGAGAATTTTTGAATTTTGTCTAGATTATAAGTTCAAAAGAAAGGAAACCAGTAAAAAGTACATGTTTAATGCCCACTAGCCTTTTATAGTGGGTGAAACTTGTTAATAAGCAGAAAAAACTAAATACTCTGAAAACACTCAAATCTTAAATGTCTGCGTATGTGAAAAATTGAGATTTTTTCAATTTTTGAATTTTGTCTAGATTATAGGTTCAAAAGAACGGAAATCAGTAAAAAATACATGTTAAAGGCACACTAGCCTTCTATAGTGGGTGAAACTTGTTAATAAGCAGAAAAAACTAAATACTCTGAAAACACTCAAATCTGACATGTCCGCGTGTGTGAAAAATTGAGATTTTTTCAATTTTTGAATTTTGTCTAGATTATAGGTTCAAAAGAAAGGAAACCAGTAAAAATACATGTTAAATGCCCACTAGCCTTATATAGTGGGTGAAACTTGTTAATAAGCAGAAAAAACTAAATACTCTGAAAACACTAAAATAGGACATGTCCGCGTATGTGAAAAATTGAGATTTTTTCAATTTTTGAATTTTGTCTAGATTATAGGTTCAAAAGAAAGGAAATCAGTAAAAAATGCATGTTAAATTCACACTAGCCTTCTATAGTGGGTGAAACTTGTTAATAAGCAGAAAAAACTAAATACTCTGAAAACACTCAAATCTGACATGTCCGCGTATGTGAAAAATTGAGATTTTTTCAATTTTTGAATTTTGTCTAGATTATAGGTTCAAAAGAAAGGAAATCAGTAAAAAATACATGTTAAATGCACACTAGCCTTCTATAGTGGGTGAAACTTGTTAATAAGGAGAAAAAACTAAATACTCTGAAAACACTAAAATCTGACATGTCCGCGTATGTGAAAAATTGAGATTTTTTCAATTTTGGAATTTTGTCTAGATTATAGGTTCAAAAGAAAGGAAATCAGTAAAAAATGCATGTTAAATTCACACTAGCCTTCTATAGTGGGTGAAACTTGTTAATAAGCAGAAAAAACTAAATACTCTGAAAACACTAAAATCTGACATGTCCGCGTATGTGAAAAATTGAGATTTTTTCAATTTTTGAATTTTGTCTAGATTATAGGTTCAAAAGAAAGGAAATCAGTAAAAAATACATGTTAAATGCACACTAGCCTTCTATAGTTGGGGAAACTTGTTAATAAGGAGAAAAAACTAAATACTCTGAAAACACTAAAATCTGACATGTCCGCATATGTGAAAAATTGAGATTTTTTCAATTTTTGAATTTTGTCTAGATTATAGGTTCAAAAGAGAGGAAATCAGTAAAAAATGCATGTTAAATTCACACTAGCCTTCTATAGTGGGTGAAACTTGTTAATAAGCAGAAAAAACTAAATACTCTGACAACACTAAAATCTGACATGTCCGCGTATGTGAAAAATTGAGATTTTTTCAATTTTTGAATTTTGTCTAGATTATAGGTTCAAAAGAAAGGAAACCAGTAAAAAGTACATGTTTAATGCCCACTAGCCTTTTATAGTGGGTGAAACTTGTTAATAAGCAGAAAAAACTAAATACAGTAAAACACTCAAATCTGACATGTCCGCGTATGTGAAAAATTGAGATTTTTTCAATTTTTGAATTTTGTCTAGATTATAGGTTCAAAAGAAAGGAAACCAGTAAAAAGTACATGTTTAATGCCCACTAGCCTTTTATAGTGGGTGAAACTTGTTAATAAGCAGAAAAAACTAAATACTCTGAAAACACTAAAATCTGACATGTCCGCGTATGTGAAAAATTGAGATTTTTTCAATTTTTGAATTTTGTCTAGATTATAGGTTCAAAAGAACGGAAATCAGTAAAAAATACATGTTAAATGCACACTAGCCTTCTATAGTGGGTGAAACTTGTTAATAAGCAGAAAAAACTAAATACTCTGAAAACACTCAAATCTGACATGTCCGCGTATGTGAAAAATTGAGATTTTTTCAATTTTTGAATTTTGTCTAGATTATAGGTTCAAAAGAAAGGAAACCAGTAAAAAGTACATGTTAAATGCCCACTAGCCTTATATAGTGGGTGAAACTTGTTAATAAGCAGAAAAAAACTAAATACTCTGAAAACACTAAAATATGACATGTCCGCGTATGTGAAAAATTGAGATTTTTTCAATTTTTGAATTTTGTCTAGATTATAGGTTCAAAAGGAAGGAAATCAGTAAAAAATACATGTTAAATGCACACTAGCCTTCTATAGTGGGTGAAACTTGTTAATAAGGAGAAAAACTAAATACTCTGAAAACACTAAAATCTGACATGTCCGCGTATGTGAAAAATTGAGATTTTTTCAATTTTTGAATTTTGTCGAGATTATAGGTTCAAAAGAAAGGAAATCAGTAAAAAATACATGTTAAATGCACACTAGCCTTCTATAGTGGGGGAAACTTGTTAATAAGGAGAAAAAACTAAATACTCTGAAAACACTAAAATCTGACATGTCCGCGTATGTGAAAAATTGAGATTTTTTCAATTTTTGAATTTTGTCTAGATTATAGGTTCAAAAGGAAGGAAATCAGTAAAAAATACATGTTAAATGCACACTAGCCTTCTATAGTGGGTGAAACTTGTTAATAAGGAGAAAAACTAAATACTCTGAAAACACTCAAATCTGACATGTCCGCGTATGTGAAAAATTGAGATTTTTTCAATTTTTGAATTTTGTCTAGATTATAGGTTCAAAAGAAAGGAAACCAGTAAAAAGTACATGTTTAATGCCCACTAGCCTTTTATAGTGGGTGAAACTTGTTAATGAGCAGAAAAAACTAAATACTCTGAAAACACTCAAATCTGACATGTCCGCGTATGTGAAAAATTGAGATTTTGTCAATTTTTGAATTTTGTCTAGATTATAGGTTCAAAAGAAAGGAAATCAGTAAAAAATGCATGTTAAATTCACCCTAGCCTTCTATAGTGGGTTAAACTTGTTAATAAGCAGAAAAAACTAAATACTCTGAAAACACTAAAATCTGACATGTCCGCGTATGTGAAAAATTGAGATTTTTTCAATTTTTGAATTTTGTCTAGATTATAGGTTCAAAAGAAAGGAAATCAGTAAAAAATACATGTTAAATGCACACTAGCCTTCTATAGTGGGTGAAACTTGGTAATAAGCAGAAAAAACTAAATACTCTGAAAACACTCAAATCTGACATGTCCGCGTATGTGAAAAATTGAGATTTTTTCAATTTTTGAATTTTGTCTAGATTATAGGTTCAAAAGAAAGGAAATCAGTAAAAAATACATGTTAAATGTACACTAGCCTTCTATAGAGGGTGAAACTTGGTAATAAGCAGAAAAAACTAAATACTCTGAAAACACTAAAATCTGACATGTCCGCGTATGTGAAAAATTGAGATTTTTTCAATTTTTGAATTTTGTCTAGATTATAGGTTCAAAAGAAATAAAACCAGTAAAAAGTACATGTTTAATGCCCACTAGCCTTTTATAGTGGGTGAAACTTGTTAATGAGCAGAAAAAACTAAATACAGTAAAACACTCAAATCTGACATGTCCGCGTATGTGAAAAATTGACATTTTTTCAATTTTTGAATTTTGTCTAGATTATAGGTTCAAAAGAAAGGAAATCAGTAAAAAATACATGTTAAATGCACACTAGCCTTCGATAGTGGGTGAAACTTGTTAATAAGCAGAAAAAACTAAATACTCTGAAAACACTAAAATCTGACATGTCCGCGTATGTGAAAAATTGAGATTTTTTCAATTTTTGAATTTTGTCTAGATTATAGGTTCAAAAGAAAGGAAACCAGTAAAAAGTACATGTTAAATGCCCACTAGCCTTATATAGTGGGTGAAACTTGTTAATAAGCAGAAAAAAACTAAATACAGTAAAACACTAAAATCTGACATGTCCGCGTATGTGAAAAATTGAGATTTTTTCAATTTTTGAATTTTGTCTAGATTATAGGTTCAAAAGAAAGGAAATCAGTAAAAAATACATGTTAAATGCACACTAGCCTTCTATAGTGGATGAAACTTGGTAATAAGCAGAAAAAACTAAATACTCTGAAAACACTCAAATCTGACATGTCCGCGTATGTGAAAAATTGAGATTTTTTCAATTTTTGAATTTTGTCTAGATTATAGGTTCAAAAGAAAGGAAATCAGTAAAAAAATGCATGTTAAATGCACACTAGCCTTCTATAGTGGGTGAAACTTGTTAATAAGCAGAAAAAACTAAATACTCTGAAAACACTCAAATCTGACATGTCCGCGTATGTGAAAAATTGAGATGTTTTCAATTTTGGAATTTTGTCTAGATTATAGGTTCAAAAGAACGGAAATCAGTAAAAAATACATGTTAAATGCACACTAGCCTTCTATAGTGGGTGAAACTTGTTAATAAGCAGAAAAAACTAAATACTCTGAAAACACTCAAATCTGACATGTCCGCGTATGTGAAAAATTGAGATTTTTTCAATTTTTGAATTTTGTCTAGATTATAGGTTCAAAAGAAAGGAAATCAGTAAAAAATACATGTTAAATGCACACTAGCCTTCTATAGAGGGTGAAACTTGGTAATAAGCTGAAAAAACTAAATACTCTGAAAACACTAAAATCTGACATGTCCGCGTATGTGAAAAATTGAGATTTTTTCAATTTTTGAAGTTTGTCTAGATTATAGGTTCAAAAGAAAGGAAACCAGTAAAAAGTACATGTTTAATGCCCACTAGCCTTTTATAGTAGGTGAAACTTGTTAATAAGCAGAAAAAACTAAATACTCTGAAAACACTCAAATCTGACATGTCCGCGTATGTGAAAAATTGAGATTTTTTCAATTTTTGAATTTTGTCTAGATTATAGGTTCAAAAGAAAGGAAATCAGTAAAAAATGCATGATAAATTCACCCTAGCCTTCTATAGTGGGTGAAACTTGTTAATGAGCAGAAAAAACTAAATACAGTAAAACACTCAAATCTGACATGCCCGCGTATGTGAAAAATTGAGATTTTTTCAATTTTTGAATTTTGTCTAGATTATAGGTTCAAAAGAAAGGAAATCAGTAAAAAATGCATGTTTAATTCACCCTAGCCTTCTACAGTGGGTGAAACTTGTTAATAAGCAGAAAAAACTAAATACTCTGAAAACACTCAAATCTGACATGTCCGCGTATGTGAAAAATTGAGATTTTTTCAATTTTTGATTTTTGTCTAGATTATAGGTTCAAAAGAAAGGAAATCAGTAAAAAATACATGTTAAATGCACACTAGCCTTCTATAGTGGGTGAAACTTGGTAATAAGCAGAAAAAACTAAATACTCTGAAAACACTCAAATCTGACATGTCCGCGTATGTGAAAAATTGAGATTTTTTCAATTTTTGAATTTTGTCTAGATTATAGGTTCAAAAGAAAGGAAATCAGTAAAAAATACATGTTAAATGCACACTAGCCTTCTATAGAGGGTGAAACTTGGTAATAAGCAGAAAAAACTAAATACTCTGAAAACACTCAAATCTGACATGTCCGCGTATGTGAAAAATTGAGATTTTTTCAATTTTTGAATTTTGTCTAGATTATAGGTTCAAAAGAAAGGAAATCAGTAAAAAATGCATGTTAAATTCACCCTAGCCTTCTATAGTGGGTGAAACTTGTTAATAAGCAGAAAAAACTAAATACTCTGAAAACACTCAAATCTGACATGTCCGCGTATGTGAAAAATTGAGATTTTTTCAATTTTTGAATTTTGTCTAGATTATAGGTTCAAAAGAAAGGAAATCAGTAAAAAATACATGTTAAATGCACACTAGCCTTCTATAGTGGGTGAAACTTGGTAATAAGCAGAAAAAACTAAATACTCTGAAAACACTCAAATCTGACATGTCCGCGTATGTGAAAAATTGAGATTTTTTCAATTTTTGAATTTTGTCTAGATTATAGGTTCAAAAGAAAGGAAATCAGTAAAAAAATGCATGTTAAATGCACACTAGCCTTCTATAGTGGGTGAAACTTGGTAATAAGCTGACAAAACTAAATACTCTGAAAACACTAAAATCTGACATGTCCGCGTATGTGAAAAATTGAGATTTTTTCAATTTTTGCAGTTTGTCTAGATTATAGGTTCAAAAGAAAGGAAACCAGTAAAAAGTACATGTTTAATGCCCACTAGCCTTTTATAGTGGGTGAAACTTGTTAATGAGCAGAAAAAACTAAATACTCTGAAAACACTCAAATCTGACATGTCCGCGTATGTGAAAAATTGAGATTTTTTCAATTTTTGAATTTTGTCTAGATTATAGGTTCAAAAGAAAGGAAATCAGTAAAAAATACATGTTAAATGCACACTAGCCTTCTATAGTGGGTGAAACTTGGTAATAAGCAGAAAAAACTAAATACTCTGAAAACACTCAAATCTGACATGTCCGCGTATGTGAAAAATTGAGATTTTTTCAATTTTTGAATTTTGTCTAGATTATAGGTTCAAAAGAAAGGAAATCAGTAAAAAATACATGTTAAATGCACACTAGCCTTCTATATAGGGTGAAACTTGGTAATAAGCAGAAAAAACTAAATACTCTGAAAACACTCAAATCTGACATGTCCGCGTATGTGAAAAATTGAGATTTTTTCAATTTTTGAATTTTGTCTAGATTATAGGTTCAAAAGAAAGGAAACCAGTAAAAAGTACATGTTAAATGCCCACTAGCCTTATATAGTGGGTGAAACTTTTTAATAAGCAGAAAAAAACTAAATACAGTAAAACACTCAAATCTGACATGTCCGCGTATGTGAAAAATTGAGATTTTTTCAATTTTTGAATTTTGTCTAGATTATAGGTTCAAAAGAAAGGAAATCAGTAAAAAATACATGTTAAATGCACACTAGCCTTCTATAGAGGGTGAAACTTGGTAATAAGCAGAAAAAACTAAATACTCTGAAAACACTAAAATCTGACATGTCCGCGTATGTGAAAAATTGAGATTTTTTCAATTTTTGAATTTTGTCTAGATTATAGGTTCAAAAGAAAGGAAACCAGTAAAAAGTACATGTTTAATGCCCACTAGCCTTTTATAGTGGGTGAAACTTGTTAATTAGCAGAAAAAACTAAATACTCTGAAAACACTCAAATCTGACATGTCCGCGTATGTGAAAAATTGAGATTTTTTCAATTTTTGAATTTTGTCTAGATTATAGGTTCAAAAGAAAGGAAATCAGTAAAAAATGCATGTTAAATTCACCCTAGCCTTCTATAGTGGGTGAAACTTGTTAATAAGCAGAAAAAACTAAATACTCTGAAAACACTCAAATCTGACATGTCCGCGTATGTGAAAAATTGAGATTTTTTCAATTTTTGAATTTTGTCTAGATTATAGGTTCAAAAGAAAGGAAATCAGTAAAAAATACATGTTAAATGCACACTAGCCTTCTATAGTGGGTTAAACTTTGTAATAAGCAGAAAAAACTAAATACTCTGAAAACACTCAAATCTGACATGTCCGCGTATGTGAAAAATTGAGATTTTTTCAATTTTTGAATTTTGTCTAGATTATAGGTTCAAAAGAAAGGAAATCAGTAAAAAATACATGTTAAATGCACACTAGCCTTCTATAGAGGGTGAAACTTGGTAATAAGCAGAAAAAACTAAATACTCTGAAAACACTCAAATCTGACATGTCCGCGTATGTGAAAAATTGAGATTTTTTCAATTTTTGAATTTTGTCTAGATTATAGGTTCAAAAGAAAGGAAACCAGTAAAAAGTACATGTTAAATGCCCACTAGCCTTATATAGTGGGTGAAACTTGTTAATAAGCAGAAAAAAACTAAATACAGTAAAACACTCAAATCTGACATGTCCGCGTATGTGAAAAATTGAGATTTTTTCAATTTTTGAATTTTGTCTAGATTATAGGTTCAAAAGAAAGGAAATCAGTAAAAAATACATGTTAAATGCACACTAGCCTTCTATAGAGGGTGAAACTTGGTAATAAGCAGAAAAAACTAAATACTCTGAAAACACTAAAATCTGACATGTCCGCGTATGTGAAAAATTGAGATTTTTTCAATTTTTGAATTTTGTCTAGATTATAGGTTCAAAAGAAAGGAAACCAGTAAAAAGTACATGTTTAATGCCCACTAGCCTTTTATAGTGGGTGAAACTTGTTAATGAGCAGAAAAAACTAAATACTCTGAAAACACTCAAATCTGACATGTCCGCGTATGTGAAAAATTGAGATTTTTTCAATTTTTGAATTTTGTCTAGATTATAGGTTCAAAAGAAAGGAAATCAGTAAAAAATGCATGTTAAATTCACCCTAGCCTTCTATAGTGGGTGAAACTTGTTAATAAGCAGAAAAAACTAAATACTCTGAAAACACTCAAATCTGACATGTCCGCGTATGTGAAAAATTGAGATTTTTTCAATTTTTGAATTTTGTCTAGATTATAGGTTCAAAAGAAAGGAAATCAGTAAAAAATACATGTTAAATGCACACAAGCCTTCTATAGTGGGTGAAACTTGTTAATGAGCAGAAAAAACTAAATACTCTGAAAACACTCAAATCTGACATGTCCGCGTATGTGAAAAATTGAGATTTTTTCAATTTTTGAATTTTGTCTAGATTATAGGTTCAAAAGAAAGGAAATCAGTAAAAAATACATGTTAAATGCACACTAGCCTTCTATAGAGGGTGAAACTTGGTAATAAGCAGAAAAAACTAAATACTCTGAAAACACTAAAATCTGACATGTCCGCGTATGTGAAAAATTGAGATTTTTTCAATTTTTGAATTTTGTCTAGATTATAGGTTCAAAAGAAAGGAAACCAGTAAAAAGTACATGTTTAATGCCCACTAGCCTTTTATAGTGGGTGAAACTTGTTAATGAGCAGAAAAAACTAAATACAGTAAAACACTCAAATCTGACATGTCCGCGTATGTGAAAAATTGAGATTTTTTCAATTTTTGAATTTTGTCTAGATTATAGGTTCAAAAGAAAGGAAATCAGTAAAAAAATGCATGTTAAATGCACACTAGCCTTCTATAGTGGGTGAAACTTGTTAATAAGCAGAAAAAACTAAATACTCTGAAAACACTCAAATCTGACATGTCCGCGTATGTGAAAAATTGAGATGTTTTCAATTTTGGAATTTTGTCTAGATTATAGGTTCAAAAGAACGGAAATCAGTAAAAAATACATGTTAAATGCACACTAGCCTTCTATAGTGGGTGAAACTTGTTAATAAGCAGAAAAAACTAAATACTCTGAAAACACTCAAATCTGACATGTCCGCGTATGTGAAAAATTGAGATTTTTTCAATTTTTGAATTTTGTCTAGATTATAGGTTCAAAAGAAAGGAAATCAGTAAAAAATACATGTTAAATGCACACTAGCCTTCTATAGAGGGTGAAACTTGGTAATAAGCTGAAAAAACTAAATACTCTGAAAACACTAAAATCTGACATGTCCGCGTATGTGAAAAATTGAGATTTTTTCAATTTTTGAAGTTTGTCTAGATTATAGGTTCAAAAGAAAGGAAACCAGTAAAAAGTACATGTTTAATGCCCACTAGCCTTTTATAGTAGGTGAAACTTGTTAATAAGCAGAAAAAACTAAATACTCTGAAAACACTCAAATCTGACATGTCCGCGTATGTGAAAAATTGAGATTTTTTCAATTTTTGAATTTTGTCTAGATTATAGGTTCAAAAGAAAGGAAATCAGTAAAAAATGCATGATAAATTCACCCTAGCCTTCTATAGTGGGTGAAACTTGTTAATGAGCAGAAAAAACTAAATACAGTAAAACACTCAAATCTGACATGCCCGCGTATGTGAAAAATTGAGATTTTTTCAATTTTTGAATTTTGTCTAGATTATAGGTTCAAAAGAAAGGAAATCAGTAAAAAATGCATGTTTAATTCACCCTAGCCTTCTACAGTGGGTGAAACTTGTTAATAAGCAGAAAAAACTAAATACTCTGAAAACACTCAAATCTGACATGTCCGCGTATGTGAAAAATTGAGATTTTTTCAATTTTTGAATTTTGTCTAGATTATAGGTTCAAAAGAAAGGAAATCAGTAAAAAATACATGTTAAATGCACACTAGCCTTCTATAGTGGGTGAAACTTGGTAATAAGCAGAAAAAACTAAATACTCTGAAAACACTCAAATCTGACATGTCCGCGTATGTGAAAAATTGAGATTTTTTCAATTTTTGAATTTTGTCTAGATTATAGGTTCAAAAGAAAGGAAATCAGTAAAAAATACATGTTAAATGCACACTAGCCTTCTATAGAGGGTGAAACTTGGTAATAAGCAGAAAAAACTAAATACTCTGAAAACACTCAAATCTGACATGTCCGCGTATGTGAAAAATTGAGATTTTTTCAATTTTTGAATTTTGTCTAGATTATAGGTTCAAAAGAAAGGAAATCAGTAAAAAATGCATGTTAAATTCACCCTAGCCTTCTATACTGGGTGAAACTTGTTAATAAGCAGAAAAAACTAAATACTCTGAAAACACTCAAATCTGACATGTCGGCGTATGTGAAAAATTGAGATTTTTTCAATTTTTGAATTTTGTCTAGATTATAGGTTCAAAAGAAAGGAAATCAGTAAAAAATACATGTTAAATGCACACTAGCCTTCTATAGTGGGTGAAACTTGGTAATAAGCAGAAAAAACTAAATACTCTGAAAACACTCAAATCTGACATGTCCGCGTATGTGAAAAATTGAGATTTTTTCAATTTTTGAATTTTGTCTAGATTATAGGTTCAAAAGAAAGGAAATCAGTAAAAAAATGCATGTTAAATGCACACTAGCCTTCTATAGTGGGTGAAACTTGGTAATAAGCTGACAAAACTAAATACTCTGAAAACACTAAAATCTGACATGTCCGCGTATGTGAAAAATTGAGATTTTTTCAATTTTTGCAGTTTGTCTAGATTATAGGTTCAAAAGAAAGGAAACCAGTAAAAAGTACATGTTTAATGCCCACTAGCCTTTTATAGTAGGTGAAACTTGTTAATAAGCAGAAAAAACTAAATACTCTGAAAACACTCAAATCTGACATGTCCGCGTATGTGAAAAATTGAGATTTTTTCAATTTTTGAATTTTGTCTAGATTATAGGTTCAAAAGAAAGGAAATCAGTAAAAAATGCATGTTAAATTCACCCTAGCCTTCTATAGTGGGTGAAACTTATTAATAAGCAGAAAAAACTAAATACTCTGAAAACACTCAAATCTGACATGTCCGAGTATGTGAAAAATTGAGATTTTTTCAATTTTTGAATTTTGTCTAGATTATAGGTTCAAAAGAAAGGAAATCAGTAAAAAATACATGTTAAATGCACACTAGCCTTCTATAGTGGGTGAAACTTGGTAATAAGCAGAAAAAACTAAATACTCTGAAAACACTCAAATCTGACATGTCCGCGTATGTGAAAATTGAGATTTTTTCAATTTTTGAATTTTGTCTAGATTATAGGTTCAAAAGAAAGGAAATCAGTAAAAAATGCATGTTAAATTCACCCTAGCCTTCTATAGTGGGTGAAACTTGTTAATAAGCAGAAAAAACTAAATACTCTGAAAACACTCAAATCTGACATGTCCGCGTATGTGAAAAATTGAGATTTTTTCAATTTTTGAATTTTGTCTAGATTATAGGTTCAAAAGAAAGGAAATCAGTAAAAAATACATGTTAAATGCACACTAGCCTTCTATAGTGGGTGAAACTTGGTAATAAGCAGAAAAAACTAAATACTCTGAAAACACTCAAATCTGACATGTCCGCGTATGTGAAAAATTGAGATTTTTTCAATTTTTGAATTTTGTCTAGATTATAGGTTCAAAAGAAAGGAAATCAGTAAAAAATACATGTTAAATGCACACTAGCCTTCTATAGAGGGTGAAACTTGGTAATAAGCAGAAAAAACTAAATACTCTGAAAACACTAAAATCTGACATGTCCGCGTATGTGAAAAATTGAGATGTTTTCAATTTTTGAATTTTGTCTAGATTATAGGTTCAAAAGAAAGGAAATCAGTAAAAAATGCATGTTAAATTCACCCTAGCCTTCTATAGTGGGTGAAACTTGTTAATAAGCAGAAAAAACTAAATACTCTGAAAACACTCAAATCTGACATGTCCGCGTATGTGAAAAATTGAGATTTTTTCAATTTTTGCAGTTTGTCTAGATTATAGGTTCAAAAGAAAGGAAACCAGTAAAAAGTACATGTTTAATGCCCACTAGCCTTTTATAGTAGGTGAAACTTGTTAATAAGCAGAAAAAACTAAATACTCTGAAAACACTCAAATCTGACATGTCCGCGTATGTGAAAAATTGAGATTTTTTCAATTTTTGAATTTTGTCTAGATTATAGGTTCAAAAGAAAGGAAATCAGTAAAAAATGCATGTTAAATTCACCCTAGCCTTCTATAGTGGGTGAAACTTGTTAATAAGCAGAAAAAACTAAATACTCTGAAAACACTCAAATCTGACATGTCCGCGTATGTGAAAAATTGAGATTTTTTCAATTTTTGAATTTTGTCTAGATTATAGGTTCAAAAGAAAGGAAATCAGTAAAAAATACATGTTAAATGCACACTAGCCTTCTATAGTGGGTGAAACTTGGTAATAAGCAGAAAAAACTAAATACTCTGAAAACACTCAAATCTGACATGTCCGCGTATGTGAAAAATTGAGATTTTTTCAATTTTTGAATTTTGTCTAGATTATAGGTTCAAAAGAAAGGAAATCAGTAAAAAATACATGTTAAATGCACACTAGCCTTCTATAGAGGGTGAAACTTGGTAATAAGCAGAAAAAACTAAATACTCTGAAAACACTAAAATCTGACATGTCCGCGTATGTGAAAAATTGAGATGTTTTCAATTTTTGAATTTTGTCTAGATTATAGGTTCAAAAGAAAGGAAATCAGTAAAAAATGCATGTTAAATTCACCCTAGCCTTCTATAGTGGGTGAAACTTGTTAATAAGCAGAAAAAACTAAATACTCTGAAAACACTCAAATCTGACATGTCCGCGTATGTGAAAAATTGAGATTTTTTCAATTTTTGCAGTTTGTCTAGATTATAGGTTCAAAAGAAAGGAAACCAGTAAAAAGTACATGTTTAATGCCCACTAGCCTTTTATAGTAGGTGAAACTTGTTAATAAGCAGAAAAAACTAAATACTCTGAAAACACTCAAATCTGACATGTCAGCGTATGTGAAAAATTGAGATTTTTTCAATTTTTGAATTTTGTCTAGATTATAGGTTCAAAAGAAAGGAAATCAGTAAAAAATGCATGTTAAATTCACCCTAGCCTTCTATAGTGGGTGAAACTTATTAATAAGCAGAAAAAACTAAATACTCTGAAAACACTCAAATCTGACATGTCCGAGTATGTGAAAAATTGAGATTTTTTCAATTTTTGAATTTTGTCTAGATTATAGGTTCAAAAGAAAGGAAATCAGTAAAAAATACATGTTAAATGCACACTAGCCTTCTATAGTGGGTGAAACTTGGTAATAAGCAGAAAAAACTAAATACTCTGAAAACACTCAAATCTGACATGTCCGCGTATGTGAAAATTGAGATTTTTTCAATTTTTGAATTTTGTCTAGATTATAGGTTCAAAAGAAAGGAAATCAGTAAAAAATGCATGTTAAATTCACCCTAGCCTTCTATAGTGGGTGAAACTTGTTAATAAACAGAAAAAACTAAATACTCTGAAAACACTCAAATCTGACATGTCCGCGTATGTGAAAAATTGAGATTTTTTCAATTTTTGAATTTTGTCTAGATTATAGGTTCAAAAGAAAGGAAATCAGTAAAAAATACATGTTAAATGCACACTAGCCTTCTATAGTGGGTGAAACTTGGTAATAAGCAGAAAAAACTAAATACTCTGAAAACACTCAAATCTGACATGTCCGCGTATGTGAAAAATTGAGATTTTTTCAATTTTTGAATTTTGTCTAGATTATAGGTTCAAAAGAAAGGAAATCAGTAAAAAATACATGTTAAATGCACACTAGCCTTCTATAGAGGGTGAAACTTGGTAATAAGCAGAAAAAACTAAATACTCTGAAAACACTAAAATCTGACATGTCCGCGTATGTGAAAAATTGAGATTTTTTCAATTTTTGAATTTTGTCTAGATTATAGGTTCAAAAGAAAGGAAATCAGTAAAAAATGCATGTTAAATTCACCCTAGCCTTCTATTGTGGGTGAAACTTGTTAATAAGCAGAAAAAACTAAATACTCTGAAAACACTCAAATCTGACATGTCCGCGTATGTGAAAAATTGAGATTTTTTCAATTTTTGAATTTTGTCTAGATTATAGGTTCAAAAGAAAGGAAATCAGTAAAAAATACATGTTAAATGCACACTAGCCTTCTATAGTGGGTGAAACTTGGTAATAAGCAGAAAAAACTAAATACTCTGAAAACACTCAAATCTGACATGTCCGCGTATGTGAAAAATTGAGATTTTTTCAATTTTTGAATTTTGTCTAGATTATAGGTTCAAAAGAAAGGAAATCAGTAAAAAATACATGTTAAATGCACACTAGCCTTCTATAGAGGGTGAAACTTGGTAATAAGCAGAAAAAACTAAATACTCTGAAAACACTAAAATCTGACATGTCCGCGTATGTGAAAAATTGAGATTTTTTCAATTTTTGAATTTTGTCTAGATTATAGGTTCAAAAGAAAGGAAACCAGTAAAAAGTACGTTTAATGCACACTAGCCTTTTATAGTGGGTGAAACTTGTTAATGAGCAGAAAAAACTAAATACTCTGAAAACACTCAAATCTGACATGTCCGCGTATGTGAAAAATTGAGATTTTTTCAATTTTTGAATTTTGTCTAGATTATAGGTTCAAAAGAAAGGAAATCAGTAAAAAAATGCATGTTTAATGCACACTAGCCTTCTATAGTGGGTGAAACTTGGTAATAAGCTGACAAAACTAAATACTCTGAAAACACTAAAATCTGACATGTCCGCGTATGTGAAAAATTGAGATTTTTTCAATTTTTGCAGTTTGTCTAGATTATAGGTTCAAAAGAAAGGAAACCAGTAAAAAGTACATGTTTAATGCCCACTAGCCTTTTATAGTAGGTGAAACTTGTTAATAAGCAGAAAAAACTAAATACTCTGAAAACACTCAAATCTGACATGTCCGCGTATGTGAAAAATTGAGATTTTTTCAATTTTTGAATTTTGTCTAGATTATAGGTTCAAAAGAAAGGAAATCAGTAAAAAATGCATGTTAAATTCACCCTAGCCTTCTATAGTGGGTGAAACTTATTAATAAGCAGAAAAAACTAAATACTCTGAAAACACTCAAATCTGACATGTCCGAGTTTGTGAAAAATTGAGATTTTTTCAATTTTTGAATTTTGTCTAGATTATAGGTTCAAAAGAAAGGAAATCAGTAAAAAATACATGTTAAATGCACACTAGCCTTCTATAGTGGGTGAAACTTGGTAATAAGCAGAAAAAACTAAATACTCTGAAAACACTCAAATCTGACATGTCCGCGTATGTGAAAATTGAGATTTTTTCAATTTTTGAATTTTGTCTAGATTATAGGTTCAAAAGAAAGGAAATCAGTAAAAAATGCATGTTAAATTCACCCTAGCCTTCTATAGTGGGTGAAACTTGTTAATAAGCAGAAAAAACTAAATACTCTGAAAACACTCAAATCTGACATGTCCGCGTATGTGAAAAATTGAGATTTTTTCAATTTTTGAATTTTGTCTAGATTATAGGTTCAAAAGAAAGGAAATCAGTAAAAAATACATGTTAAATGCACACTAGCCTTCTATAGTGGGTGAAACTTGGTAATAAGCAGAAAAAACTAAATACTCTGAAAACACTCAAATCTGACATGTCCGCGTATGTGAAAAATTGAGATTTTTTCAATTTTTGAATTTTGTCTAGATTATAGGTTCAAAAGAAAGGAAATCAGTAAAAAATACATGTTAAATGCACACTAGCCTTCTATAGAGGGTGAAACTTGTTAATGAGCAGAAAAAACTAAATACAGTAAAACACTCAAATCTGACATGTCCGTGTATGTGAAAAATTGAGATTTTTTCAATTTTTGAATTTTGTCTAGATTATAGGTTCAAAAGAAAGGAAATCAGTAAAAAAATGCATGTTAAATGCACACTAGCCTTCTATAGTGGGTGAAACTTGTTAATAAGCTGACAAAACTAAATACTCTGAAAACACTAAAATCTGACATGTCCGCGTATGTGAAAAATTGAGATTTTTTCAATTTTTGAATTTTGTCTAGATTATAGGTTCAAAAGAAAGGAAATCAGTAAAAAATACATGTTAAATGCACACTAGCCTTCTATAGTGGGTGAAACTTGGTAATAAGCAGAAAAAACTAAATACTCTGAAAACACTCAAATCTGACATGTCCGCGTATGTGAAAAATTGAGATTTTTTCAATTTTTGAATTTTGTCTAGATTATAGGTTCAAAAGAAAGGAAATCAGTAAAAAAATGCATGTTTAATGCACACTAGCCTTCTATAGTGGGTGAAACTTGGTAATAAGCTGACAAAACTAAATACTCTGAAAACACTAAAATCTGACATGTCCGCGTATGTGAAAAATTGAGATTTTTTCAATTTTTGCAGTTTGTCTAGATTATAGGTTCAAAAGAAAGGAAACCAGTAAAAAGTACATGTTTAATGCCCACTAGCCTTTTATAGTAGGTGAAACTTGTTAATAAGCAGAAAAAACTAAATACTCTGAAAACACTCAAATCTGACATGTCCGCGTATGTGAAAAATTGAGATTTTTTCAATTTTTGAATTTTGTCTAGATTATAGGTTCAAAAGAAAGGAAATCAGTAAAAAATGCATGTTAAATTCACCCTAGCCTTCTATAGTGGGTGAAACTTATTAATAAGCAGAAAAAACTAAATACTCTGAAAACACTCAAATCTGACATGTCCGAGTTTGTGAAAAATTGAGATTTTTTCAATTTTTGAATTTTGTCTAGATTATAGGTTCAAAAGAAAGGAAATCAGTAAAAAATACATGTTAAATGCACACTAGCCTTCTATAGTGGGTGAAACTTGGTAATAAGCAGAAAAAACTAAATACTCTGAAAACACTCAAATCTGACATGTCCGCGTATGTGAAAATTGAGATTTTTTCAATTTTTGAATTTTGTCTAGATTATAGGTTCAAAAGAAAGGAAATCAGTAAAAAATGCATGTTAAATTCACCCTAGCCTTCTATAGTGGGTGAAACTTGTTAATAAGCAGAAAAAACTAAATACTCTGAAAACACTCAAATCTGACATGTCCGCGTATGTGAAAAATTGAGATTTTTTCAATTTTTGAATTTTGTCTAGATTATAGGTTCAAAAGAAAGGAAATCAGTAAAAAATACATGTTAAATGCACACTAGCCTTCTATAGTGGGTGAAACTTGGTAATAAGCAGAAAAAACTAAATACTCTGAAAACACTCAAATCTGACATGTCCGCGTATGTGAAAAATTGAGATTTTTTCAATTTTTGAATTTTGTCTAGATTATAGGTTCAAAAGAAAGGAAATCAGTAAAAAATACATGTTAAATGCACACTAGCCTTCTATAGAGGGTGAAACTTGTTAATGAGCAGAAAAAACTAAATACAGTAAAACACTCAAATCTGACATGTCCGTGTATGTGAAAAATTGAGATTTTTTCAATTTTTGAATTTTGTCTAGATTATAGGTTCAAAAGAAAGGAAATCAGTAAAAAAATGCATGTTAAATGCACACTAGCCTTCTATAGTGGGTGAAACTTGTTAATAAGCTGACAAAACTAAATACTCTGAAAACACTAAAATCTGACATGTCCGCGTATGTGAAAAATTGAGATTTTTTCAATTTTTGAATTTTGTCTAGATTATAGGTTCAAAAGAAAGGAAATCAGTAAAAAATACATGTTAAATGCACACTAGCCTTCTATAGTGGGTGAAACTTGGTAATAAGCAGAAAAAACTAAATACTCTGAAAACACTCAAATCTGACATGTCCGCGTATGTGAAAAATTGAGATTTTTTCAATTTTTGAATTTTGTCTAGATTATAGGTTCAAAAGAAAGGAAATCAGTAAAAAAATGCATGTTAAATGCACACTAGCCTTCTATAGTGGGTGAAACTTGGTAATAAGCTGACAAAACTAAATACTCTGAAAACACTAAAATCTGACATGTCCGCGTATGTGAAAAATTGAGATTTTTTCAATTTTTGCAGTTTGTCTAGATTATAGGTTCAAAAGAAAGGAAACCAGTAAAAAGTACATGTTTAATGCCCACTAGCCTTTTATAGTAGGTGAAACTTGTTAATAAGCAGAAAAAACTAAATACTCTGAAAACACTCAAATCTGACATGTCCGCGTATGTGAAAAATTGAGATTTTTTCAATTTTTGAATTTTGTCTAGATTATAGGTTCAAAAGAAAGGAAATCAGTAAAAAATGCATGTTAAATTCACCCTAGCCTTCTATAGTGGGTGAAACTTATTAATAAGCAGAAAAAACTAAATACTCTGAAAACACTCAAATCTGACATGTCCGAGTATGTGAAAAATTGAGATTTTTTCAATTTTTGAATTTTGTCTAGATTATAGGTTCAAAAGAAAGGAAATCAGTAAAAAATACATGTTAAATGCACACTAGCCTTCTATAGTGGGTGAAACTTGGTAATAAGCAGAAAAAACTAAATACTCTGAAAACACTCAAATCTGACATGTCCGCGTATGTGAAAATTGAGATTTTTTCAATTTTTGAATTTTGTCTAGATTATAGGTTCAAAAGAAAGGAAATCAGTAAAAAATGCATGTTAAATTCACCCTAGCCTTCTATAGTGGGTGAAACTTGTTAATAAGCAGAAAAAACTAAATACTCTGAAAACACTCAAATCTGACATGTCCGCGTATGTGAAAAATTGAGATTTTTTCAATTTTTGAATTTTGTCTAGATTATAGGTTCAAAAGAAAGGAAATCAGTAAAAAATACATGTTAAATGCACACTAGCCTTCTATAGTGGGTGAAACTTGGTAATAAGCAGAAAAAACTAAATACTCTGAAAACACTCAAATCTGACATGTCCGCGTATGTGAAAAATTGAGATTTTTTCAATTTTTGAATTTTGTCTAGATTATAGGTTCAAAAGAAAGGAAATCAGTAAAAAATACATGTTAAATGAACACTAGCCTTCTATAGAGGGTGAAACTTGGTAATAAGCAGAAAAAACTAAATACTCTGAAAACACTCAAATCTGACATGTCCGCGTATGTGAAAAATTGAGATTTTTTCAATTTTTGAATTTTGTCTAGATTATAGGTTCAAAAGAAAGGAAATCAGTAAAAAATGCATGTTAAATTCACCCTAGCCTTCTATAGTGGGTGAAACTTGTTAATAAGCAGAAAAAACTAAATACTCTGAAAACACTCAAATCTGACATGTCCGCGTATGTGAAAAATTGAGATTTTTTCAATTTTTGCAGTTTGTCTAGATTATAGGTTCAAAAGAAAGGAAACCAGTAAAAAGTACATGTTTAATGCCCACTAGCCTTTTATAGTAGGTGAAACTTGTTAATAAGCAGAAAAAACTAAATACTCTGAAAACACTCAAATCTGACATGTCCGCGTATGTGAAAAATTGAGATTTTTTCAATTTTTGAATTTTGTCTAGATTATAGGTTCAAAAGAAAGGAAATCAGTAAAAAATGCATGTTAAATTCACCCTAGCCTTCTATAGTGGGTGAAACTTATTAATAAGCAGAAAAAACTAAATACTCTGAAAACACTCAAATCTGACATGTCCGAGTATGTGAAAAATTGAGATTTTTTCAATTTTTGAATTTTGTCTAGATTATAGGTTCAAAAGAAAGGAAATCAGTAAAAAATACATGTTAAATGCACACTAGCCTTCTATAGTGGGTGAAACTTGGTAATAAGCAGAAAAAACTAAATACTCTGAAAACACTCAAATCTGACATGTCCGCGTATGTGAAAATTGAGATTTTTTCAATTTTTGAATTTTGTCTAGATTATAGGTTCAAAAGAAAGGAAATCAGTAAAAAATGCATGTTAAATTCACCCTAGCCTTCTATAGTGGGTGAAACTTGTTAATAAGCAGAAAAAACTAAATACTCTGAAAACACTCAAATCTGACATGTCCGCGTATGTGAAAAATTGAGATTTTTTCAATTTTTGAATTTTGTCTAGATTATAGGTTCAAAAGAAAGGAAATCAGTAAAAAATACATGTTAAATGCACACTAGCCTTCTATAGTGGGTGAAACTTGGTAATAAGCAGAAAAAACTAAATACTCTGAAAACACTCAAATCTGACATGTCCGCGTATGTGAAAAATTGAGATTTTTTCAATTTTTGAATTTTGTCTAGATTATAGGTTCAAAAGAAAGGAAATCAGTAAAAAATACATGTTAAATGCACACTAGCCTTCTATAGAGGGTGAAACTTGGTAATAAGCAGAAAAAACTAAATACTCTGAAAACACTAAAATCTGACATGTCCGCGTATGTGAAAAATTGAGATTTTTTCAATTTTTGAATTTTGTCTAGATTATAGGTTCAAAAGAAAGGAAATCAGTAAAAAATGCATGTTAAATTCACCCTAGCCTTCTATAGTGGGTGAAACTTTTAATAAGCAGAAAAAACTAAATACTCTGAAAACACTCAAATCTGACATGTCCGCGTATGTGAAAAATTGAGATTTTTTCAATTTTTGAATTTTGTCTAGATTATAGGTTCAAAAGAAAGGAAATCAGTAAAAAATACATGTTAAATGCACACTAGCCTTCTATAGTGGGTGAAACTTGGTAATAAGCAGAAAAAACTAAATACTCTGAAAACACTCAAATCTGACATGTCCGCGTATGTGAAAAATTGAGATTTTTTCAATTTTTGAATTTTGTCTAGATTATAGGTTCAAAAGAAAGGAAATCAGTAAAAAATACATGTTAAATGCCCACTAGCCTTCTATAGAGGGTGAAACTTGGTAATAAGCAGAAAAAACTAAATACTCTGAAAACACTAAAATCTGACATGTCCGCGTATGTGAAAAATTGAGATTTTTTCAATTTTTGAATTTTGTCTAGATTATAGGTTCAAAAGAAAGGAAACCAGTAAAAAGTACGTTTAATGCCCACTAGCCTTTTATTGTGGGTGAAACTTGTTAATGAGCAGAAAAAACTAAATACAGTAAAACACTCAAATCTGACATGTCCGCGTATGTGAAAAATTGAGATTTTTTCAATTTTTGAATTTTGTCTAGATTATAGGTTCAAAAGAAAGGAAATCAGTAAAAAAATGCATGTTAAATGCACACTAGCCTTCTATAGTGGGTGAAACTTGGTAATAAGCTGACAAAACTAAATACTCTGAAAACACTAAAATCTGACATGTCCGCGTATGTGAAAAATTGAGATTTTTTCAATTTTTGCAGTTTGTCTAGATTATAGGTTCAAAAGAAAGGAAACCAGTAAAAAGTACATGTTTAATGCCCACTAGCCTTTTATAGTAGGTGAAACTTGTTAATAAGCAGAAAAAACTAAATACTCTGAAAACACTCAAATCTGACATGTCCGCGTATGTGAAAAATTGAGATTTTTTCAATTTTTGAATTTTGTCTAGATTATAGGTTCAAAAGAAAGGAAATCAGTAAAAAATGCATGTTAAATTCACCCTAGCCTTCTATAGTGGGTGAAACTTATTAATAAGCAGAAAAAACTAAATACTCTGAAAACACTCAAATCTGACATGTCCGAGTTTGTGAAAAATTGAGATTTTTTCAATTTTTGAATTTTGTCTAGATTATAGGTTCAAAAGAAAGGAAATCAGTAAAAAATACATGTTAAATGCACACTAGCCTTCTATAGTGGGTGAAACTTGGTAATAAGCAGAAAAAACTAAATACTCTGAAAACACTCAAATCTGACATGTCCGCGTATGTGAAAATTGAGATTTTTTCAATTTTTGAATTTTGTCTAGATTATAGGTTCAAAAGAAAGGAAATCAGTAAAAAATGCATGTTAAATTCACCCTAGCCTTCTATAGTGGGTGAAACTTGTTAATAAGCAGAAAAAACTAAATACTCTGAAAACACTCAAATCTGACATGTCCGCGTATGTGAAAAATTGAGATTTTTTCAATTTTTGAATTTTGTCTAGATTATAGGTTCAAAAGAAAGGAAATCAGTAAAAAATACATGTTAAATGCACACTAGCCTTCTATAGTGGGTGAAACTTGGTAATAAGCAGAAAAAACTAAATACTCTGAAAACACTCAAATCTGACATGTCCGCGTATGTGAAAAATTGAGATTTTTTCAATTTTTGAATTTTGTCTAGATTATAGGTTCAAAAGAAAGGAAATCAGTAAAAAATACATGTTAAATGCACACTAGCTTTCTATAGAGGGTGAAACTTGGTAATAAGCAGAAAAAACTAAATACTCTGAAAACACTAAAATCTGACATGTCCGCGTATGTGAAAAATTGAGATTTTTTCAATTTTTGAATTTTGTCTAGATTATAGGTTCAAAAGAAAGGAAACCAGTAAAAAGTACGTTTAATGCCCACTAGCCTTTTATAGTGGGTGAAACTTGTTAATGAGCAGAAAAAACTAAATACAGTAAAACACTCAAATCTGACATGTCCGTGTATGTGAAAAATTGAGATTTTTTCAATTTTTGAATTTTGTGTAGATTATAGGTTCAAAAGAAAGGAAATCAGTAAAAAAATGCATGTTAAATGCACACTAGCCTTCTATAGTGGGTGAAACTTGGTAATAAGCTGACAAAACTAAATACTCTGAAAACACTAAAATCTGACATGTCCGCGTATGTGAAAAATTGAGATTTTTTCAATTTTTGCAGTTTGTCTAGATTATAGGTTCAAAAGAAAGGAAACCAGTAAAAAGTACATGTTTAATGCCCACTAGCCTTTTATAGTAGGTGAAACTTGTTAATAAGCAGAAAAAACTAAATACTCTGAAAACACTCAAATCTGACATGTCCGCGTATGTGAAAAATTGAGATTTTTTCAATTTTTGAATTTTGTCTAGATTATAGGTTCAAAAGAAAGGAAATCAGTAAAAAATGCATGTTAAATTCACCCTAGCCTTCTATAGTGGGTGAAACTTATTAATAAGCAGAAAAAACTAAATACTCTGAAAACACTCAAATCTGACATGTCCGAGTATGTGAAAAATTGAGATTTTTTCAATTTTTGAATTTTGTCTAGATTATAGGTTCAAAAGAAAGGAAATCAGTAAAAAATACATGTTAAATGCACACTAGCCTTCTATAGTGGGTGAAACTTGGTAATAAGCAGAAAAAACTAAATACTCTGAAAACACTCAAATCTGACATGTCCGCGTATGTGAAAATTGAGATTTTTTCAATTTTTGAATTTTGTCTAGATTATAGGTTCAAAAGAAAGGAAATCAGTAAAAAATACATGTTAAATGCACACTAGCCTTCTATAGAGGGTGAAACTTAATAATAAGCAGAAAAAACTAAATACTCTGAAAACACTAAAATCTGACATGTCCGCGTATGTGAAAAATTGAGATTTTTTCAATTTTTGAATTTTGTCTAGATTATAGGTTCAAAAGAAAGGAAACCAGTAAAAAGTACATGTTTAATGCCACCTAGCCTTTTATAGTGGGTGAAACTTGTTAATGAGCAGAAAAAACTAAATACAGTAAAACACTCAAATCTGACATGCCCGCGTATGTGAAAAATTGAGATTTTTTCAATTTTTGAATTTTGTCTAGATTATAGGTTCAAAAGAAAGGAAATCAGTAAAAAATGCATGTTTAATTCACCCTAGCCTTCTACAGTGGGTGAAACTTGTTAATAAGCAGAAAAAACTAAATACTCTGAAAACACTCAAATCTGACATGTCCGCGTATGTGAAAAATTGAGATTTTTTCAATTTTTGAATTTTGTCTAGATTATAGGTTCAAAAGAAAGGAAATCAGTAAAAAATACATGTTAAATGCACACTAGCCTTCTATAGTGGGTGAAACTTGGTAATAAGCAGAAAAAACTAAATACTCTGAAAACACTCAAATCTGACATGTCCGCGTATGTGAAAAATTGAGATTTTTTCAATTTTTGAATTTTGTCTAGATTATAGGTTCAAAAGAAAGGAAATCAGTACAAAATACATGTTAAATGCACACTAGCCTTCTATAGAGGGTGAAACTTGGTAATAAGCAGAAAAAACTAAATACTCTGAAAACACTCAAATCTGACATGTCCGCGTATGTGAAAAATTGAGATTTTTTCAATTTTTGAATTTTGTCTAGATTATAGGTTCAAAAGAAAGGAAACCAGTAAAAAGTACATGTTTAATGCCCACTAGCCTTTTATAGTGGGTGAAACTTGTTAATGAGCAGAAAAAACTAAATACTCTGAAAACACTCAAATCTGACATGTCCGCGTATGTGAAAAATTGAGATTTTTTCAATTTTTGAATTTTGTCTAGATTATAGGTTCAAAAGAAAGGAAATCAGTAAAAAATGCATGTTAAATTCACCCTAGCCTTCTATAGTGGGTGAAACTTGTTAATAAGCAGAAAAAACTAAATACTCTGAAAACACTCAAATCTGACATGTCCGCGTATGTGAATAATTGAGATTTTTTCAATTTTTGAATTTTGTCTAGATTATAGGTTCAAAAGAAAGGAAATCAGTAAAAAATACATGTTAAATGCACACTAGCCTTCTATAGTGGGTGAAACTTGGTAATAAGCAGAAAAAACTAAATACTCTGAAAACACTCAAATCTGACATGTCCGCGTATGTGAAAAATTGAGATTTTTTCAATTTTTGAATTTTGTCTAGATTATAGGTTCAAAAGAAAGGAAATCAGTAAAAAATGCATGTTAAATTCACCCTAGCCTTCTATAGTGGGTGAAACTTGTTAATAAGCAGAAAAAACTAAATACTCTGAAAACACTCAAATCTGACATGTCCGCGTATGTGAATAATTGACATTTTTTCAATTTTTGAATTTTGTCTAGATTATAGGTTCAAAAGAAAGGAAATCAGTAAAAAATACATGTTAAATGCACACTAGCCTTCTATAGTGGGTGAAACTTGGTAATAAGCAGAAAAAACTAAATACTCTGAAAACACTAAAATCTGACATGTCCGCGTATGTGAAAAATTGAGATTTTTTCAATTTTTGAATTTTGTCTAGATTATAGGTTCAAAAGAAAGGAAATCAGTAAAAAGTCCATGTTTAATGCCCACTAGCCTTTTATAGTGGGTGAAACTTGTTAATGAGCAGAAAAAACTAAATACAGTAAAACACTCAAATCTGACATGTCCGCGTATGTGAAAAATTGAGATTTTTTCAATTTTTGAATTTTGTCTAGATTATAGGTTCAAAAGAAAGGAAATCAGTAAAAAAATGCATGTTAAATGCACACTAGCCTTCTATAGTGGGTGAAACTTGTTAATAAGCAGAAAAAACTAAATACTCTGAAAACACTCAAATCTGACATGTCCGCGTATGTGAAAAATTGAGATTTTTTCAATTTTTGAAGTTTGTCTAGATTATAGGTTCAAAAGAAAGGAAACCAGTAAAAAGTACATGTTTAATGCCCACTAGCCTTTTATAGTAGGTGAAACTTGTTAATAAGCAGAAAAAACTAAATACTCTGAAAACACTCAAATCTGACATGTCCGCGTATGTGAAAAATTGAGATTTTTTCAATTTTTGAATTTTGTCTAGATTATAGGTTCAAAAGAAAGGAAATCAGTAAAAAATGCATGTTAAATTCACCCTAGCCTTCTATAGTTGGTGAAACTTATTAATAAGCAGAAAAAACTAAATACTCTGAAAACACTCAAATCTGACATGTCCGAGTATGTGAAAAATTGAGATTTTTTCAATTTTTGAATTTTGTCTAGATTATAGGTTCAAAAGAAAGGAAATCAGTAAAAAATACATGTTAAATGCACACTAGCCTTCTATAGTGGGTGAAACTTGGTAATAAGCAGAAAAAACTAAATACTCTGAAAACACTAAAATCTGACATGTCCGCGTATGTGAAAAATTGAGATTTTTTCAATTTTTGAATTTTGTCTAGATTATAGGTTCAAAAGAAAGGAAATCAGTAAAAAATACATGTTAAATGCACACTAGCCTTCTATAGAGGGTGAAACTTAATAATAAGCAGAAAAAACTAAATACTCTGAAAACACTAAAATCTGACATGTCCGCGTATGTGAAAAATTGAGATTTTTTCAATTTTTGAATTTTGTCTAGATTATAGGTTCAAAAGAAAGGAAACCAGTAAAAAGTACATGTTTAATGCCCACTAGCCTTTTATAGTAGGTGAAACTTGTTAATAAGCAGAAAAAACTAAATACTCTGAAAACACTCAAATCTGACATGTCCGCGTATGTGAAAAATTGAGATTTTTTCAATTTTTGAATTTTGTCTAGATTATAGGTTCAAAAGAAAGGAAATCAGTAAAAAATACATGTTAAATGCACACTAGCCTTCTATAGTGGGTGAAACTTGGTAATAAGCAGAAAAAACTAAATACTCTGAAAACACTCAAATCTGACATGTCCGCGTATGTGAAAAATTGAGATTTTTTCAATTTTTGAATTTTGTCTAGATTATAGGTTCAAAAGAAAGGAAATCAGTAAAAAATACATGTTAAATGAACACTAGCCTTCTATAGAGGGTGAAACTTAATAATAAGCAGAAAAAACTAAATACTCTGAAAACACTAAAATCTGACATGTCCGCGTATGTGAAAAATTGAGATTTTTTCAATTTTTGAATTTTGTCTAGATTATAGGTTCAAAAGAAAGGAAACCAGTAAAAAGTACATGTTTAATGCCACCTAGCCTTTTATAGTGGGTGAAACTTGTTAATGAGCAGAAAAAACTAAATACAGTAAAACACTCAAATCTGACATGTCCGCGTATGTGAAAAATTGAGATTTTTTCAATTTTTGAATTTTGTCTAGATTATAGGTTCAAAAGAAAGGAAATCAGTAAAAAATACATGTTAAATGCACACTAGCCTTCTATAGTGGGTGAAACTTGGTAATAAGCAGAAAAAACTAAATACTCTGAAAACACTCAAATCTGACATGTCCGCGTATGTGAAAAATTGAGATTTTTTCAATTTTTGAATTTTGTCTAGATTATAGGTTCAAAAGAAAGGAAATCAGTACAAAATACATGTTAAATGCACACTAGCCTTCTATAGAGGGTGAAACTTGGTAATAAGCAGAAAAAACTAAATACTCTGAAAACACTCAAATCTGACATGTCCGCGTATGTGAAAAATTGAGATTTTTTCAATTTTTGAATTTTGTCTAGATTATAGGTTCAAAAGAAAGGAAACCAGTAAAAAGTACATGTTTAATGCCCACTAGCCTTTTATAGTGGGTGAAACTTGTTAATGAGCAGAAAAAACTAAATACTCTGAAAACACTCAAATCTGACATGTCCGCGTATGTGAAAAATTGAGATTTTTTCAATTTTTGAATTTTGTCTAGATTATAGGTTCAAAAGAAAGGAAATCAGTAAAAAATGCATGTTAAATTCACCCTAGCCTTCTATAGTGGGTGAAACTTGTTAATAAGCAGAAAAAACTAAATACTCTGAAAACACTCAAATCTGACATGTCCGCGTATGTGAATAATTGAGATTTTTTCAATTTTTGAATTTTGTCTAGATTATAGGTTCAAAAGAAAGGAAATCAGTAAAAAATACATGTTAAATGCACACTAGCCTTCTATAGTGGGTGAAACTTGGTAATAAGCAGAAAAAACTAAATACTCTGAAAACACTCAAATCTGACATGTCCGCGTATGTGAAAAATTGAGATTTTTTCAATTTTTGAATTTTGTCTAGATTATAGGTTCAAAAGAAAGGAAATCAGTAAAAAATGCATGTTAAATTCACCCTAGCCTTCTATAGTGGGTGAAACTTGTTAATAAGCAGAAAAAACTAAATACTCTGAAAACACTCAAATCTGACATGTCCGCGTATGTGAATAATTGACATTTTTTCAATTTTTGAATTTTGTCTAGATTATAGGTTCAAAAGAAAGGAAATCAGTAAAAAATACATGTTAAATGCACACTAGCCTTCTATAGTGGGTGAAACTTGGTAATAAGCAGAAAAAACTAAATACTCTGAAAACACTAAAATCTGACATGTCCGCGTATGTGAAAAATTGAGATTTTTTCAATTTTTGAATTTTGTCTAGATTATAGGTTCAAAAGAAAGGAAATCAGTAAAAAGTCCATGTTTAATGCCCACTAGCCTTTTATAGTGGGTGAAACTTGTTAATGAGCAGAAAAAACTAAATACAGTAAAACACTCAAATCTGACATGTCCGCGTATGTGAAAAATTGAGATTTTTTCAATTTTTGAATTTTGTCTAGATTATAGGTTCAAAAGAAAGGAAATCAGTAAAAAAATGCATGTTAAATGCACACTAGCCTTCTATAGTGGGTGAAACTTGTTAATAAGCAGAAAAAACTAAATACTCTGAAAACACTCAAATCTGACATGTCCGCGTATGTGAAAAATTGAGATTTTTTCAATTTTTGAAGTTTGTCTAGATTATAGGTTCAAAAGAAAGGAAACCAGTAAAAAGTACATGTTTAATGCCCACTAGCCTTTTATAGTAGGTGAAACTTGTTAATAAGCAGAAAAAACTAAATACTCTGAAAACACTCAAATCTGACATGTCCGCGTATGTGAAAAATTGAGATTTTTTCAATTTTTGAATTTTGTCTAGATTATAGGTTCAAAAGAAAGGAAATCAGTAAAAAATGCATGTTAAATTCACCCTAGCCTTCTATAGTTGGTGAAACTTATTAATAAGCAGAAAAAACTAAATACTCTGAAAACACTCAAATCTGACATGTCCGAGTATGTGAAAAATTGAGATTTTTTCAATTTTTGAATTTTGTCTAGATTATAGGTTCAAAAGAAAGGAAATCAGTAAAAAATACATGTTAAATGCACACTAGCCTTCTATAGTGGGTGAAACTTGGTAATAAGCAGAAAAAACTAAATACTCTGAAAACACTAAAATCTGACATGTCCGCGTATGTGAAAAATTGAGATTTTTTCAATTTTTGAATTTTGTCTAGATTATAGGTTCAAAAGAAAGGAAATCAGTAAAAAATACATGTTAAATGCACACTAGCCTTCTATAGAGGGTGAAACTTAATAATAAGCAGAAAAAACTAAATACTCTGAAAACACTAAAATCTGACATGTCCGCGTATGTGAAAAATTGAGATTTTTTCAATTTTTGAATTTTGTCTAGATTATAGGTTCAAAAGAAAGGAAACCAGTAAAAAGTACATGTTTAATGCCCACTAGCCTTTTATAGTAGGTGAAACTTGTTAATAAGCAGAAAAAACTAAATACTCTGAAAACACTCAAATCTGACATGTCCGCGTATGTGAAAAATTGAGATTTTTTCAATTTTTGAATTTTGTCTAGATTATAGGTTCAAAAGAAAGGAAATCAGTAAAAAATACATGTTAAATGCACACTAGCCTTCTATAGTGGGTGAAACTTGGTAATAAGCAGAAAAAACTAAATACTCTGAAAACACTCAAATCTGACATGTCCGCGTATGTGAAAAATTGAGATTTTTTCAATTTTTGAATTTTGTCTAGATTATAGGTTCAAAAGAAAGGAAATCAGTAAAAAATACATGTTAAATGAACACTAGCCTTCTATAGAGGGTGAAACTTAATAATAAGCAGAAAAAACTAAATACTCTGAAAACACTAAAATCTGACATGTCCGCGTATGTGAAAAATTGAGATTTTTTCAATTTTTGAATTTTGTCTAGATTATAGGTTCAAAAGAAAGGAAACCAGTAAAAAGTACATGTTTAATGCCACCTAGCCTTTTATAGTGGGTGAAACTTGTTAATGAGCAGAAAAAACTAAATACAGTAAAACACTCAAATCTGACATGCCCGCGTATGTGAAAAATTGAGATTTTTTCAATTTTTGAATTTTGTCTAGATTATAGGTTCAAAAGAAAGGAAATCAGTAAAAAATGCATGTTTAATTCACCCTAGCCTTCTACAGTGGGTGAAACATGTTAATAAGCAGAAAAAACTAAATACTCTGAAAACACTCAAATCTGACATGTCCGCGTATGTGAAAAATTGAGATTTTTTCAATTTTTGAATTTTGTCTAGATTATAGGTTCAAAAGAAAGAATCAGTAAAAAATACATGTTAAATGCACACTAGCCTTCTATAGTGGGTGAAACTTGGTAATAAGCAGAAAAAACTAAATACTCTGAAAACACTCAAATCTGACATGTCCGCGTATGTGAAAAATTGAGATTTTTTCAATTTTTGAATTTTGTCTAGATTATAGGTTCAAAAGAAAGGAAATCAGTAAAAAATACATGTTAAATGCACACTAGCCTTCTATAGAGGGTGAAACTTGGTAATAAGCAGAAAAAACAAAATACTCTGAAAACACTCAAATCTGACATGTCCGCGTATGTGAAAAATTGAGATTTTTTCAATTTTTGAATTTTGTCTAGATTATAGGTTCAAAAGAAAGGAAACCAGTAAAAAGTACATGTTTAATGCCCACTAGCCTTTTATAGTGGGTGAAACTTGTTAATAAGCAGAAAAAACTAAATACTCTGAAAACACTCAAATCTGACATGTCCGCGTATGTGAAAAATTGAGATTTTTTCAATTTTTGAATTTTGTCTAGATTATAGGTTCAAAAGAAAGGAAATCAGTAAAAAATACATGTTAAATGCACACTAGCCTTCTATAGAGGGTGAAACTTGTTAATAAGCAGAAAAAACTAAATACTCTGAAAACACTCAAATCTGACATGTCCGCGTATGTGAAAAATTGAGATTTTTTCAATTTTTGAATTTTGTCTAGATTATAGGTTCAAAAGAAAGGAAACCAGTAAAAAGTACATGTTTAATGCCCACTAGCCTTTTATAGTGGGTGAAACTTGTTAATGAGCAGAAAAAACTAAATACTCTGAAAACACTCAAATCTGACATGTCCGCGTATGTGAAAAATTGAGATTTTTTCAATTTTTGAATTTTGTCTAGATTATAGGTTCAAAAGAAAGGAAATCAGTAAAAAATGCATGTTAAATTCACCCTAGCCTTCTATAGTGGGTGAAACTTGTTAATAAGCAGAAAAAACTAAATACTCTGAAAACACTCAAATCTGACATGTCCGCGTATGTGAATAATTGACATTTTTTCAATTTTTGAATTTTGTCTAGATTATAGGTTCAAAAGAAAGGAAATCAGTAAAAAATACATGTTAAATGCACACTAGCCTTCTATAGTGGGTGAAACTTGGTAATAAGCAGAAAAAAC
Source organism: Euprymna scolopes (assembly GCF_053919585.1). NCBI lineage: Eukaryota > Metazoa > Mollusca > Cephalopoda > Sepiida > Sepiolidae > Euprymna > Euprymna scolopes. The sequence goes on along the minus strand of NC_136490.1, from coordinate 113,340,300 downwards.
TAAATACTCTGAAAACACTCAAATCTGACATGTCCGCGTATGTGAAAAATTGAGATTTTTTCAATTTTTGAATTTTGTCTAGATTATAGGTTCAAAAGAAAGGAAATCAGTAAAAAATACATGTTAAATGCACACTAGCCTTCTATAGAGGGTGAAACTTGGTAATAAGCAGAAAAAACTAAATACTCTGAAAACACTAAAATCTGACATGTCCGCGTATGTGAAAAATTGAGATTTTTTCAATTTTTTAATTTTGTCTAGATTATAGGTTCAAAAGAAAGGAAACCAGTAAAAAGTACATGTTTAATGCCCACTAGCCTTTTATAGTGGGTGAAACTTGTTAATGAGCAGAAAAAACTAAATACAGTAAAACACTCAAATCTGACATGTCCGCGTATGTGAAAAATTGAGATTTTTTCAATTTTTGAATTTTGTCTAGATTATAGGTTCAAAAGAAAGGAAATCAGTAAAAAATGCATGTTAAATTAACCCTAGCCTTCTATAGTGGGTGAAACTTATTAATAAGCAGAAAAAACTAAATACTCTGAAAACACTAAAATCTGACATGTCCGCGTATGTGAAAAATTGAGATTTTTTCAATTTTTGAATTTTGTCTAGATTATAGGTTCAAAAGAAAGGAAATCAGTAAAAAATACATGTTAAATGCACACTAGCCTTCTATAGTGGGTGAAACTTGTTAATAAGCAGAAAAAACTAAATACTCTGAAAACACTCAAATCTGACATGTCAGCGTATGTGAAAAATTGAGATTTTTTCAATTTTTGAATTTTGTCTAGATTATAGGTTCAAAAGAACGGAAATCAGTAAAAAATACATATTAAATGCACACTAGCCTTCTATAGTGGGTGAAACTTGTTAATAAGCAGAAAAAACTAAATACTCTGAAAACACTCAAATCTGACATGTCCGCGTATGTGAAAAATTGAGATTTTTTCAATTTTTGAATTTTGTCTAGATTATAGGTTCAAAAGAAAGGAAATCAGTAAAAAATGCATGTTTAATTCACCCTAGCCTTCTATAGTGGGTGAAACTTGTTAATAAGCAGAAAAAACTAAATACTCTGAAAACACTAAAATCTGACATGTCCGCGTATGTGAAAAATTGAGATTTTTTCAATTTTTGAATTTTGTCTAGATTATAGGTTCAAAAGAAAGGAAACCAGTAAAAAGTACATGTTTAATGCCACCTAGCCTTTTATAGTGGGTGAAACTTGTTAATGAGCAGAAAAAACTAAATACAGTAAAACACTCAAATCTGACATGCCCGCGTATGTGAAAAATTGAGATTTTTTCAATTTTTGAATTTTGTCTAGATTATAGGTTCAAAAGAAAGGAAATCAGTAAAAAATGCATGTTAAATGCACACTAGCCTTCTATATTGGGTCAAACTTGGTAATAAGCAGAAAAAACTGAATACTCTGAAAACACTCAAATCTGACATGTCCGCGTATGTGAAAAATTGAGATTTTTTCAATTTTTGAATTTTGTCTAGATTATAGGTTCAAAAGAAAGGAAATCAGTAAAAAATACATGTTAAATGCACACTAGCCTTCTATAGAGGGTGAAACTTGTTAATAAGCAGAAAAAACTAAATACTCTGAAAACACTCAAATCTGACATGTCCGCGTATGTGAAAAATTGAGATTTTTTCAATTTTTGAATTTTGTCTAGATTATAGGTTCAAAAGAAAGGAAACCAGTAAAAAGTACATGTTTAATGCCCACTAGCCTTTTATAGTGGGTGAAACTTGTTAATGAGCAGAAAAAACTAAATACTCTGAAAACACTCAAATCTGACATGTCCGCGTATGTGAAAAATTGAGATTTTTTCAATTTTTGAATTTTGTCTAGATTATAGGTTCAAAAGAAAGGAAATCAGTAAAAAATGCGTTAAATTCACCCTAGCCTTCTATAGTGGGTGAAACTTGTTAATAAGCAGAAAAAACTAAATACTCTGAAAACACTCAAATCTGACATGTCCGCGTATGTGAATAATTGACATTTTTTCAATTTTTGAATTTTGTCTAGATTATAGGTTCAAAAGAAAGGAAATCAGTAAAAAATACATGTTAAATGCACACTAGCCTTCTATAGTGGGTGAAACTTGGTAATAAGCAGAAAAAACTAAATACTCTGAAAACACTCAAATCTGACATGTCCGCGTATGTGAAAAATTGAGATTTTTTCAATTTTTGAATTTTGTCTAGATTATAGGTTCAAAAGAAAGGAAATCAGTAAAAAATACATGTTAAATGCACACTAGCCTTCTATAGAGGGTGAAACTTGGTAATAAGCAGAAAAAACTAAATACTCTGAAAACACTAAAATCTGACATGTCCGCGTATGTGAAAAATTGAGATTTTTTCAATTTTTTAATTTTGTCTAGATTATAGGTTCAAAAGAAAGGAAACCAGTAAAAAGTACATGTTTAATGCCCACTAGCCTTTTATAGTGGGTGAAACTTGTTAATGAGCAGAAAAAACTAAATACAGTAAAACACTCAAATCTGACATGTCCGCGTATGTGAAAAATTGAGATTTTTTCAATTTTTGAATTTTGTCTAGATTATAGGTTCAAAAGAAAGGAAATCAGTAAAAAATGCATGTTAAATTAACCCTAGCCTTCTATAGTCGGTGAAACTTATTAATAAGCAGAAAAAACTAAATACTCTGAAAACACTAAAATCTGACATGTCTGCGTATGTGAAAAATTGAGATTTTTTCAATTTTTGAATTTTGTCTAGATTATAGGTTCAAAAGAAAGGAAATCAGTAAAAAATACATGTTAAATGCACACTAGCCTTCTATAGTGGGTGAAACTTGTTAATAAGCAGAAAAAACTAAATACTCTGAAAACACTCAAATCTGACATGTCAGCGTATGTGAAAAATTGAGATTTTTTCAATTTTTGAATTTTGTCTAGATTATAGGTTCAAAAGAACGGAAATCAGTAAAAAATACATATTAAATGCACACTAGCCTTCTATAGTGGGTGAAACTTGTTAATAAGCAGAAAAAACTAAATACTCTGAAAACACTCAAATCTGACATGTCCGCGTATGTGAAAAATTGAGATTTTTTCAATTTTTGAATTTTGTCTAGATTATAGGTTCAAAAGAAAGGAAATCAGTAAAAAATGCATGTTTAATTCACCCTAGCCTTCTATAGTGGGTGAAACTTGTTAATAAGCAGAAAAAACTAAATACTCTGAAAACACTAAAATCTGACATGTCCGCGTATGTGAAAAATTGAGATTTTTTCAATTTTTGAATTTTGTCTAGATTATAGGTTCAAAAGAAAGGAAACCAGTAAAAAGTACATGTTTAATGCCACCTAGCCTTTTATAGTGGGTGAAACTTGTTAATGAGCAGAAAAAACTAAATACAGTAAAACACTCAAATCTGACATGCCCGCGTATGTGAAAAATTGAGATTTTTTCAATTTTTGAATTTTGTCTAGATTATAGGTTCAAAAGAAAGGAAATCAGTAAAAAATGCATGTTAAATGCACACTAGCCTTCTATATTGGGTCAAACTTGGTAATAAGCAGAAAAAACTGAATACTCTGAAAACACTCAAATCTGACATGTCCGCGTATGTGAAAAATTGAGATTTTTTCAATTTTTGAATTTTGTCTAGATTATAGGTTCAAAAGAAAGGAAATCAGTAAAAAATACATGTTAAATGCACACTAGCCTTCTATAGAGGGTGAAACTTAATAATAAGCAGAAAAAACTAAATACTCTGAAAACACTCAAATCTGACATGTCCGCGTATGTGAAAAATTGAGATTTTTTCAATTTTTGAATTTTGTCTAGATTATAGGTTCAAAAGAAAGGAAACCAGTAAAAAGTACATGTTTAATGCCACCTAGCCTTTTATAGTGGGTGAAACTTGTTAATGAGCAGAAAAAACTAAATACAGTAAAACACTCAAATCTGACATGCCCGCGTATGTGAAAAATTGAGATTTTTTCAATTTTTGAATTTTGTCTAGATTATAGGTTCAAAAGAAAGGAAATCAGTAAAAAATGCATGTTTTATTCACCCTAGCCTTCTACAGTGGGTGAAACTTGTTAATAAGCAGAAAAAACTAAATACTCTGAAAACACTCAAATCTGACATGTCCGCGTATGTGAAAAATTGACATTTTTTCAATTTTTGAATTTTGTCTAGATTATAGGTTCAAAAGAAAGGAAATCAGTTAAAAATACATGTTAAATGCACACTAGCCTTCTATAGTGGGTGAAACTTGGTAATAAGCAGAAAAAACTAAATACTCTGAAAACACTAAAATCTGACATGTCCGCGTATGTGAAAAATTGAGATTTTTTCAATTTTTGAATTTTGTCTAGATTATAGGTTCAAAAGAAAGGAAACCAGTAAAAAGTACATGTTAAATGCCCACTAGCCTTATATAGTGGGTGAAACTTGTTAATAAGCAGAAAAAAACTAAATACAGTAAAACACTCAAATCTGACATGTCCGCGTATGTGAAAAATTGAGATTTTTTCAATTTTTGAATTTTGTCTAGATTATAGGTTCAAAAGAAAGGAAATCAGTTAAAAATACATGTTAAATGCACACTAGCCTTCTATAGTGGGTGAAACTTGGTAATAAGCAGAAAAAACTAAATACTCTGAAAACACTAACATCTGACATGTCCGCGTATGTGAAAAATTGAGATTTTTTCAATTTTTGAATTTTGTCTAGATTATAGGTTCAAAAGAAAGGAAATCAGTAAAAAATACATGTTAAATGCACACTAGCCTTCTATAGTGGGTGAAACTTGGTAATAAGCAGAAAAAACTAAATACTCTGAAAACACTCAAATCTGACATGTCCGCGTATGTGAAAAATTGAGATTTTTTCAATTTTTGAATTTTGTCTAGATTATAGGTTCAAAAGAAAGGAAATCAGTAAAAAATACATGTTAAATGCACACTAGCCTTCTATAGAGGGTGAAACTTGGTAATAAGCAGAAAAAACTAAATACTCTGAAAACACTAAAATCTGACATGTCCGCGTATGTGAAAAATTGAGATTTTTTCAATTTTTGAATTTTTTCTAGATTATAGGTTCAAAAGAAAGGAAACCAGTAAAAAGTACATGTTTAATGCCCACTAGCCTTTTATAGTAGGTGAAACTTGTTAATAAGCAGAAAAAACTAAATACTCTGAAAACACTCAAATCTGACATGTCCGCGTATGTGAAAAATTGAGATTTTTTCAATTTTTGAATTTTGTCTAGATTATAGGTTCAAAAGAAAGGAAATCAGTAAAAAATACATGTTAAATGCACACTAGCCTTCTATAGAGGGTGAAACTTGGTAATAAGCAGAAAAAACTAAATACTCTGAAAACACTCAAATCTGACATGTCCGCGTATGTGAAAAATTGAGATTTTTTCAATTTTTGAATTTTGTCTAGATTATAGGTTCAAAAGAAAGGAAACCAGAAAAAAGTACATGTTTAATGCCCACTAGCCTTTTATAGTAGGTGAAACTTGTTAATGAGCAGAAAAAACTAAATACTCTGAAAACACTCAAATCTGACATGTCCGCGTATGTGAAAAATTGAGATTTTTTCAATTTTTGAATTTTGTCTAGATTATAGGTTCAAAAGACAGGAAATCAGTAAAAAATGCATGTTAAATTCACCCTAGCCTTCTATAGTGGGTGAAACTTGTTAATAAGCAGAAAAAACTAAATACTCTGAAAACACTCAAATCTGACATGTCCGCGTATGTGAAAAATTGACATTTTTTCAATTTTTGAATTTTGTCTAAATTATAGGTTCAAAAGAAAGGAAATCAGTAAAAAATACATGTTAAATGCACACTAGCCTTCTATAGTGGGTGAAACTTGGTAATAAGCAGAAAAAACTAAATACTCTGAAAACACTCAAATCTGACATGTCCGCGTATGTGAAAAATTGAGATTTTTTCAATTTTTGAATTTTGTCTAGATTATAGGTTCAAAAGAAAGGAAATCAGTAAAAAATACATGTTAAATGCACACTAGCCTTCTATAGAGGGTGAAACTTAATAATAAGCAGAAAAAACTAAATACTCTGAAAACACTAAAATCTGACATGTCCGCGTATGTGAAAAATTGAGATTTTTTCAATTTTTGAATTTTGTCTAGATTATAGGTTCAAAAGAAAGGAAATCAGTAAAAAATACATGTTAAATGCACACTAGCCTTCTATAGTGGGTGAAACTTGGTAATAAGCAGAAAAAACTAAATACTCTGAAAACACTCAAATCTGACATGTCCGCGTATGTGAAAAATTGAGATTTTTTCAATTTTTGAATTTTGTCTAGATTATAGGTTCAAAAGAAAGGAAATCAGTAAAAAATACATGTTAAATGCACACTAGCCTTCTACAGTGGGTGAAACTTGTTAATAAGCAGAAAAAACTAAATACTCATAAAACACTCAAATCTGACATGTCCGCGTATGTGAAAAATTGACATTTTTTCAATTTTTGAATTTTGTCTAGATTATAGGTTCAAAAGAAAGGAAATCAGTAAAAAATACATGTTAAATGCACACTAGCCTTCTATAGTGGGTGAAACTTGGTAATAAGCAGAAAAAACTAAATACTCTGAAAACACTCAAATCTGACATGTCCGCGTATGTGAAAAATTGAGATTTTTTCAATTTTTGAATTTTGTCTAGATTATAGGTTCAAAAGAAAGGAAACCAGTAAAAAGTACATGTTAAATGCCCACTAGCCTTATATAGTGGGTGAAACTTGTTAATAAGCAGAAAAAAACTAAATACAGTAAAACACTCAAATCTGACATGTCCGCGTATGTGAAAAATTGAGATTTTTTCAATTTTTGAATTTTGTCTAGATTATAGGTTCAAAAGAGAGGAAATCAGTAAAAAATACATGTTAAATGCACACTAGCCTTCTATAGTGGGTGAAACTTGTTAATAAGCAGAAAAAACTAAATACTCTTAAAACACTCAAATCTGACATGTCCGCGTATGTGAAAAATTGAGATTTTTTCAATTTTTGAATTTTGTCTAGATTATAGGTTCAAAAGAAAGGAAATCAGTAAAAAATACATGTTAAATGCACACTAGCCTTCTATAGTGGGTGAAACTTGGTAATAAGCAGAAAAAACTAAATACTCTGAAAACACTCAAATCTGACATGTCCGCGTATGTGAAAAATTGAGATTTTTTCAATTTTTGAATTTTGTCTAGATTATAGGTTCAAAAGAAAGGAAATCAGTAAAAAATACATGTTAAATGCACACTAGCCTTCTATAGAGGGTGAAACTTGGTAATAAGCAGAAAAAACTAAATACTCTGAAAACACTAAAATCTGACATGTCCGCGTATGTGAAAAATTGAGATTTTTTCAATTTTTGAATTTTGTCTAGATTATAGGTTCAAAAGAAAGGAAACCAGTAAAAAGTACATGTTTAATGCCCACTAGCCTTTTATAGTGGGTGAAACTTGTTAATAAGCAGAAAAAACTAAATACTCTGAAAACACTAATATCTGACATGTCCGCGTATGTGAAAAATTGAGATTTTTTCAATTTTTGAATTTTGTCTAGATTATAGGTTCAAAAGAAAGGAAATCAGTAAAAAATACATGTTAAATGCACACTAGCCTTCTATAGAGGGTGAAACTCGTTAATAAGCAGAAAAAACTAAATACTCTGAAAACACTCAAATCTGACATGTCCGCGTATGTGAAAAATTGACATTTTTTCAATTTTTGAATTTTGTCTAAATTATTGGTTCAAAAGAAAGGAAATCAGTAAAAAATACATGTTAAATGCACACTAGCCTTCTATAGTGGGTGAAACTTGGTAATAAGCAGAAAAAACTAAATACTCTGAAAACACTCAAATCTGACATGTCCGCGTATGTGAAAAATTGAGATTTTTTCAATTTTTGAATTTTGTCTAGATTATAGGTTAAAAAGAAAGGAAATCAGTAAAAAATACATGTTAAATGCACACTAGCCTTCTATAGAGGGTGAAACTTAATAATAAGCAGAAAAAACTAAATACTCTGAAAACACTAAAATCTGACATGTCCGCGTATGTGAAAAATTGAGATTTTTTCAATTTTTGAATTTTGTCTAGATTATAGGTTCAAAAGAAAGGAAACCAGTAAAAAGTACATGTTTAATGCCACCTAGCCTTTTATAGTGGGTGAAACTTGTTAATGAGCAGAAAAAACTAAATACAGTAAAACACTCAAATCTGACATGCCCGCGTATGTGAAAAATTGAGATTTTTTCAATTTTTGAATTTTGTCTAGATTATAGGTTCAAAAGAAAGGAAATCAGTAAAAAATGCATGTTTAATTCACCCTTGCCTTCTACAGTGGGTGAAACTTGTTAATAAGCAGAAAAAACTAAATACTCTGAAAACACTCAAATCTGACATGTCCGCGTATGTGAAAAATTGACATGTTTTCAATTTTTGAATTTTGTCTAGATTATAGGTTCAAAAGAAAGGAAATCAGTAAAAAATACATGTTAAATGCACACTAGCCTTCTATAGTGGGTGAAACTTGGTAATAAGCAGAAAAAACTAAATACTCTGAAAACACTCAAATCTGACATGTCCGCGTATGTGAAAAATTGAGATTTTTTCAATTTTTGAATTTTGTCTAGATTATAGGTTCAAAAGAAAGGAAACCAGTAAAAAGTACATGTTAAATGCCCACTAGCCTTATATAGTTGGTGAAACTTGTTAATAAGCAGAAAAAAACTAAATACAGTAAAACACTCAAATCTGACATGTCCGCGTATGTGAAAAATTGAGATTTTTTCAATTTTTGAATTTTGTCTAGATTATAGGTTCAAAAGAGAGGAAATCAGTAAAAAATACATGTTAAATGCACACTAGCCTTCTATAGTGGGTGAAACTTGTTAATAAGCAGAAAAAACTAAATACTCTTAAAACACTCAAATCTGACATGTCCGCGTATGTGAAAAATTGAGATTTTTTCAATTTTTGAATTTTGTCTAGATTATAGGTTCAAAAGAAAGGAAATCAGTAAAAAATACATGTTAAATGCACACTAGCCTTCTATAGAGGGTGAAACTTGGTAATAAGCAGAAAAAACTAAATACTCTGAAAACACTAAAATCTGACATGTCCGCGTATGTGAAAAATTGAGATTTTTTCAATTTTTGAATTTTGTCTAGATTATAGGTTCAAAAGAAAGGAAACCAGTAAAAAGTACATGTTTAATGCCCACTAGCCTTTTATAGTGGGTGAAACTTGTTAATAAGCAGAAAAAACTAAATACTCTGAAAACACTAATATCTGACATGTCCGCGTATGTGAAAAATTGAGATTTTTTCAATTTTTGAATTTTGTCTAGATTATAGGTTCAAAAGAAAGGAAATCAGTAAAAAATACATGTTAAATGCACACTAGCCTTCTATAGAGGGTGAAACTCGTTAATAAGCAGAAAAAACTAAATACTCTGAAAACACTCAAATCTGACATGTCCGCGTATGTGAAAAATTGAGATTTTTTCAATTTTTGAATTTTGTCTAGATTATAGGTTCAAAAGAAAGGAAACCAGTAAAAAGTACATGTTTAATGCCCACTAGCCTTTTATAGTGGGTGAAACTTGTTAATGAGCAGAAAAAACTAAATACTCTGAAAACACTCAAATCTGACATGTCCGCGTATGTGAAAAATTGAGATTTTTTCAATTTTTGAATTTTGTCTAGATTATAGGTTCAAAAGAAAGGAAATCAGTAAAAAATGCATGTTAAATTCACCCTAGCCTTCTATAGTGGGTGAAACTTGTTAATAAGCAGAAAAAACTAAATACTCTGAAAACACTAAAATCTGACATGTCCGCGTATGTGAAAAATTGACATTTTTTCAATTTTTGAATTTTGTCTAGATTATAGGTTCAAAAGAAAGGAAATCAGTAAAAAATACATGTTAAATGCACACTAGCCTTCTATAGTGGGTGAAACTTGTTAATAAGCAGAAAAAACTAAATACTCTGAAAACACTCAAATCTGACATGTCCGCGTATGTGAAAAATTGAGATTTTTTCAATTTTTGAATTTTGTCTAGATTATAGGTTCAAAAGAAAGGAAATCAGTAAAAAATACATGTTAAATGCACACTAGCCTTCTATAGAGGGTGAAACTTGGTAATAAGCAGAAAAAACTAAATACTCTGAAAACACTAAAATCTGACATGTCCGCGTATGTGAAAAATTGAGATTTTTTCAATTTTTGAATTTTGTCTAGATTATAGGTTCAAAAGAAAGGAAACCAGTAAAAAGTACATGTTTAATGCCCACTAGCCTTTTATAGTGGGTGAAACTTGTTAATGAGCAGAAAAAACTAAATACAGTAAAACACTCAAATCTGACATGTCCGCGTATGTGAAAAATTGACATTTTTTCAATTTTTGAATTTTGTCTAGATTATAGGTTCAAAAGAAAGGAAATCAGTAAAAAATACATGTTAAATGCACACTAGCCTTCTATAGTGGGTGAAACTTGGTAATAAGCAGAAAAAACTAAATACTCTGAAAACACTCAAATCTGACATGTCCGCGTATGTGAAAAATTGAGATTTTTTCAATTTTTGAATTTTGTCTAGATTATAGGTTCAAAAGAAAGGAAATCAGTAAAAAATACATGTTAAATGCACACTAGCCTTCTATAGAGGGTGAAACTTGGTAATAAGCAGAAAAAACTAAATACTCTGAAAACACTAAAATCTGACATGTCCGCGTATGTGAAAAATTGAGATTTTTTCAATTTTTGAATTTTGTCTAGATTATAGGTTCAAAAGAAAGGAAACCAGTAAAAAGTACATGTTTAATGCCCACTAGCCTTTTATAGTGGGTGAAACTTGTTAATGAGCAGAAAAAACTAAATACAGTAAAACACTCAAATCTGACATGTCCGCGTATGTGAAAAATTGAGATTTTTTCAATTTTTGAATTTTGTCTAGATTATAGGTTCAAAAGAAAGGAAACCAGTAAAAAGTACATGTTTAATGCCCACTAGCCTTTTATAGTGGGTGAAACTTGTTAATAAGCAGAAAAAACTAAATACTCTGAAAACACTAATATCTGACATGTCCGCGTATGTGAAAAATTGAGATTTTTTCAATTTTTGAATTTTGTCTAGATTATAGGTTCAAAAGAAAGGAAATCAGTAAAAAATACATGTTAAATGCACACTAGCCTTCTATAGAGGGTGAAACTCGTTAATAAGCAGAAAAAACTAAATACTCTGAAAACACTCAAATCTGACATGTCCGCGTATGTGAAAAATTGACATTTTTTCAATTTTTGAATTTTGTCTAAATTATTGGTTCAAAAGAAAGGAAATCAGTAAAAAATACATGTTAAATGCACACTAGCCTTCTATAGTGGGTGAAACTTGGTAATAAGCAGAAAAAACTAAATACTCTGAAAACACTCAAATCTGACATGTCCGCGTATGTGAAAAATTGAGATTTTTTCAATTTTTGAATTTTGTCTAGATTATAGGTTAAAAAGAAAGGAAATCAGTAAAAAATACATGTTAAATGCACACTAGCCTTCTATAGAGGGTGAAACTTAATAATAAGCAGAAAAAACTAAATACTCTGAAAACACTAAAATCTGACATGTCCGCGTATGTGAAAAATTGAGATTTTTTCAATTTTTGAATTTTGTCTAGATTATAGGTTCAAAAGAAAGGAAACCAGTAAAAAGTACATGTTTAATGCCACCTAGCCTTTTATAGTGGGTGAAACTTGTTAATGAGCAGAAAAAACTAAATACAGTAAAACACTCAAATCTGACATGCCCGCGTATGTGAAAAATTGAGATTTTTTCAATTTTTGAATTTTGTCTAGATTATAGGTTCAAAAGAAAGGAAATCAGTAAAAAATGCATGTTTAATTCACCCTTGCCTTCTACAGTGGGTGAAACTTGTTAATAAGCAGAAAAAACTAAATACTCTGAAAACACTCAAATCTGACATGTCCGCGTATGTGAAAAATTGACATGTTTTCAATTTTTGAATTTTGTCTAGATTATAGGTTCAAAAGAAAGGAAATCAGTAAAAAATACATGTTAAATGCACACTAGCCTTCTATAGTGGGTGAAACTTGGTAATAAGCAGAAAAAACTAAATACTCTGAAAACACTCAAATCTGACATGTCCGCGTATGTGAAAAATTGAGATTTTTTCAATTTTTGAATTTTGTCTAGATTATAGGTTCAAAAGAAAGGAAACCAGTAAAAAGTACATGTTAAATGCCCACTAGCCTTATATAGTTGGTGAAACTTGTTAATAAGCAGAAAAAAACTAAATACAGTAAAACACTCAAATCTGACATGTCCGCGTATGTGAAAAATTGAGATTTTTTCAATTTTTGAATTTTGTCTAGATTATAGGTTCAAAAGAGAGGAAATCAGTAAAAAATACATGTTAAATGCACACTAGCCTTCTATAGTGGGTGAAACTTGTTAATAAGCAGAAAAAACTAAATACTCTTAAAACACTCAAATCTGACATGTCCGCGTATGTGAAAAATTGAGATTTTTTCAATTTTTGAATTTTGTCTAGATTATAGGTTCAAAAGAAAGGAAATCAGTAAAAAATACATGTTAAATGCACACTAGCCTTCTATAGAGGGTGAAACTTGGTAATAAGCAGAAAAAACTAAATACTCTGAAAACACTAAAATCTGACATGTCCGCGTATGTGAAAAATTGAGATTTTTTCAATTTTTGAATTTTGTCTAGATTATAGGTTCAAAAGAAAGGAAACCAGTAAAAAGTACATGTTTAATGCCCACTAGCCTTTTATAGTGGGTGAAACTTGTTAATAAGCAGAAAAAACTAAATACTCTGAAAACACTAATATCTGACATGTCCGCGTATGTGAAAAATTGAGATTTTTTCAATTTTTGAATTTTGTCTAGATTATAGGTTCAAAAGAAAGGAAATCAGTAAAAAATACATGTTAAATGCACACTAGCCTTCTATAGAGGGTGAAACTCGTTAATAAGCAGAAAAAACTAAATACTCTGAAAACACTCAAATCTGACATGTCCGCGTATGTGAAAAATTGAGATTTTTTCAATTTTTGAATTTTGTCTAGATTATAGGTTCAAAAGAAAGGAAACCAGTAAAAAGTACATGTTTAATGCCCACTAGCCTTTTATAGTGGGTGAAACTTGTTAATGAGCAGAAAAAACTAAATACTCTGAAAACACTCAAATCTGACATGTCCGCGTATGTGAAAAATTGAGATTTTTTCAATTTTTGAATTTTGTCTAGATTATAGGTTCAAAAGAAAGGAAATCAGTAAAAAATGCATGTTAAATTCACCCTAGCCTTCTATAGTGGGTGAAACTTGTTAATAAGCAGAAAAAACTAAATACTCTGAAAACACTAAAATCTGACATGTCCGCGTATGTGAAAAATTGACATTTTTTCAATTTTTGAATTTTGTCTAGATTATAGGTTCAAAAGAAAGGAAATCAGTAAAAAATACATGTTAAATGCACACTAGCCTTCTATAGTGGGTGAAACTTGTTAATAAGCAGAAAAAACTAAATACTCTGAAAACACTCAAATCTGACATGTCCGCGTATGTGAAAAATTGAGATTTTTTCAATTTTTGAATTTTGTCTAGATTATAGGTTCAAAAGAAAGGAAATCAGTAAAAAATACATGTTAAATGCACACTAGCCTTCTATAGAGGGTGAAACTTGGTAATAAGCAGAAAAAACTAAATACTCTGAAAACACTAAAATCTGACATGTCCGCGTATGTGAAAAATTGAGATTTTTTCAATTTTTGAATTTTGTCTAGATTATAGGTTCAAAAGAAAGGAAACCAGTAAAAAGTACATGTTTAATGCCCACTAGCCTTTTATAGTGGGTGAAACTTGTTAATGAGCAGAAAAAACTAAATACAGTAAAACACTCAAATCTGACATGTCCGCGTATGTGAAAAATTGACATTTTTTCAATTTTTGAATTTTGTCTAGATTATAGGTTCAAAAGAAAGGAAATCAGTAAAAAATACATGTTAAATGCACACTAGCCTTCTATAGTGGGTGAAACTTGGTAATAAGCAGAAAAAACTAAATACTCTGAAAACACTCAAATCTGACATGTCCGCGTATGTGAAAAATTGAGATTTTTTCAATTTTTGAATTTTGTCTAGATTATAGGTTCAAAAGAAAGGAAATCAGTAAAAAATACATGTTAAATGCACACTAGCCTTCTATAGAGGGTGAAACTTGGTAATAAGCAGAAAAAACTAAATACTCTGAAAACACTAAAATCTGACATGTCCGCGTATGTGAAAAATTGAGATTTTTTCAATTTTTGAATTTTGTCTAGATTATAGGTTCAAAAGAAAGGAAACCAGTAAAAAGTACATGTTTAATGCCCACTAGCCTTTTATAGTGGGTGAAACTTGTTAATGAGCAGAAAAAACTAAATACAGTAAAACACTCAAATCTGACATGTCCGCGTATGTGAAAAATTGAGATTTTTTCAATTTTTGAATTTTGTCTAGATTATAGGTTCAAAAGAAAGGAAATCAGTAAAAAATGCATGTTAAATTCACCCTAGCCTTCTATAGTGGGTGAAACTTATTAATAAGCAGAAAAAACTAAATACTCTGAAAACACTCAAATCTGACATGTCCGAGTATGTGAAAAATTGAGATTTTTTCAATTTTTGAATTTTGTCTAGATTATAGGTTCAAAAGAAAGGAAATCAGTAAAAAATACATGTTAAATGCACACTAGCCTTCTATAGTGGGTGAAACTTGGTAATAAGCAGAAAAAACTAAATACTCTGAAAACACTCAAATCTGACATGTCCGCGTATGTGAAAAATTGAGATTTTTTCAATTTTTGAATTTTGTCTAGATTATAGGTTCAAAAGAAAGGAAATCAGTAAAAAATACATGTTAAATGCACACTAGCCTTCTATAGAGGGTGAAACTTAATAATAAGCAGAAAAAACTAAATACTCTTAAAACACTAAAATCTGACATGTCCGCGTATGTGAAAAATTGAGATTTTTTCAATTTTTGAATTTTGTCTAGATTATAGGTTCAAAAGAAAGGAAACCAGTAAAAAGTACATGTTTAATGCCACCTAGCCTTTTATAGTGGGTGAAACTTGTTAATGAGCAGAAAAAACTAAATACAGTAAAACACTCAAATCTGACATGCCCGCGTATGTGAAAAATTGAGATTTTTTCAATTTTTGAATTTTGTCTAGATTATAGGTTCAAAAGAAAGGAAATCAGTAAAAAATGCATGTTTAATTCACCCTAGCCTTCTACAGTGGGTGAAACTTGTTAATAAGCAGAAAAAACTAAATACTCTGAAAACACTCAAATCTGACATGTCCGCGTATGTGAAAAATTGAGATTTTTTCAATTTTTGAATTTTGTCTAGATTATAGGTTCAAAAGAAAGGAAATCAGTAAAAAATACATGTTAAATGCACACTAGCCTTCTATAGTGGGTGAAACTTGGTAATAAGCAGAAAAAACTAAATACTCTGAAAACACTCAAATCTGACATGTCCGCGTATGTGAAAAATTGACATTTTTTCAATTTTTGAATTTTGTCTAGATTATAGGTTCAAAAGAAAGGAAACCAGTAAAAAGTACATGTTAAATGCCCACTAGCCTTATATAGTGGGTGAAACTTGTTAATAAGCAGAAAAAAACTAAATACAGTAAAACACTCAAATCTGACATGTCCGCGTATGTGAAAAATTGAGATTTTTTCAATTTTTGAATTTTGTCTAGATTATAGGTTCAAAAGAGAGGAAATCAGTAAAAAGTACATGTTAAATGCACACTAGCCTTCTATAGTGGGTGAAACTTGTTAATAAGCAGAAAAAACTAAATACTCTGAAAACACTCAAATCTGACATGTCCGCGTATGTGAAAAATTGAGATTTTTTCAATTTTTGAATTTTGTCTAGATTATAGGTTCAAAAGAAAGGAAATCAGTAAAAAATACATGTTAAATGCACACTAGCCTTCTATAGTGGGTGAAACTTTGTAATAAGCAGAAAAAACTAAATACTCTGAAAACACTCAAATCTGACATGTCCGTGTATGTGAAAAATTGAGATTTTTTCAATTTTTGAATTTTGTCTAGATTATAGGTTCAAAAGAAAGGAAATCAGTAAAAAATACATGTTAAATGCATACTAGCCTTCTATAGTGGGTGAAACTCGTTAATAAGGAGAAAAAACTAAATACTCTGAAAACACTAAAATCTGACATGTCCGCGTATGTGAAAAATTGAGATTTTTTCAATTTTTGAATTTTGTCTAGATTATAGGTTCAAAAGAAAGGAAACCAGTAAAAAGTACATGTTAAATGCCCACTAGCCTTATATAGTGGGTGAAACTTGTTAATAAGCAGACAAAAACTAAATACTCTGAAAACACTAAAATCTGACATGTCCGCGTATGTGAAAAATTGAGATTTTTTCAATTTTTGAATTTTGTCTAGATTATAGGTTCAAAAGAAAGGAAATCAGTAAAAAATACATGTTAAATGCACACTAGCCTTCTATAGAGGGTGAAACTTGGTAATAAGCAGAAAAAACTAAATACTCTGAAAACACTAAAATCTGACATGTCCGCGTATGTGAAAAATTGAGATTTTTTCAATTTTTGAATTTTGTCTAGATTATAGGTTCAAAAGATAGGAAACCAGTAAAAAGTACATGTTTAATGCCCACTAGCCTTTTATAGGTGGTGAAACTTGTTAATAAGCAGAAAAAACTAAATACAGTAAAACACTCAAATCTGACATGTCCGCGTATGTGAAAAATTGAGATTTTTTCAATTTTTGAATTTTGTCTAGATTATAGGTTCAAAAGAAAGGAAATCAGTAAAAAATACATGTTAAACGGAACTACCCTTCTATAGTGGGTGAAACTTGTTAATAAGCAGAAAAAACTAAATACTCTGAAAACACTAAAATCTGACATGTCCGCGTATGTGAAAAATTGAGATTTTTTCAATTTTTGAATTTTGTCTAGATTATAGGTTCAAAAGAAAGGAAACCAGTAAAAAGTACATGTTTAATGCCCACTAGCCTTTTATAGTGGGTGAAACTTGTTAATAAGCAGAAAAAACTAAATACTCTGAAAACACTCAAATCTGACATGTCCGCGTATGTGAAAAATTGAGATTTTTTCAATTTTTGAATTTTGTCTAGATTATAGGTTCAAAAGAAAGGAAACCAGTAAAAAGTACATGTTAAATGCCCACTAGCCTTATATAGTGGGTGAAACTTGTTAATAAGCAGACAAAAACTAAATACTCTGAAAACACTAAAATCTGACATGTCCGCGTATGTGAAAAATTGAGATTTTTTCAATTTTTGAATTTTGTCTAGATTATAGGTTCAAAAGAAAGGAAATCAGTAAAAAATACATGTTAAATGCACACTAGCCTTTTATAGTGTGTGAAACTTGTTAATAAGCAGAAAAAACTAAATACTCTGAAAACACTAATATCTGACATGTCCGCGTATGTGAAAAATTGAGATTTTTTCAATTTTTGAATTTTGTCTAGATTATAGGTTCAAAAGAAAGGAAATCAGTAAAAAATACATGTTAAACAGCACTAGCCTTCTATAGAGGGTGAAACTTGTTAATAAGCAGAAAAAACTAAATACTCTGAAAACACTCAAATCTTAAATGTCTGCGTATGTGAAAAATTGAGATTTTTTCAATTTTTGAATTTTGTCTAGATTATAGGTTCAAAAGAAAGGAAATCAGTAAAAAATACATGTTAAACGGCACTAGCCTTCTATAGTGGGTGAAACTTGTTAATAAGCAGAAAAAACTAAATACTCTGAAAACACTCAAATCTGACATGTCCGTGTATGTGAAAAATTGAGATTTTTTCAATTTTTGAATTTTGTCTAGATTATAGGTTCAAAAGAAAGGAAATCAGTAAAAAATACATGTTAAATGCATACTAGCCTTCTATAGTGGGTGAAACTCGTTAATAAGGAGAAAAAACTAAATACTCTGAAAACACTAAAATCTGACATGTCCGCGTATGTGAAAAATTGAGATTTTTTCAATTTTTGAATTTTGTCTAGATTATAGGTTCAAAAGAAAGGAAACCAGTAAAAAGTACATGTTAAATGCCCACTAGCCTTATATAGTGGGTGAAACTTGTTAATAAGCAGACAAAAACTAAATACTATTAAAACACTAAAATCTGACATGTCCGCGTATGTGAAAAATTGAGATTTTTTCAATTTTTGAATTTTGTCTAGATTATAGGTTCAAAAGATAGGAAACCAGTAAAAAGTACATGTTTAATGCCCACTAGCCTTTTATAGGTGGTGAAACTTGTTAATAAGCAGAAAAAACTAAATACAGTAAAACACTCAAATCTGACATGTCCGCGTATGTGAAAAATTGAGATTTTTTCAATTTTTGAATTTTGTCTAGATTATAGGTTCAAAAGAAATGAAATCAGTAAAAAATACATGTTAAACGGAACTCGCCTTCTATAGTGGGTGAAACTTGTTAATAAGCAGAAAAAACTAAATACTCTGAAAACACTAACATCTGACATGTCCGCGTATGTGAAAAATTGAGATTTTTTCAATTTTTGAATTTTGTCTAGATTATAGGTTCAAAAGAAAGGAAATCAGTAAAAAATACATGTTAAATGCATACTAGCCTTCTATAGTGGGTGAAACTCGTTAATAAGGAGAAAAAACTAAATACTCTGAAAACACTCAAATCTGACATGTCCGCGTATGTGAAAAATTGAGATTTTTTCAATTTTTGAATTTTGTCTAGATTATAGGTTCAAAAGAAAGGAAATCAGTAAAAAATACATGTTAAATGCACACTAGCCTTCTATAGTGGGTGAAACTTGTTAATAAGCAGAAAAAACTAAATACTCTGAAAACACTAAAATCTGACATGTCCGCGTATGTGAAAAATTGAGATTTTTTCAATTTTTGAATTTTGTCTAGATTATAGGTTCAAAAGAAAGGAAACCAGTAAAAAGTACATGTTTAATGCCCACTAGCCTTTTATAGTTGGTGAAACTTGTTAATAAGCAGAAAAAACTAAATACTCTGAAAACACTCAAATCTGACATGTCCGTGTATGTGAAAAATTGAGATTTTTTCAATTTTTGAATTTTGTCTAGATTATAGGTTCAAAAGAAAGGAAATCAGTAAAAAATACATGTTAAATGCATACTAGCCTTCTATAGTGGGTGAAACTCGTTAATAAGGAGAAAAAACTAAATACTCTGAAAACACTAAAATCTGACATGTCCGCGTATGTGAAAAATTGAGATTTTTTCAATTTTTGAATTTTGTCTAGATTATAGGTTCAAAAGAAAGGAAACCAGTAAAAAGTACATGTTAAATGCCCACTAGCCTTATATAGTGGGTGAAACTTGTTAATAAGCAGACAAAAACTAAATACTCTGAAAACACTAAAATCTGACATGTCCGCGTATGTGAAAAATTGAGATTTTTTCAATTTTTGAATTTTGTCTAGATTATAGGTTCAAAAGGAAGGAAATCAGTAAAAAATACATGTTAAATGCACACTAGCCTTCTATAGTTTGTGAAATTTGTTAATAAGCAGAAAAAAATAAATACTCTGAAAACACTCAAATCTGACATGTCCGCGTATGTGAAAAATTGAGATTTTTTCAATTTTTGAATTTTGTCTAGATTATAGGTTCAAAAGATAGGAAACCAGTAAAAAGTACATGTTTAATGCCCACTAGCCTTTTATAGGTGGTGAAACTTGTAAATAAGCAGAAAAAACTAAATACAGTAAAACACTCAAATCTGACATGTCCGCGTATGTGAAAAATTGAGATTTTTTCAATTTTTGAATTTTGTCTAGATTATAGGTTCAAAAGAAATGAAATCAGTAAAAAATACATGTTAAACGGAACTCGCCTTCTATAGTGGGTGAAACTTGTTAATAAGCAGAAAAAACTAAATACTCTGAAAACACTAACATCTGACATGTCCGCGTATGTGAAAAATTGAGATTTTTTCAATTTTTGAATTTTGTCTAGATTATAGGTTCAAAAGAAAGGAAACCAGTAAAAAGTACATGTTAAATGCCCACTAGACTTATATAGTGGGTGAAACTTGTTAATAAGCAGACAAAAACTAAATACTCTGAAAACACTCAAATCTGACATGTCCGCGTATGTGAAAAATTGAGATTTTTTCAATTTTTGAATTTTGTCTAGATTATAGGTTCAAAAGAAAGGAAACCAGTAAAAAGTACATGTTAAATGCCCACTAGCCTTATATAGTGGGTGAAACTTGTTAATAAGCAGACAAAAACTAAATACTCTGAAAACACTAAAATCTGACATGTCCGCGTATGTGAAAAATTGAGATTTTTTCAATTTTTGAATTTTGTCTAGATTATAGGTTCAAAAGAAAGGAAATCAGTAAAAAATACATGTTAAATGCACACTAGCCTTCTATAGTGTGTGAAACTTGTTAATAAGCAGAAAAAACTAAATACTCTGAAAACACTAATATCTGACATGTCCGCGTATGTGAAAAATTGAGATTTTTTCAATTTTTGAATTTTGTCTAGATTATAGGTTCAAAAGAAAGGAAATCAGTAAAAAATACATGTTAAACAGCACTAGCCTTCTATAGTGGGTGAAACTTGTTAATAAGCAGAAAAAACTAAATACTCTGAAAACACTCAAATCTTAAATGTCTGCGTATGTGAAAAATTGAGATTTTTTCAATTTTTGAATTTTGTCTAGATTATAGGTTCAAAAGAAAGGAAATCAGTAAAAAATACATGTTAAACGGCACTAGCCTTCTATAGTGGGTGAAACTTGTTAATAAGCAGAAAAAACTAAATACTCTGAAAACACTCAAATCTGACATGTCCGTGTATGTGAAAAATTGAGATTTTTTCAATTTTTGAATTTTGTCTAGATTATAGGTTCAAAAGAAAGGAAATCAGTAAAAAATACATGTTAAATGCATACTAGCCTTCTATAGTGGATGAAACTCGTTAATAAGGAGAAAAAACTAAATACTCTGAAAACACTAAAATCTGACATGTCCGCGTATGTGAAAAATTGAGATTTTTTCAATTTTTGAATTTTGTCTAGATTATAGGTTCAAAAGAAAGGAAACCAGTAAAAAGTACATGTTAAATGCCCACTAGCCTTATATAGTGGGTGAAACTTGTTAATAAGCAGACAAAAACTAAATACTCTGAAAACACTAAAATCTGACATGTCCGCGTATGTGAAAAATTGAGATTTTTTCAATTTTTGAATTTTGTCTAGATTATAGGTTCAAAAGGAAGGAAATCAGTGAAAAATACATGTTAAATGCACACTAGCCTTTTATAGTGGGTGAAACTTGTTAATAAGCAGAAAAAACTAAATACTCTGAAAACACTCAAATCTGACATGTCCGCGTATGTGAAAAATTGAGATTTTTTCAATTTTTGAATTTTGTCTAGATTATAGGTTCAAAAGAAAGGAAATCAGTAAAAAATACATGTTAAATGCACACTAGCCTTCTATAGAGGGTGAAACTTGGTAATAAGCAGAAAAAACTAAATACTCTGAAAACACTAAAATCTGACATGTCCGCGTATGTGAAAAATTGAGATTTTTTCAATTTTTGAATTTTGTCTAGATTATAGGTTCAAAAGAAAGGAAATCAGTAAAAAATACATGTTAAATGCACACTAGCCTTCTATAGTGGGTGAAACTTGGTAATAAGCAGAAAAAACTAAATACTCTGAAAACACTCAAATCTGACATGTCCGCGTATGTGAAAAATTGAGATTTTTTCAATTTTTGAATTTTGTCTAGATTATAGGTTCAAAAGAAAGGAAATCAGTAAAAAATACATGTTAAATGCACACTAGCCTTCTATAGAGGGTGAAACTTGGTAATAAGCAGAAAAAACTAAATACTCTGAAAACACTAAAATCTGACATGTCCGCGTATGTGAAAAATTGAGATTTTTTCAATTTTTGAATTTTGTCTAGATTATAGGTTCAAAAGAAAGGAAACCAGTAAAAAGTACATGTTTAATGCCCACTAGCCTTTTATAGTGGGTGAAACTTGTTAATAAGCAGAAAAAACTAAATACAGTAAAACACTCAAATCTGACATGTCCGCGTATGTGAAAAATTGAGATTTTTTCAATTTTTGAATTTTGTCTAGATTATAGGTTCAAAAGAAAGGAAACCAGTAAAAAGTACATGTTAAATGCTCACTAGCCTTCTATAGTGGGTGAAACTTGTTAATAAGCAGAAAAAACTAAATACTCTGAAAACACTAAAATCTGACATGTCCGCGTATGTGAAAAATTGAGATTTTTTTCAATTTTTGAATTTTGTCTAGATTATAGGTTCAAAAGAAAGGAAATCAGTAAAAAATGCATGTTAAATTCACACTAGCCTTCTATAGTGGGTGAAACTTGTTAATAAGCAGAAAAAAATAAATACTCTGAAAACACTAAAATCTGACATGTCCGCGTATGTGAAAAATTGAGATTTTTTCAATTTTTGAATTTTGTCTAGATTATAGGTTCAAAAGAAAGGAAATCAGTAAAAAATACATGTTAAACGGCACTAGCCTTCTATAGTGGGTGAAACTTGTTAATAAGCAGAAAAAACTAAATACTCTGAAAACACTAATATCTGACATGTCCGCGTATGTGAAAAATTGAGATTTTTTCAATTTTTAAATTTTGTCTAGATTATAGGTTCAAAAGAAAGGAAATCAGTAAAAAGTACATGTTAAATGCCCACTAGCCTTATATAGTGGGTGAAACTTGTTAATAAGCAGACAAAAACTAAATACTCTGAAAACACTAAAATCTGACATGTCCGCGTATGTGAAAAATTGAGATTTTTTCAATTTTTGAATTTTGTCTAGATTATAGGTTCAAAAGAAAGGAAATCAGTAAAAAATACATGTTAAATGCACACTAGCCTTCTATAGTGGGTGAAACTTGTTAATAAGCAGAAAAAACTAAATACTCTGAAAACACTAAAATCTGACATGTCCGCGTATGTGAAAAATTGAGATTTTTTCAATTTTTGAATTTTGTCTAGATTATAGGTTAAAAAGAAAGGAAACCAGTAAAAAGTACATGTTTAATGCCCACTAGCCTTTTATAGTGGGTGAAACTTGTTAATAAGCAGAAAAAACTAAATACTCTGAAAACACTAAAATCTGACATGTCCGCGTATGTGAAAAATTGAGATTTTTTCAATTTTTGAATTTTGTCTAGATTATAGGTTCAAAAGAAAGGAAACCAGTAAAAAGTACATGTTAAATGCTCACTAGCCTTATATAGTGGGTGAAACTTGTTAATAAGCAGACAAAAACTAAATACTCTGAAAACACTAAAATCTGACATGTCCGCGTATGTGAAAAATTGAGATTTTTTCAATTTTTGAATTTTGTCTAGATTATAGGTTCAAAAGAAAGGAAATCAGTAAAAAATACATGTTAAATGCACACTAGCCTTCTATAGTGGGTGAAACTTGTTAATAAGCAGACAAAAACTAAATACTCTGAAAACACTCAAATCTGACATGTCCGCGTATGTGAAAAATTGAGATTTTTTCAATTTTTGAATTTTGTCTAGATTATAGGTTCAAAAGAAAGGAAATCAGTAAAAAATACATGTTAAACGGCACTAGCCTTCTATAGTGGGTGAAACTTGTTAATAAGCAGAAAAAACTAAATACTCTGAAAACACTCAAATCTGACATGTCCGCGTATGTGAAAAATTGAGATTTTTTCAATTTTTGAATTTTGTCTAGATTATAGGTTCAAAAGAAAGGAAACCAGTAAAAAGTATATGTTAAATGCCCACTAGCCTTATATAGTGGATGAAACTTGTTAATAAGCAGAAAAAAACTAAATACTCTGAAAACACTCAAATCTGACATGTCCGCGTATGTGAAAAATTGAGATTTTTTCAATTTTGGAATTTTGTCTAGATTATAGGTTCAAAAGAAAGGAAACCAGTAAAAAATACATGTTAAATGCACACTAGCCTTCTATAGTGGGTGAAACTTGTTAATAAGCAGAAAAAACTAAATACTCTGAAAACACTAAAATCTGACATGTCCGCGTATGTGAAAAATTGAGATTGTTTTCAATTTTTGAATTTTGTCTAGATTATAGGTTCAAAAGAAAGGAAATCAGTAAAAAATGCATGTTAAATTCACACTAGCCTTCTATAGTGGGTGAAACTTGTTAATAAGCAGAAAAAAATAAATACTCTGAAAACACTAAAATCTGACATGTCCGCGTATGTGAAAAATTGAGATTTTTTCAATTTTTGAATTTTGTCTAGATTATAGGTTCAAAAGAAAGGAAATCAGTAAAAAATACATGTTAAACGGCCCTAGCCTTCTATAGTGGGTGAAACTTGTTAATAAGCAGAAAAAACTAAATACTCTTAAAACACTAATATCTGACATGTCCGCGTATGTGAAAAATTGAGATTTTTTCAATTTTTGAATTTTGTCTAGATTATAGGTTCAAAAGAAAGGAAACCAGTAAAAAGTACATGTTAAATGCTCACTAGCCTTATATAGTGGGTGAAACTTGTTAATAAGCAGACAAAAACTAAATACTCTGAAAACACTAAAATCTGACATGTCCGCGTATGTGAAAAATTGAGATTTTTTCAATTTTTGAATTTTGTCTAGATTATAGGTTCAAAAGAAAGGAAATCAGTAAAAAATACATGTTAAATGCATACTAGCCTTCTATAGTGGGTGAAACTCGTTAAAAAGGAGAAATAACTAAATACTCTGAAAACACTCAAATCTGACATGTCCGCGTATGTGAAAAATTGAGATTTTTTCAATTTTTTAATTTTGTCTAGATTATAGGTTCAAAAGAAAGGAAACCAGTAAAAAGTACATGTTAAATGCCCACTAGCCTTATATAGTGGATGAAACTTGTTAATAAGCAGAAAAAAACTAAATACTCTAAAAACACTAAAATCTGACATGTCCGCGTATGTGAAAAATTGAGATTTTTTCAATTTTTGAATTTTGTCTAGATTATAGGTTCAAAAGAAAGGAAACCAGTAAAAATACATGTTAAATGCCCACTAGCCTTATATAGTGGGTGAAACTTGTTAATAAGCAGACAAAAACTAAATACTCTGAAAACACTAAAATCTGACATGTCCGCGTATGTGAAAAATTGAGATTTTTTCAATTTTTGAATTTTGTCTAGATTATAGGTTCAAAAGAAAGGAAATCAGTAAAAAATACATGTTAAATGCACACTAGCCTTCTATAGTGGGTGAAACTTGTTAATAAGCAGAAAAAACTAAATACTCTGAAAACACTAAAATCTGACATGTCCGCGTATGTGAAAAATTGAGATTTTTTCAATTTTTGAATTTTGTCTAGATTATAGGTTCAAAAGAAAGGAAACCAGTAAAAAGTACATGTTTAATGCCCACTAGCCTTTTATAGTGGGTGAAACTTGGTAATAAGCAGAAAAAACTAAATACTCTGAAAACACTCAAATCTGACATGTCCGCGTATGTGAAAAATTGAGATTTTTTCAATTTTTGAATTTTGTCTAGATTATAGGTTCAAAAGAAAGGAAACCAGTAAAAAGTACATGTTAAATGCTCACTAGCCTTATATAGTGGGTGAAACTTGTTAATAAGCAGACAAAAACTAAATACTCTGAAAACACTAAAATCTGACATGTCCGCGTATGTGAAAAATTGAGATTTTTTCAATTTTTGAATTTTGTCTAGATTATAGGTTCAAAAGAAAGGAAATCAGTAAAAAATACATGTTAAATGCACACTAGCCTTCTATAGTGGGTGAAACTTGTTAATAAGCAGACAAAAACTAAATACTCTGAAAACACTCAAATCTGACATGTCCGCGTATGTGAAAAATTGAGATTTTTTCAATTTTTGAATTTTGTCTAGATTATAGGTTCAAAAGAAAGGAAATCAGTAAAAAATACATGTTAAATGCACACTAGCCTTCTATAGTGGGTGAAACTTGGTAATAAGCAGAAAAAACTAAATACTCTGAAAACACTCAAATCTGACATGTCCGCGTATGTGAAAAATTGAGATTTTTTCAATTTTTGAATTTTGTCTAGATTATAGGTTCAAAAGAAAGGAAACCAGTAAAAAGTATATGTTAAATGCCCACTAGCCTTATATAGTGGATGAAACTTGTTAATAAGCAGAAAAAAACTAAATACTCTGAAAACACTAAAATCTGACATGTCCGCGTATGTGAAAAATTGAGATTTTTTCAATTTTGGAATTTTGTCTAGATTATAGGTTCAAAAGAAAGGAAACCAGTAAAAAGTACATGTTAAATGCTCACTAGCCTTCTATAGTGGGTGAAACTTGTTAATAAGCAGAAAAAACTAAATACTCTGAAAACACTAAAATCTGACATGTCCGCGTATGTGAAAAATTGAGATTTTTTTCAATTTTTGAATTTTGTCTAGATTATAGGTTCAAAAGAAAGGAAATCAGTAAAAAATGCATGTTAAATTCACACTAGCCTTCTATAGTGGGTGAAACTTGTTAATAAGCAGAAAAAAATAAATACTCTGAAAACACTAAAATCTGACATGTCCGCGTATGTGAAAAATTGAGATTTTTTCAATTTTTGAATTTTGTCTAGATTATAGGTTCAAAAGAAAGGAAATCAGTAAAAAATACATGTTAAACGGCACTAGCCTTCTATAGTGGGTGAAACTTGTTAATAAGCAGAAAAAACTAAATACTCTGAAAACACTAATATCTGACATGTCCGCGTATGTGAAAAATTGAGATTTTTTCAATTTTTAAATTTTGTCTAGATTATAGGTTCAAAAGAAAGGAAATCAGTAAAAAATACATGTTAAACGGCACTAGCCTTCTATAGTGACTGAAACTTGTTAATAAGCAGAAAAAACTAAATACTCTGAAAACACTCAAATCTTAAATGTCTGCGTATGTGAAAAATTGAGATTTTTTCAATTTTTTAATTTTGTCTAGATTATAGGTTCAAAAGAAAGGAAATCAGTAAAAAATACATGTTACATGCACACTAGCCTTCGATAGTGGGTGAAACTTGTTAATAAGCAGAAAAAACTAAATACTCTGAAAACACTAAAATCTGACATGTCCGTGTATGTGAAAAATTGAGATTTTTTCAATTTTTGAATTTTGTCTAGATTATAGGTTCAAAAGAAAGGAAATCAGTAAAAAATACATGTTAAATGCATACTAGCCTTCTATAGTGGGTGAAACTCGTTAATAAGGAGAAAAAACTAAATAGTCTGAAAACACTCACATCTGACATGTCCGCGTATGTGAAAAATTGAGATTTTTTCAATTTTTGAATTTTGTCTAGATTATAGGTTCAAAAGAAAGGAAACCAGTAAAAAGTACATGTTTAATGCCCACTAGCCTTTTATAGTGGGTTAAACTTGTTAATAAGCAGAAAAAACTAAATACAGTAAAACACTCAAATCTGACATGTCCGCGTATGTGAAAAATTGAGATTTTTTCAATTTTTTAATTTTGTCTAGATTATAGGTTCAAAAGAAAGGAAATCAGTAAAAAATACATGTTAAATGCACACTAGCCTTCTATAGTGTGTGAAACTTGTTAATAAACAGAAAAAACTAAATACTCTGAAAACACTAAAATCTGACATGTCCGCGTATGTGAAAAATTGAGATTTTTTCAATTTTTGAATTTTGTCTAGATTATAGGTTCAAAAGAAAGGAAATCAGTAAAAAATACATGTTAAATGCACACTAGCCTTCTATAGTGGGTGAAACTTGTTAATAAGCAGAAAAAACTAAATACTCTGAAAACACTAAAATCTGACATGTCCGCGTATGTGAAAAATTGAGATTTTTTCAATTTTTGAATTTTGTCTAGATTATAGGTTCAAAAGAAAGGAAATCAGTAAAAAATACATGTTAAACGGCACTAGCCTTCTATAGTGGGTGAAACTTGTTAATAAGCAGAAAAAACTAAATACTCTGAAAACACTAATATCTGACATGTCCGCGTATGTGAAAAATTGAGATTTTTTCAATTTTTAAATTTTGTCTAGATTATAGGTTCAAAAGAAAGGAAATCAGTAAAAAATACATGTTAAACGGCACTAGCCTTCTATAGTGGGTGAAACTTGTTAATAAGCAGAAAAAACTAAATACTCTGAAAACACTCAAATCTTAAATGTCTGCGTATGTGAAAAATTGAGATTTTTTCAATTTTTTAATTTTGTCTAGATTATAGGTTCAAAAGAAAGGAAATCAGTAAAAAATACATGTTACATGCACACTAGCCTTCGATAGTGGGTGAAACTTGTTAATAAGCAGAAAAAACTAAATACTCTGAAAACACTAAAATCTGACATGTCCGTGTATGTGAAAAATTGAGATTTTTTCAATTTTTGAATTTTGTCTAGATTATAGGTTCAAAAGAAAGGAAATCAGTAAAAAATACATGTTAAATGCATACTAGCCTTCTATAGTGGGTGAAACTCGTTAATAAGGAGAAAAAACTAAATAGTCTGAAAACACTCACATCTGACATGTCCGCGTATGTGAAAAATTGAGATTTTTTCAATTTTTGAATTTTGTCTAGATTATAGGTTCAAAAGAAAGGAAACCAGTAAAAAGTACATGTTTAATGCCCACTAGCCTTTTATAGTGGGTTAAACTTGTTAATAAGCAGAAAAAACTAAATACAGTAAAACACTCAAATCTGACATGTCCGCGTATGTGAAAAATTGAGATTTTTTCAATTTTTTAATTTTGTCTAGATTATAGGTTCAAAAGAAAGGAAATCAGTAAAAAATACATGTTAAATGCACACTAGCCTTCTATAGTGTGTGAAACTTGTTAATAAACAGAAAAAACTAAATACTCTGAAAACACTAAAATCTGACATGTCCGCGTATGTGAAAAATTGAGATTTTTTCAATTTTTGAATTTTGTCTAGATTATAGGTTCAAAAGAAAGGAAATCAGTAAAAAATACATGTTAAATGCACACTAGCCTTCTATAGTGGGTGAAACTTGTTAATAAGCAGAAAAAACTAAATACTCTGAAAACACTAAAATCTGACATGTCCGCGTATGTGAAAAATTGAGATTTTTTCAATTTTTGAATTTTGTCTAGATTATAGGTTCAAAAGAAAGGAAACCAGTAAAAAGTACATGTTAAATGCTCACTAGCCTTATATAGTGGGTGAAACTTGTTAATAAGCAGACAAAAACTAAATACTCTGAAAACACTAAAATCTGACATGTCCGCGTATGTGAAAAATTGAGATTTTTTCAATTTTTGAATTTTGTCTAGATTATAGGTTCAAAAGAAAGGAAATCAGTAAAAAATACATGTTAAATGCACACTAGCCTTCTATAGTGGGTGAAACTTGTTAATAAGCAGACAAAAACTAAATACTCTGAAAACACTAAAATCTGACATGTCCGCGTATGTGAAAAATTGAGATTGTTTTCAATTTTTGAATTTTGTCTAGATTATAGGTTCAAAAGAAAGGAAATCAGTAAAAAATGCATGTTAAATTCACACTAGCCTTCTATAGTGGGTGAAACTTGTTAATAAGCAGAAAAAAATAAATACTCTGAAAACACTAAAATCTGACATGTCCGCGTATGTGAAAAATTGAGATTTTTTCAATTTTTGAATTTTGTCTAGATTATAGGTTCAAAAGAAAGGAAATCAGTAAAAAATACATGTTAAACGGCACTAGCCTTCTATAGTGGGTGAAACTTGTTAATAAGCAGAAAAAACTAAATACTCTGAAAACACTAATATCTGACATGTCCGCGTATGTGAAAAATTGAGATTTTTTCAATTTTTAAATTTTGTCTAGATTATAGGTTCAAAAGAAAGGAAATCAGTAAAAAATACATGTTAAACGGCACTAGCCTTCTATAGTGGGTGAAACTTGTTAATAAGCAGAAAAAACTAAATACTCTGAAAACACTCAAATCTTAAATGTCTGCGTATGTGAAAAATTGAGATTTTTTCAATTTTTTAATTTTGTCTAGATTATAGGTTCAAAAGAAAGGAAATCAGTAAAAAATACATGTTACATGCACACTAGCCTTCTATAGTGGGTGAAACTTGTTAATAAGCAGAAAAAACTAAATACTCTGAAAACACTAAAATCTGACATGTCCGTGTATGTGAAAAATTGAGATTTTTTCAATTTTTGAATTTTGTCTAGATTATAGGTTCAAAAGAAAGGAAATCAGTAAAAAATACATGTTAAATGCATACTAGCCTTCTATAGTGGGTGAAACTCGTTAATAAGGAGAAAAAACTAAATAGTCTGAAAACACTCACATCTGACATGTCCGCGTATGTGAAAAATTGAGATTTTTTCAATTTTTGAATTTTGTCTAGATTATAGGTTCAAA
The DNA here is from genome assembly GCF_053919585.1 of Euprymna scolopes. Taxonomy (NCBI): domain Eukaryota; kingdom Metazoa; phylum Mollusca; class Cephalopoda; order Sepiida; family Sepiolidae; genus Euprymna; species Euprymna scolopes. Next base: position 113,309,788 of record NC_136490.1, on the reverse strand, counting down.
AGAAAGGAAACCAGTAAAAAGTACATGTTTAATGCCCACTAGCCTTTTATAGTGGGTTAAACTTGTTAATAAGCAGAAAAAACTAAATACAGTAAAACACTCAAATCTGACATGTCCGCGTCTGTGAAAAATTGAGATTTTTTCAATTTTTTAATTTTGTCTAGATTATAGGTTCAAAAGAAAGGAAATCAGTAAAAAATACATGTTAAATGCACACTAGCCTTCTATAGTGTGTGAAACTTGTTAATAAACAGAAAAAACTAAATACTCTGAAAACACTAATATCTGACATGTCCGCGTATGTGAAAAATTGAGATTTTTTCAATTTTTGAATTTTGTCTAGATTATAGGTTCAAAAGAAATGAAATCAGTAAAAAATACATGTTAAACGGCACTAGCCTTCTATAGTGGGTGAAACTTGTTAATAAGCAGAAAAAACTAAATACTCTGACAACACTAAAATCTGACATGTCCGTGTATGTGAAAAATTGAGATTTTTTCAATTTTTGAATTTTGTCTAGATTATAGGTTCAAAAGATAGGAAACCAGTAAAAAGTACATGTTTAATGCCCACTAGCCTTTTATAGTGGGTCAAACTTGTTAATAAGCAGAAAAAACTAAATACAGTAAAACACTCAAATCTGACATGTCCGCGTATGTGAAAAATTGAGATTTTTTCAATTTTTGAATTTTGTCTAGATTATAGGTTAAAAAGAAAGGAAATCAGTAAAAAATACATGTTAAATGCACACTAGCCTTCTATAGTGGGTGAAACTTGTTAATAAGCAGAAAAAACTAAATACTCTGAAAACACTAATATCTGACATGTCTGCGTATGTGAAAAATTGAGATTTTTTCAATTTTTGAATTTTGTCTAGATTATAGGTTCAAAAGAAATGAAATCAGTAAAAAATACATGTTAAACGGAACTAGCCTTCTATAGTGGGTGAAACTTGTTAATAAGCAGAAAAAACTAAATACTCTGAAAACACTCAAATCTGACATGTCCGCGTATGTGAAAAATTGAGATTTTTTCAATTTTTGAATTTTGTCTAGATTATAGGTTCAAAAGAAAGGAAATCAGTAAAAAATACATGTTAAATGCATACTAGCCTTCTATAGTGGGTGAAACTTGTTAATAAGCAGAAAAAACTAAATACTCTGAAAACACTCAAATCTGACATGTCCGTGTATGTGAAAAATTGAGATTTTTTCAATTTTTTAATTTTGTCTAGATTATAGGTTCAAAAGAAAGGAAACCAGTAAAAAGTACATGTTTAATGCCCACTAGCCTTTTATAGTGGGTTAAACTTGTTAATAAGCAGAAAAAACTAAATACAGTAAAACACTCAAATCTGACATGTCCGCGTATGTGAAAAATTGAGATTTTTTCAATTTTTGAATTTTGTCTAGATTATAGGTTCAAAAGAAAGGAAATCAGTAAAAAATACATGTTAAATGCACACTAGCCTTCTATAGTGTGTGAAACTTGTTAATAAACAGAAAAAACTAAATACTCTGAAAACACTAATATCTGACATGTCCGCGTATGTGAAAAATTGAGATTTTTTCAATTTTTGAATTTTGTCTAGATTATAGGTTCAAAAGAAATGAAATCAGTAAAAAATACATGTTAAACGGCACTAGCCTTCTATAGTGGGTGAAACTTGTTAATAAGCAGAAAAAACTAAATACTCTGACAACACTAAAATCTGACATGTCCGTGTATGTGAAAAATTGAGATTTTTTCAATTTTTGAATTTTGTCTAGATTATAGGTTCAAAAGATAGGAAACCAGTAAAAAGTACATGTTTAATGCCCACTAGCTTTTTATAGTGGGTCAAACTTGTTAATAAGCAGAAAAAAACTAAATACAGTAAAACACTCAAATCTGACATGTCCGCGTATGTGAAAAATTGAGATTTTTTCAATTTTTGAATTTTGTCTAGATTATAGGTTAAAAAGAAAGGAAATCAGTAAAAAATACATGTTAAATGCACACTAGCCTTCTATAGTGTGTGAAACTTGTTAATAAGCAGAAAAAACTAAATACTCTGAAAACACTAATATCTGACATGTCTGCGTATGTGAAAAATTGAGATTTTTTCAATTTTTGAATTTTGTCTAGATTATAGGTTCAAAAGAAATGAAATCAGTAAAAAATACATGTAAAACGGAACTAGCCTTCTATAGTGGGTGAAACTTGTAAATAAGCAGAAAAAACTAAATACTCTGAAAACACTAATATCTGACATGTGATATGTGAAAAATTGAGATTTTTTCAATTTTTGAATTTTGTCTAGATTATAGGTTCAAAAGAAATGAAATCAGTAAAAAATACATGTTAAACGGCACTAGCCTTCTATAGTGGGTGAAACTTGTTAATAAGCAGAAAAAACTAAATACTCTGACAACACTAAAATCTGACATGTCCGTGTATGTGAAAAATTGAGATTTTTTCAATTTTTGAATTTTGTCTAGATTATAGGTTCAAAAGATAGGAAACCAGTAAAAAGTACATGTTTAATGCCCACTAGCCTTTTATAGTGGGTCAAACTTGTTAATAAGCAGAAAAAACTAAATACAGTAAAACACTCAAATCTGACATGTCCGCGTATGTGAAAAATTGAGATTTTTTCAATTTTTGAATTTTGTCTAGATTATAGGTTAAAAAGAAAGGAAATCAGTAAAAAATACATGTTAAATGCACACTAGCCTTCTATAGTGTGTGAAACTTGTTAATAAGCAGAAAAAACTAAATACTCTGAAAACACTAATATCTGACATGTCTGCGTATGTGAAAAATTGAGATTTTTTCAATTTTTGAATTTTGTCTAGATTATAGGTTCAAAAGAAATGAAATCAGTAAAAAATACATGTTAAACGGAACTAGCCTTCTATAGTGGGTGAAACTTGTTAATAAGCAGAAAAAACTAAATACTCTGAAAACACTAAAATCTGACATGTCCGCGTATGTGAAAAATTGAGATTTTTTCAATTTTTGAATTTTGTCTAGATTATAGGTTCAAAAGAAAGGAAATCAGTAAAAAATACATGTTAAATGCATACTAGCCTTCTATAGTGGGTGAAACTCGTTAATAAGGAGAAAAAACTAAATACTCTGAAAACACTCAAATCTGACATGTCCGCGTATGTGAAAAATTGAGATTTTTTCAATTTTTGAATTTTGTCTAGATTATAGGTTCAAAAGAAAGGAAACCAGTAAAAAGTACATGTTAAATGCCCACTAGCATTATATAGTGGGTGAAACTTGTTAATAAGCAGACAAAAACTAAATACTCTGAAAACACTCAAATCTGACATGTCCGCGTATGTGAAAAATTGAGATTTTTTCAATTTTTGAATTTTGTCTAGATTATAGGTTCAAAAGAAAGGAAATCAGTAAAAAATACATGTTAAATGCACACTAGCCTTCTATAGTGGGTGAAACTTGTTAATAAGCAGAAAAAACTAAACACTCTGAAAACACTAAAATCTGACATGTCCGCGTATGTGAAAAATTGAGATTTTTTCAATTTTTGAATTTTGTCTAGATTATAGGTTCAAAAGAAAGGAAACCAGTAAAAAGTACATGTTTAATGCCCACTAGCCTTTTATAGTGGGTGAAACTTGTTAATAAGCAGAAAAAACTAAATACTCTGAAAACACTAAAATCTGACATGTCCGCGTATGTGAAAAATTGAGATTTTTTCAATTTTTGAATTTTGTCTAGATTATAGGTTCAAAAGAAAGGAAACCAGTAAAAAGTACATGTTAAATGCTCACTTGCCTTATATAGTGGGTGAAACTTGTTAATAAGCAGACAAAAACTAAATACTCTGAAAACACTCAAATCTGACATGTCCGCGTATGTGAAAAATTGAGATTTTTTCAATTTTTGAATTTTGTCTAGATTATAGGTTCAAAAGAAAGGAAATCAGTAAAAAATACATGTTAAATGCACACTAGCCTTCTATAGTGGGTGAAACTTGTTAATAAGCAGACAAAAACTAAATACTCTGAAAACACTCAAATCTGACATGTCCGCGTATGTGAAAAATTGAGATTTTTTCAATTTTTGAATTTTGTCTAGATTATAGGTTCAAAAGAAAGGAAATCAGTAAAAAATACATGTTAAATGCATACTAGCCTTCTATAGTGGGTGAAACTCGTTAATAAGGAGAAAAAACTAAATACTTTGAAAACACTCAAATCTGACATGTCCGCGTATGTGAAAAATTGAGATTTTTTCAATTTTTGAATTTTGTCTAGATTATAGGTTCAAAAGAAAGGAAACCAGAAAAAAGTACATGTTAAATGCCCACTAGCCTTATATAGTGGATGAAACTTGTTAATAAGCAGAAAAAAACTAAATACTCTGAAAACACTCAAATCTGACATGTCCGCGTATGTGAAAAATTGAGATTTTTTCAATTTTTGAATTTTGTCTAGATTATAGGTTCAAAAGAAAGGAAACCAGTAAAAAGTACATGTTAAATGCACACTAGCCTTCTATAGTGGGTGAAACTTGTTAATAAGCAGAAAAAACTAAATACTCTGAAAACACTAAAATCTGACATGTCCGCGTATGTGAAAAATTGAGATTTTTTCAATTTTTGAATTTTGTCTAGATTATAGGTTCAAAAGAAAGGAAACCAGTAAAAAGTACATGTTAAATGCACACTAGCCTTCTATAGTGGGTGAAACTTGTTAATAAGCAGAAAAAACTAAATACTCTGAAAACACTAAAATCTGACATGTCCGCGTATGTGAAAAATTGAGATTTTTTCAATTTTTGAATTTTGTCTAGATTATAGGTTCAAAAGAAAGGAAACCAGTAAAAAGTACATGTTTAATGCCCACTAGCCTTTTATAGTGGGTGAAACTTGTTAATAAGCAGAAAAAACTAAATACTCTGAAAACACTAAAATCTGACATGTCCGCGTATGTGAAAAATTGAGATTTTTTCAATTTTTGAATTTTGTCTAGATTATAGGTTCAAAAGAAAGGAAACCAGTAAAAAGTACATGTTAAATGCTCACTAGCCTTCTATAGTGGGTGAAACTTGTTAATAAGCAGACAAAAACTAAATACTCTGAAAACACTCAAATCTGACATGTCCGCGTATGTGAAAAATTGAGATTTTTTCAATTTTTGAATTTTGTCTAGATTATAGGTTCAAAAGAAAGGAAATCAGTAAAAAATACATGTTAAATGCACACTAGCCTTCTATAGTGGGTGAAACTTGTTAATAAGCAGACAAAAACTAAATACTCTGAAAACACTCAAATCTGACATGTCCGCATATGTGAAAAATTGAGATTTTTTCAATTTTTGAATTTTGTCTAGATTATAGGTTCAAAAGAAAGGAAATCAGTAAAAAATACATGTTAAATGCATACTAGCCTTCTATAGTGGGTGAAACTCGTTAATAAGGAGAAAAAACTAAATACTCTGAAAACACTCAAATCTGACATGTCCGCGTATGTGAAAAATTGAGATTTTTTCAATTTTTGAATTTTGTCTAGATTATAGGTTCAAAAGAAAGGAAACCAGTAAAAAGTACATGTTAAATGCCCATTAGCCTTATATAGTGGATGAAACTTGTTAATAAGCAGAAAAAAACTAAATACTCTGAAAACACTCAAATCTGACATGTCCGCGTATGTGAAAAATTGAGATTTTTTCAATTTTTGAATTTTGTCTAGATTATAGGTTCAAAAGAAAGGAAACCAGTAAAAAGTACATGTTAAATGCACACTAGCCTTCTATAGTGGGTGAAACTTGTTAATAAGCAGAAAAAACTAAATACAGTAAAACACTCAAATCTGACATGTCCGCGTATGTGAAAAATTGAGATTTTTTCAATTTTTTAATTTTGTCTAGATTATAGGTTCAAAAGAAAGGAAATCAGTAAAAAATACATGTTAAATGCACACTAGCCTTCTATAGTGTGTGAAACTTGTTAATAAACAGAAAAAACTAAATACTCTGAAAACACTAATATCTGACATGTCCGCGTATGTGAAAAATTGAGATTTTTTCAATTTTTGAATTTTGTCTAGATTATAGGTTCAAAAGAAAGGAAATCAGTAAAAAATACATGTTAAACGGCACTAGCCTTCTATAGTGGGTGAAACTTGTTAATAAGCAGAAAAAACTAAATACTCTGACAACACTAAAATCTGACATGTCCGTGTATGTGAAAAATTGAGATTTTTTCAATTTTTGAATTTTGTCTAGATTATAGGTTCAAAAGATAGGAAACCAGTAAAAAGTACATGTTTAATGCTCACTAGCCTTTTATAGTGGGTCAAACTTGTTAATAATCAGAAAAAACTAAATACAGTAAAACACTCAAATCTGACATGTCCGCGTATGTGAAAAATTGAGATTTTTTCAATTTTTGAATTTTGTCTAGATTATAGGTTAAAAAGAAAGGAAATCAGTAAAAAATACATGTTAAACGGAACTAGCCTTCTATAGTGTGTGAAACTTGTTAATAAGCAGAAAAAACTAAATACTCTGAAAACACTAATATCTGACATGTCTGCGTATGTGAAAAATTGAGATTTTTTCAATTTTTGAATTTTGTCTAGATTATAGGTTCAAAAGAAATGAAATCAGTAAAAAATACATGTTAAACGGAACTAGCCTTCTATAGTGGGTGAAACTTGTTAATAAGCAGAAAAAACTAAATACTCTGAAAACACTCAAATCTGACATGTCCGCGTATGTGAAAAATTGAGATTTTTTCAATTTTTGAATTTTGTCTAGATTATAGGTTCAAAAGAAAGGAAATCAGTAAAAAATACATGTTAAATGCATACTAGCCTTCTATAGTGGGTGAAACTCGTTAATAAGGAGAAAAAACTAAATACTCTGAAAACACTCAAATCTGACATGTCCGCGTATGTGAAAAATTGAGATTTTTTCAATTTTTGAATTTTGTCTAGATTATAGGTTCAAAAGAAAGGAAACCAGTAAAAAGTACATGTTAAATGCCCACTAGCCTTATATAGTGGGTGAAACTTGTTAATAAGCAGACAAAAACTAAATACTCTGAAAACACTCAAATCTGACATGTCCGCGTATGTGAAAAATTGAGATTTTTTCAATTTTTGAATTTTGTCTAGATTATAGGTTCAAAAGAAAGGAAATCAGTAAAAAATACATGTTAAATGCACACTAGCCTTCTATAGTGGGTGAAACTTGTTAATAAACAGAAAAAACTAAATACTCTGAAAACACTAAAATCTGACATGTCCGCGTATGTGAAAAATTGAGATTTTTTTCAATTTTTGAATTTTGTCCTGATTATAGGTTCAAAAGAAAGGAAATCAGTAAAAAATGCATGTTAAATTCACACTAGCCTTCTATAGTGGGTGAAACTTGTTAATAAGCAGAAAAAACTAAATACTCTGAAAACACTCAAATCTGACATGTCCACGTATGTGAAAAATTGAGATTTTTTCAATTTTTGAATTTTGTCTAGATTATAGGTTCAAAAGAAAGGAAACCAGTAAAAAGTACATGTTTAATGCCCACTAGCCTTTTATAGTGGGTGAAACTTGTTAATAAGCAGAAAAAACTAAATACAGTAAAACACTCAAATCTGACATGTCCGCGTATGTGAAAAATTGAGATTTTTTCAATTTTTGAATTTTGTCTAGATTATAGGTTCAAAAGAAAGGAAATCAGTAAAAAATACATGTTAAATGCACACTAGCCTTCTATAGTGTGTGAAACTTTTTAATAAGCAGAAAAAACTAAATACTCTGAAAACACTAATATCTGACATGTCCGCGTATGTGAAAAATTGAGATTTTTTCAACTTTTTAATTTTGTCTAGATTATAGGTTCAAAAGAAAGGAAATCAGTAAAAAATACATGTAAAACGGCACTAGCCTTCTATAGTGGGTGAAACTTGTTAATAAGCAGAAAAAACTAAATACTCTGAAAACACTCAAATCTTAAATGTCTGCGTATGTGAAAAATTGAGATTTTTTCAATTTTTGAATTTTGTCTAGATTATAGGTTCAAAAGAAAGGAAATCAGTAAAAAATACATGTTAAATGCATACTAGTCTTCTATAGTGGGTGAAACTCGTTAATAAGGAGAAAAAACTAAATAGTCTTAAAACACTCACATCTGACATGTCCGCGTATGTGAAAAATTGAGATTTTTTCAATTTTTGAATTTTGTCTAGATTATAGGTTCAAAAGAAAGGAAATCAGTAAAAAATGCATGTTAAATTCACACTAGCCTTCTATAGTGGGTGAAACTTGTTAATAAGCAGAAAAAACTAAATACTCTGAAAACACTAAAATCTGACATGTCCGCGTATGTGAAAAATTGAGATTTTTTCAATTTTTGAATTTTGTCTAGATTATAGGTTCAAAAGAAAGGAAACCAGTAAAAAGTACATGTTTAATGCCTACTAGCCTTTTATAGTGGGTGAAACTTGTTAATAAGCAGAAAAAACTAAATACAGTAAAACACTCAAATCTGACATGTCCGCGTATGTGAAAAATTGAGAGTTTTTCAATTTTTGAATTTTGTCTAGATTATAGGTTCAAAAGAAAGGAAATCAGTAAAAAATACATGTTAAATGCACACTAGCCTTCTATAGTGTGTGAAACTTGTTAATAAACAGAAAATACTAAATACTCGGAAAACACTAATATCTGACATGTCCGCGTATGTGAAAAATTGAGATTTTTTCAATTTTTGAATTTTGTCTAGATTATAGGTTCAAAAGAAATGAAATCAGTAAAAAATACATGTTAAACGGCACTAGCCTTCTATAGTGGGTGAAACTTGTTAATAAGCAGAAAAAACTAAATACTCTGACAACACTAAAATCTGACATGTCCGTGTATGTGAAAAATTGAGATTTTTTCAATTTTTGAATTTTGTCTAGATTATAGGTTCAAAAGATAGGAAACCAGTAAAAAGTACATGTTTAATGCCCACTAGCCTTTTATAGTGGGTGAAACTTGTTAATAAGCAGAAAAAACTAAATACAGTAAAACACTCAAATCTGACATGTCCGCGTATGTGAAAAATTGAGATTTTTTCAATTTTTTAATTTTGTCTAGATTATAGGTTCAAAAGAAAGGAAATCAGTAAAAAATACATGTTAAATGCACACTAGCCTTCTATAGTGTGTGAAACTTGTTAATAAGCAGAAAAAACTAAATACTCTGAAAACACTAATATCTGACATGTCCGCGTATGTGAAAAATTGAGATTTTTTCAATTTTTGACTTTTGTCTAGATTATAGGTTCAAAAGAAAGGAAATCAGTAAAAAATACATGTTAAACGGCACTAGCCTTCTATAGTGGGTGAAACTTGTTTATAAGCAGAAAAAACTAAATACTCTGAAAACACTCAAATCTTAAATGTCTGCGTATGTGAAAAATTGAGATTTTTTCAATTTTTTAATTTTGTCTAGATTATAGGTTCAAAAGAAAGGAAATCAGTAAAAAATACATGTTACATGCACACTAGCCTTCTATAGTGGGTGAAACTTGTTAATAAGCAGAAAAAACTAAATACTCTGAAAACACTCAAATCTGACATGTCCGTGTATGTGAAAAATTGAGATTTTTTCAATTTTTGACTTTTGTCTAGATTATAGGTTCAAAAGAAAGGAAATCAGTAAAAAATACATGTTAAATGCATACTAGCCTTCTATAGTGGGTGAAACTCGTTAATAAGGAGAAAAAACTAAATAGTCTGAAAACACTCACATCTGACATGTCCGCGTATGTGAAAAATTGAGATTTTTTCAATTTTTGAATTTTGTCTAGATTATAGGTTCAAAAGAAAGGAAATCAGTAAAAAATGCATGTTAAATTAACACTAGCCTTCTATAGTGGGTGAAACTTGTTAATAAGCAGAAAAAACTAAATACTCTGAAAACACTAAAATCTGACATGTCCGCGTATGTGAAAAATTGAGATTTTTTCAATTTTTGAATTTTGTCTAGATTATAGGTTCAAAAGAAAGGAAACCAGTAAAAAGTACATGTTTAATGCCCACTAGCCTTTTATAGTGGGTGAAACTTGTTAATAAGCAGAAAAAACTAAATACTAAAACACTCAAATCTGACATGTCCGCGTATGTGAAAAATTGAGATTTTTTCAATTTTTGAATTTTGTCTAGATTATAGGTTCAAAAGAAAGGAAATCAGTAAAAAATACATGTTAAACGGCACTAGCCTTCTATAGTGGGTGAAACTTGTTAATAAGCAGAAAAAACTAAATACTCTGACAACACTAAAATCTGACATATCCGTGTATGTGAAAAATTGAGATTTTTTCAATTTTTGAATTTTGTCTAGATTATAGGTTCAAAAGATAGGAAACCAGTAAAAAGTACATGTTTAATGCCCACTAGCCTTTTATAGTGGGTCAAACTTGTTAATAAGCAGAAAAAACTAAATACAGTAAAACACTCAAATCTGACATGTCCGCGTATGTGAAAAATTGAGATTTTTTCAATTTTTGAATTTTGTCTAGATTATAGGTTAAAAAGAAAGGAAATCAGTAAAAAATACATGTTAAATGCACACTAGCCTTCTATAGTGTGTGAAACTTGTTAATAAGCAGAAAAAACTAAATACTCTGAAAACACTAATATCTGACATGTCCGCGTATGTGAAAAATTGAGATTTTTTCAATTTTTGAATTTTGTCTAGATTATAGGTTCAAAAGAAATGAAATCAGTAAAAAATACATGTTAAACGGAACTAGCCTTCTATAGTGGGTGAAACTTGTTAATAAGCAGAAAAAACTAAATACTCTGAAAACACTCAAATCTGACATGTCCGCGTATGTGAAAAATTGAGATTTTTTCAATTTTTGAATTTTGTCTAGATTATAGGTTCAAAAGAAAGGAAATCAGTAAAAAATACATGTTAAATGCATACTAGCCTTCTATAGTGGGTGAAACTCGTTAATAAGGAGAAAAAACTAAATACTCTGAAAACACTCAAATCTGACATGTCCGCGTATGTGAAAAATTGAGATTTTTTCAATTTTTGAATTTTGTCTAGATTATAGGTTCAAAAGAAAGGAAATCAGTAAAAAATACATGTTAAATGCACACTAGCCTTCTATAGTGGGTGAAACTTGTTAATAAGCAGAAAAAACTAAATACTCTGAAAACACTAAAATCTGACATGTCCGCGTATGTGAAAAATTGAGATTTTTTTCAATTTTTGAATTTTGTCTAGATTATAGGTTCAAAAGAAAGGAAATCAGTAAAAAATGCATGTTAAATTCACACTATACTTCTATAGTGGGTGAAACTTGTTAATAAGCAGAAAAAACTAAATACTCTGAAAACACTTAAATCTGACATGTCTGCGTATGTGAAAAATTGAGATTTTTTCAATTTTTGAATTTTGTCTAGATTATAGGTTCAAAAGAAATGAAATCAGTAAAAAATACATGTTAAACGGAACTAGCCTTCTATAGTGGGTGAAACTTGTTAATAAGCAGAAAAAACTAAATACTCTGAAAACACTCAAATCTGACATGTCCGCGTATGTGAAAAATTGAGATTTTTTCAATTTTTGAATTTTGTCTAGATTATAGGTTCAAAAGAAAGGAAATCAGTAAAAAATACATGTTAAATGCATACTAGCCTTCTATAGTGGGTGAAACTCGTTAATAAGGAGAAAAAACTAAATACTCTGAAAACACTCAAATCTGACATGTCCGCGTATGTGAAAAATTGAGATTTTTTCAATTTTTGAATTTTGTCTAGATTATAGGTTCAAAAGAAAGGAAACCAGTAAAAAGTACATGTTAAATGCCCACTAGCCTTATATAGTGGGTGAAACTTGTTAATAAGCAGACAAAAACTAAATACTCTGAAAACACTCAAATCTGACATGTCCGCGTATGTGAAAAATTGAGATTTTTTCAATTTTTGAATTTTGTCTAGATTATAGGTTCAAAAGAAAGGAAATCAGTAAAAAATACATGTTAAATGCACACTAGCCTTCTATAGTGGGTGAAACTTGTTAATAAACAGAAAAAACTAAATACTCTGAAAACACTAAAATCTGACATGTCCGCGTATGTGAAAAATTGAGATTTTTTTCAATTTTTGAATTTTGTCTAGATTATAGGTTCAAAAGAAAGGAAATCAGTAAAAAATGCATGTTAAATTCATACTAGCCTTCTATAGTGGGTGAAACTTGTTAATAAGCAGAAAAAACTAAATACTCTGAAAACACTCAAATCTGACATGTTTACGTATGTGAAAAATTGAGATTTTTTCAATTTTTGAATTTTGTCTAGATTATAGGTTCAAAAGAAAGGAAACCAGTAAAAAGTACATGTTTAATGCCCACTAGCCTTTTATAGTGGGTGAAACTTGTTAATAAGCAGAAAAAACTAAATACAGTAAAACACTCAAATCTGACATGTCCGCGTATGTGAAAAATTGAGATTGTTTCAATTTTTGAATTTTGTCTAGATTATAGGTTCAAAAGAAAGGAAATCAGTAAAAAATACATGTTAAATGCACACTAGCCTTCTATAGTGTGTGAAACTTTTTAATAAGCAGAAAAAACTAAATACTCTGAAAACACTAATATCTGACATGTCCGCGTATGTGAAAAATTGAGATTTTTTCAACTTTTTAATTTTGTCTAGATTATAGGTTCAAAAGAAAGGAAATCAGTAAAAAATACATGTAAAACGGCACTAGCCTTCTATAGTGGGTGAAACTTGTTAATAAGCAGAAAAAACTAAATACTCTGAAAACACTCAAATCTTAAATGTCTGCGTATGTGAAAAATTGAGATTTTTTCAATTTTTGAATTTTGTCTAGATTATAGGTTCAAAAGAAAGGAAATCAGCAAAAAATACATGTTACATGCACACTAGCCTTCTATAGTGGGTGAAACTTGTTAATAAGCAGAAAAAACTAAATACTCTAAAAACACTCAAATCTGACATGTCCGTGTATGTGAAAAATTGAGATTTTTTCAATTTTTGAATTTTGTCTAGATTATAGGTTCAAAAGAAAGGAAATCAGTAAAAAATACATGTTAAATGCATACTAGTCTTCTATAGTGGGTGAAACTCGTTAATAAGGAGAAAAAACTAAATAGTCTTAAAACACTCACATCTGACATGTCCGCGTATGTGAAAAATTGAGATTTTTTCAATTTTTGAATTTTGTCTAGATTATAGGTTCAAAAGAAAGGAAATCAGTAAAAAATGCATGTTAAATTCACACTAGCCTTCTATAGTGGGTGAAACTTGTTAATAAGCAGAAAAAACTAAATACTCTGAAAACACTCAAATCTGACATGTCCGCGTATGTGAAAAATTGAGATTTTTTCAATTTTTGAATTTTGTCTAGATTATAGGTTCAAAAGAAAGGAAACCAGTAAAAAGTACATGTTTAATGCCCACTAGCCTTTTATAGTGGGTGAAACTTGTTAATAAGCAGAAAAAACTAAATACAGTAAAACACTCAAATCTGACATGTCCGCGTATGTGAAAAATTGAGAGTTTTTCAATTTTTGAATTTTGTCTAGATTATAGGTTCAAAAGAAAGGAAATCAGTAAAAAATACATGTTAAATGCACACTAGCCTTCTATAGTGTTTGAAACTTGTTAATAAACAGAAAATACTAAATACTCGGAAAACACTAATATCTGACATGTCCGCGTATGTGAAAAATTGAGATTTTTTCAATTTTTGAATTTTGTCTAGATTATAGGTTCAAAAGAAAGGAAATCAGTAAAAAATACATGTTAAACGGCACTAGCCTTCTATAGTGGGTGAAACTTGTTAATAAGCAGAAAAAACTAAATACTCTGACAACACTAAAATCTGACATGTCCGTGTATGTGAAAAATTGAGATTTTTTCAATTTTTGAATTTTGTCTAGATTATAGGTTCAAAAGATAGGAAACCAGTAAAAAGTACATGTTTAATGCCCACTAGCCTTTTATAGTGGGTGAAACTTGTTAATAAGCAGAAAAAACTAAATACAGTAAAACACTCAAATCTGACATGTCCGCGTATGTGAAAAATTGAGATTTTTTCAATTTTTTAATTTTGTCTAGATTATAGGTTCAAAAGAAAGGAAATCAGTAAAAAATACATGTTAAATGCACACTAGCCTTCTATAGTGTGTGAAACTTGTTAATAAGCAGAAAAAACTAAATACTCTGAAAACACTAATATCTGACATGTCCGCGTATGTGAAAAATTGAGATTTTTTCAATTTTTGACTTTTGTCTAGATTATAGGTTCAAAAGAAAGGAAATCAGTAAAAAATACATGTTAAACGGCACTAGCCTTCTATAGTGGGTGAAACTTGTTAATAAGCAGAAAAAACTAAATACTCTGAAAACACTCAAATCTTAAATGTCTGCGTATGTGAAAAATTGAGATTTTTTCAATTTTTTAATTTTGTCTAGATTATAGGTTCAAAAGAAAGGAAATCAGTAAAAAATACATGTTACATGCACACTAGCCTTCTATAGTGGGTGAAACTTGTTAATAAGCAGAAAAAACTAAATACTCTGAAAACACTCAAATCTGACATGTCCGTGTATGTGAAAAATTGAGATTTTTTCAATTTTTGAATTTTGTCTAGATTATAGGTTCAAAAGAAAGGAAATCAGTAAAAAATACATGTTAAATGCATACTAGCCTTCTATAGTGGGTGAAACTCGTTAATAAGGAGAAAAAACTAAATAGTCTGAAAACACTCACATCTGACATGTCCGCGTATGTGAAAAATTGAGATTTTTTCAATTTTTGAATTTTGTCTAGATTATAGGTTCAAAAGAAAGGAAATCAGTAAAAAATGCATGTTAAATTAACACTAGCCTTCTATAGTGGGTGAAACTTGTTAATAAGCAGAAAAAACTAAATACTCTGAAAACACTAAAATCTGACATGTCCGCGTATGTGAAAAATTGAGATTTTTTCAATTTTTGAATTTTGTCTAGATTATAGGTTCAAAAGAAAGGAAACCAGTAAAAAGTACATGTTTAATGCCCACTAGCCTTTTATAGTGGGTGAAACTTGTTAATAAGCAGAAAAAACTAAATACTAAAACACTCAAATCTGACATGTCCGCGTATGTGAAAAATTGAGATTTTTTCAATTTTTGAATTTTGTCTAGATTATAGGTTCAAAAGAAAGGAAATCAGTAAAAAATACATGTTAAACGGCACTAGCCTTCTATAGTGGGTGAAACTTGTTAATAAGCAGAAAAAACTAAATACTCTGACAACACTAAAATCTGACATATCCGTGTATGTGAAAAATTGGGATTTTTTCAATTTTTGAATTTTGTCTAGATTATAGGTTCAAAAGATAGGAAACCAGTAAAAAGTACATGTTTAATGCCCACTAGCCTTTTATAGTGGGTCAAACTTGTTAATAAGCAGAAAAAACTAAATACAGTAAAACACTCAAATCTGACATGTCCGCGTATGTGAAAAATTGAGATTTTTTCAATTTTTGAATTTTGTCTAGATTATAGGTTAAAAAGAAAGGAAATCAGTAAAAAATACATGTTAAATGCACACTAGCCTTCTATAGTGTGTGAAACTTGTTAATAAGCAGAAAAAACTAAATACTCTGAAAACACTAATATCTGACATGTCCGCGTATGTGAAAAATTGAGATTTTTTCAATTTTTGAATTTTGTCTAGATTATAGGTTCAAAAGAAATGAAATCAGTAAAAAATACATGTTAAACGGAACTAGCCTTCTATAGTGGGTGAAACTTGTTAATAAGCAGAAAAAACTAAATACTCTGAAAACACTCAAATCTGACATGTCCGCGTATGTGAAAAATTGAGATTTTTTCAATTTTTGAATTTTGTCTAGATTATAGGTTCAAAAGAAAGGAAATCAGTAAAAAATACATGTTAAATGCATACTAGCCTTCTATAGTGGGTGAAACTCGTTAATAAGGAGAAAAAACTAAATACTCTGAAAACACTCAAATCTGACATGTCCGCGTATGTGAAAAATTGAGATTTTTTCAATTTTTGAATTTTGTCTAGATTATAGGTTCAAAAGAAAGGAAATCAGTAAAAAATACATGTTAAATGCACACTAGCCTTCTATAGTGGGTGAAACTTGTTAATAAGCAGAAAAAACTAAATACTCTGAAAACACTAAAATCTGACATGTCCGCGTATGTGAAAAATTGAGATTTTTTTCAATTTTTGAATTTTGTCTAGATTATAGGTTCAAAAGAAAGGAAATCAGTAAAAAATGCATGTTAAATTCACACTATACTTCTATAGTGGGTGAAACTTGTTAATAAGCAGAAAAAACTAAATACTCTGAAAACACTTAAATCTGACATGTCCGCGTATGTGAAAAATTGAGATTTTTTCAATTTTTGAATTTTGTCTAGATTATAGGTTCAAAAGAAAGGAAACCAGTAAAAAGTACATGTTTAATGCCCACTAGCCTTTTATAGTCAGTGAAATTTGTTAATAAGCAGAAAAAACTAAATACAGTAAAACACTCAAATCTGACATGTCCGCGTATGTGAAAAATTAAGATTTTTTCAATTTTTGAATTTTGTCTAGATTATAGGTTCAAAAGAAAGGAAATCAGTAAAAAATACATGTTAAATGCACACTAGCCTTCTATAGTGTGTGAAACGTGTTAATAAGCAGAAAAAACTAAATACTCTGAAAACACTAATATCTGAAATGTCCGCGTATGTGAAAAATTGAGATTTTTTCAATTTTTGAATTTTGTCTAGATTATAGGTTCAAAAGAAAGGAAATCAGTAAAAAATACATGTTAAACGGCCCTAGCCTTCTATAGTGGGTGAAACTTGTTAATAAGCAGAAAAAACTAAATACTCTGAAAACACTAAAATCTGACATGTCCGTGTATGTGAAAAATTGAGATTTTTTCAATTTTTGAATTTTGTCTAGATTATAGGTTCAAAAGGAAGAAAATCAGTAAAAAATACATGTTAAATGCACACTAGCCTTCTATAGTTGGTGAAACTTGTTAATAAGCAGAAAAAACTAAATACTCTGAAAACACTAAAATCTGACATGTCCGCGTATGTGAAAAATTGAGATTTTTTCAATTTTTGAATTTTGTCTAGATTATAGGTTCAAAAGATAGGAAACCAGTAAAAAGTACATGTTTAATGCCCACTAGCCTTTTATAGGTGGTGAAACTTGTTAATAAGCAGAAAAAACTAAATACAGTAAAACACTCAAATCTGACATGTCCGCGTATGTTAAAAATTGAGATTTTTTCAATTTTTGAATTTTGTCTAGATTATAGGTTCAAAAGAAATGAAATCAGTAAAAAATACATGTTAAACGGCACTAGCCTTCTATAGTGGGTGAAACTTGTTAATAAGCAGAAAAAACTAAATACTCTGAAAACACTCAAATCTGACATGTCCGCGTATGTGAAAAATTGAGATTTTTTCAATTTTTGAATTTTGTCTAGATTATAGGTTCAAAAGAAAGGAAATCAGTAAAAAATACATGTTAAATGCATACTAGCCTTCAATAGTGGGTGAAACTCGCTAATAAGGAGAAAAAACTAAATACTCTGAAAACACTCAAATCTGACATGTCCGCGTATGTGAAAAATTGAGATTTTTTCAATTTTTGAATTTTGTCTAGATTATAGGTTCAAAAGAAAGGAAACCAGTAAAAAGTACATGTACATGCCCACTAGCCTTATATAGTGGGTGAAACTTGTTAATAAGCAGACAAGAACTAAATACTCTGAAAACACTCAAATCTGACATGTCCGCGTATGTGAAAAATTGAGATTTGTTCAATTTTTGAATTTTGTCTAGATTATAGGTTCAAAAGAAAGGAAATCAGTAAAACATACATGTTGTATGCACACTAGCCTTCTATAGTGGGTGAAACTTGTTAATAAGCAGAAAAAACTAAATACTCTGAAAACACTAAAATCTGACATGTCCGCGTATGTGAAAAATTGAGATTTTTTCAATTTTTGAATTTTGTCTAGATTATAGGTTCAAAAGAAAGGAAATCAGTAAAAAATACATGTTAAATGCACACTAGCCTTCTATAGTGTGTGAAACTTGTTAATAAACAGAAAAAACTAAATACTCTGAAAACACTAATATCTGACATGTCCGCGTATGTGAAAAATTGAGATTTTTTCAATTTTTGAATTTTGTCTAGATTATAGGTTCAAAAGAAATGAAATCAGTAAAAAATACTTGTTAAACGGCACTAGCCTTCTATAGTGGGTGAAACTTGTAAATAAGCAGAAAAAACTAAATACTCTGACAACACTAAAATCTGACATGTCCGTGTATGTGAAAAATTGAGATTTTTTCAATTTTTGAATTTTGTCTAGATTATAGGTTCAAAAGATAGGAAACCAGTAAAAAGTACATGTTTAATGCCCTCTAGCCTTTTATAGTGGGTGAAACTTGTTAATAAGCAGAAAAAAAAAAATACAGTAAAACACTCAAATCTGACATGTCCGCGTATGTGAAAAATTGAGATTTTTTCAATTTTTGAATTTTGTCTAGATTATAGGTTCAAAAGGAAGGAAATCAGTAAAAAATACATGTTAAATGCACACTAGCCTTCTATAGTTGGGGAAACTTGTTAATAAGCAGAAAAAACTAAATACTCTGAAAACACTCAAATCTGACATGTCCGCGTATGTGAAAAATTGAGATTTTTTCAATTTTTGAATTTTGTCTAGATTATAGGTTCAAAAGAAAGGAAATCAGTAAAAAATACATGTTAAATGCACACTAGCCTTCTATAGAGGGTGAAACTTGGTAATAAGCAGAAAAAACTAAATACTCTGAAAACACTAAAATCTGACATGTCCGCGTATGTGAAAAATTGAGATTTTTTCAATTTTTGAATTTTGTCTAGATTATAGGTTCAAAAGATAGGAAACCAGTAAAAAGTACATGTTTAATGCCCACTAGCCTTTTATAGGTGGTGAAACTTGTTAATAAGCAGAAAAAACTAAATACAGTAAAACACTCAAATCTGACATGTCCGCGTATGTTAAAAATTGAGATTTTTTCAATTTTTGAATTTTGTCTAGATTATAGGTTCAAAAGAAATGAAATCAGTAAAAAATACATGTTAAACGGCACTAGCCTTCTATAGTGGGTTAAACTTGTTAATAAGCAGAAAAAACTAAATACTCTGAAAACACTCAAATCTGACATGTCCGCGTATGTGAAAAATTGAGATTTTTTCAATTTTTGAATTTTGTCTAGATTATAGGTTCAAAAGAAAGGAAATCAGTAAAAAATACATGTTAAATGCATACTAGCCTTCTATAGTGGGTGAAACTCGTTAATAAGGAGAAAAAACTAAATACTCTGAAAACACTCAAATCTGACATGTCCGCGTATGTGAAAAATTGAGATTTTTTCAATTTTGGAATTTTGTCTAGATTATAGGTTCAAAAGAAAGGAAATCAGTAAAAAATACATTTTAAATGCTCACTAGCCTTCTACAGTTAGTGAAACTTGTTAATAAGCAGAAAAAAACTAAATACTCTTAAAACACTCAAATCTGACATGTCCGCGTATGTGAAAAATTGAGATTTTTTCAATTTTTGAATTTTGTCTAGATTATAGGTTCAAAAGAAAGGAAACCAGTAAAAAGAACATGTTTAATGCCCACTAGCCTTTTATAGTGGGTTAAACTTGTTAATAAGCAGAAAAAACTAAATACAGTAAAACACTCAAATCTGACATGTCCGCGTATGTGAAAAATTGAGATTTTTTCAATTTTTGAATTTTGTCTAGATTATAGGTTCAAAAGAAAGGAAACCAGTAAAAAGTACATGTTAAATGCCCACTAGCCTTATATAGTGGGTGAAACTTGTTAATAAGCAGACAAGAACTAAATACTCTGAAAACACTCAAATCTGACATGTCCGCGTATGTGAAAAATTGAGATTTTTTCAATTTTTGAATTTTGTCTAGATTATAGGTTCAAAAGAAAGGAAACCAGTAAAAAGTACATGTTTAATGCCCACTAGCCTTTTATAGTGGGTGAAACTTGTTAATAAGCAGAAAAAGCTAAATACTCTGAAAACACTAAAATCTGACATGTCCGCGTATGTGAAAAATTGAGATTTTTTCAATTTTTGAATTTTGTCTAGATTATAGGTTCAAAAGAAAGGAAACCAGTAAAAAGTACATGTTTAATGCCCACTAGCCTTTTATAGTGGGTGAAACTTGTAAATAAGCAGAAAAAACTAAATACAGTAAAACACTCAAATCTGACATGTCCGCGTATGTGAAAAATTGAGATTTTTTCAATTTTTTAATTTTGTCTAGACTATAGGTTCAAAAGAAAGGAAATCAGTAAAAAATACATGTTAAATGCACACTAGCCTTCTATAGTGTGTGAAACTTGTTAATAAACAGAAAAAACTAAATACTCTGAAAACACTAATATCTGACATGTCCGCGTATGTGAAAAATTGAGATTTTTTCAATTTTTGAATTTTGTCTAGATTATAGGTTCAAAAGAAAGGAAATCAGTAAAAAATACATGTTAAACGGCACTAGCCTTCTATAGTGGGTGAAACTTGTTAATAAGCAGAAAAAACTAAATACTCTGAAAACACTAAAATCTGACATGTCCGCGTATGTGAAAAATTGAGATTTTTTCAATTTTTGAATTTTGTCTAGATTATAGGTTCAAAAGAAATGAAATCAGTAAAAAATACATGTTAAACGGCACTAGCCTTCTATAGTGGGTGAAACTTGTTAATAAGCAGAAAAAACTAAATACTCTGAAAACACTAAAATCTGACATGTCCGCGTATGTGAAAAATTGAGATTTTTTCAATTTTTGAATTTTGTCTAGATTATAGGTTCAAAAGAAAGGAAATCAGTAAAAAATACATGTTAAATGCACACTAGCCTTCTATAGTGGGTGAAACTTGTTAATAAGAAGAAAAAACTAAATACTCTGAAAACACTAAAATCTGACATGTCCGCGTATGTGAAAAATTGAGATTTTTTAAATTTTTGAATTTTGTCTAGATTATAGGTTCAAAAGAAAGGAAACCAGTAAAAAGTACATGTTTAATGCCCACTAGCCTTTTATAGTGGGTGAAACTTGTTAATAAGCAGAAAAAGCTAAATACAGTAAAACACTCAAATCTGACATGTCCGCGTATGTGAAAAATTGAGATTTTTTCAATTTTTGAATTTTGTCTAGATTATAGGTTCAAAAGAAAGGAAATCAGTAAAAAATACATGTTAAATGCACACTAGCCTTCTATAGTCTGTGAAACTTGTTAATAAACAGAAAAAACTAAATACTCTGAAAACACTAATATCTGACATGTCCGCGTATGTGAAAAATTGAGATTTTTTCAATTTTTTAATTTTGTCTAGATTATAGGTTCAAAAGAAAGGAAATCAGTAAAAAATACATGTTAAACGGCACTAGCCTTCTATAGTGGGTGAAACTTGTTAATAAGCAGAAAAAACTAAATACTCTGAAAACACTAAAATCTGACATGTCCGCGTATGTGAAAAATTGAGATTTTTTCAATTTTTGAATTTTGTCTAGATTATAGGTTCAAAAGAAAGGAAACCAGTAAAAAGTACATGTTTAATGCCCACTAGCCTTTTATAGTGGGTGAAACTTGTTAATAAGCAGAAAAAACTAAATACAGTAAAACACTCAAATCTGACATGTCCGCGTATGTGAAAAATTGAGATTTTTTCAATTTTTGAATTTTGTCTAGATTATAGGTTCAAAAGAAAGGAAATCAGTAAAAAATACATGTTAAATGCACACTAGCCTTCTATAGTGTGTGAAACTTGTTAATAAACAGAAAAAACTAAATACTCTGAAAACACTAATATCTGACATGTCCGCGTATGTGAAAAATTGAGATTTTTTCAATTTTTGAATTTTGTCTAGATTATAGGTTCAAAAGAAATGAAATCAGTAAAAAATACTTGTTAAACGGCACTAGCCTTCTATAGTGGGTGAAACTTGTTAATAAGCAGAAAAAACTAAATACTCTGACAACACTAAAATCTGACATGTCCGTGTATGTGAAAAATTGAGATTTTTTCAATTTTTGAATTTTGTCTAGATTATAGGTTCAAAAGATAGGAAACCAGTAAAAAGTACATGTTTAATGCCCTCTAGCCTTTTATAGTGGGTGAAACTTGTTAATAAGCAGAAAAAAATAAATACAGTAAAACACTCAAATCTGACATGTCCGCGTATGTGAAAAATTGAGATTTTTTCAATTTTTGAATTTTGTCTAGATTATAGGTTCAAAAGGAAGGAAATCAGTAAAAAATACATGTTAAATGCACACTAGCCTTCTATAGTTGGGGAAACTTGTTAATAAGCAGAAAAAACTAAATACTCTGAAAACACTCAAATCTGACATGTCCGCGTATGTGAAAAATTGAGATTTTTTCAATTTTTGAATTTTGTCTAGATTATAGGTTCAAAAGATAGGAAACCAGTAAAAAGTACATGTTTAATGCCCACTAGCCTTTTATAGGTGGTGAAACTTGTTAATAAGCAGAAAAAACTAAATACAGTAAAACACTCAAATCTGACATGTCCGGTTATGTTAAAAATTGAGATTTTTTCAATTTTTGAATTTTGTCTAGATTATAGGTTCAAAAGAAATGAAATCAGTAAAAAATACATGTTAAACGGCACTAGCCTTCTATAGTGGGTTAAACTTGTTAATAAGCAGAAAAAACTAAATACTCTGAAAACACTCAAATCTGACATGTCCGCGTATGTGAAAAATTGAGATTTTTTCAATTTTTGAATTTTGTCTAGATTATAGGTTCAAAAGAAAGGAAACCAGTAAAAAGTACATGTTTAATGCCCACTAGCCTTTTATAGTGGGTTAAACTTGTTAATAAGCAGAAAAAACTAAATACAGTAAAACACTCAAATCTGACATGTCCGCGTATGTGAAAAATTGAGATTTTTTCAATTTTTGAATTTTGTCTAGATTATAGGTTCAAAAGAAAGGAAACCAGTAAAAAGTACATGTTAAATGCCCACTAGCCTTATATAGTGGGTGAAACTTGTTAATAAGCAGACAAGAACTAAATACTCTGAAAACACTCAAATCTGACATGTCCGCGTATGTGAAAAATTGAGATTTTTTCAATTTTTGAATTTTGTCTAGATTATAGGTTCAAAAGAAAGGAAATCAGTAAAAAATACATGTTAAATGCACACTAGCCTTCTATAGTGGGTGAAACTTGTTAATAAGCAGAAAAAACTAAATACTCTGAAAACACTAAAATCTGACATGTCCGCGTATGTGAAAAATTGAGATTTTTTCAATTTTTGAATTTTGTCTAGATTATAGGTTCAAAAGAAAGGAAACCAGTAAAAAGTACATGTTTAATGCCCACTAGCCTTTTATAGTGGGTGAAACTTGTAAATAAGCAGAAAAAACTAAATACAGTAAAACACTCAAATCTGACATGTCCGCGTATGTGAAAAATTGAGATTTTTTCAATTTTTTAATTTTGTCTAGACTATAGGTTCAAAAGAAAGGAAATCAGTAAAAAATACATGTTAAATGCACACTAGCCTTCTATAGTGTGTGAAACTTGTTAATAAACAGAAAAAACTAAATACTCTGAAAACACTAATATCTGACATGTCCGCGTATGTGAAAAATTGAGATTTTTTCAATTTTTGAATTTTGTCTAGATTATAGGTTCAAAAGAAAGGAAATCAGTAAAAAATACATGTTAAACGGCACTAGCCTTCTATAGTGGGTGAAACTTGTTAATAAGCAGAAAAAACTAAATACTCTGAAAACACTAAAATCTGACATGTCCGCGTATGTGAAAAATTGAGATTTTTTCAATTTTTGAATTTTGTCTAGATTATAGGTTCAAAAGAAATGAAATCAGTAAAAAATACATGTTAAACGGCACTAGCCTTCTATAGTGGGTGAAACTGGTTAATAAGCAGAAAAAACTTAATACTCTGAAAACACTAAAATCTGACATGTCCGCGTATGTGAAAAATTGAGATTTTTTCAATTTTTGAATTTTGTCTAGATTATAGGTTCAAAAGAAATGAAATCAGTAAAAAATACATGTTAAACGGCACTAGCCTTCTATAGTGGGTGAAACTGGTTAATAAGCAGAAAAAACTAAATACTCTGAAAACACTAAAATCTGACATGTCCGCGTATGTGAAAAATTGAGATTTTTTCAATTTTTGAATTTTGTCTAGATTATAGGTTCAAAAGAAAGGAAACCAGTAAAAAGTACATGTTTAATGCCCACTAGCCTTTTATAGTGGGTGAAACTTGTTAATAAGCAGAAAAAACTAAATACAGTAAAACACTCAAATCTGACATGTCCGCGTATGTGAAAAATTGAGATTTTTTCAATTTTTTAATTTTGTCTAGATTATAGGTTCAAAAGAAAGGAAATCAGTAAAAAATACATGTTAAATGCACACTAGCCTTCTATAGTGTGTGAAACTTGTTAATAAACAGAAAAAACTAAATACTCTGAAAACACTAATATCTGACATGTCCGCGTATGTGAAAAATTGAGATTTTTTCAATTTTTGAATTTTGTCTAGATTATAGGTTCAAAAGAAAGGAAATCAGTAAAAAATACATGTTAAACGGCACTAGCCTTCTATAGTGGGTGAAACTTGTTAATAAGCAGAAAAAACTAAATACTCTGAAAACACTAAAATCTGACATGTCTGCGTATGTGAAAAATTGAGATTTTTTCAATTTTTGAATTTTGTCTAGATTATAGGTTCAAAAGAAATGAAATCAGTAAAAAATACATGTTAAACGGCACTAGCCTTCTATAGTGGGTGAAACTGGTTAATAAGCAGAAAAAACTAAATACTCTGAAAACACTAAAATCTGACATGTCCGCGTATGTGAAAAATTGAGATTTTTTCAATTTTTGAATTTTGTCTAGATTATAGGTTCAAAAGAAAGGAAATCAGTAAAAAATACATGTTAAATGCACACTAGCCTTCTATAGTGGGTGAAACTTGTTAATAAGCAGAAAAAACTAAATACTCTGAAAACACTAAAATCTGATGTGTCCGCGTATGTGAAAAATTGAGATTTTTTCAATTTTTGAATTTTGTCTAGATTATAGGTTCAAAAGAAAGGAAACCAGTAAAAAGTACATGTTTAATGCCCACTAGCCTTTTATAGTGGGTGAAACTTGTTAATAAGCAGAAAAAACTAAATACAGTAAAACACTCAAATCTGACATGTCCGCGTATGTGAAAAATTGAGATTTTTTCAATTTTTTAATTTTGTCTAGATTATAGGTTCAAAAGAAAGGAAATCAGTAAAAAATACATGTTAAATGCACACTAGCCTTCTATAGTGTGTGAAACTTGTTAATAAACAGAAAAAACTAAATACTCTGAAAACACTAATATCTGACATGTCCGCGTATGTGAAAAATTGAGATTTTTTCAATTTTTGAATTTTGTCTAGATTATAGGTTCAAAAGAAATGAAATCAGTAAAAAATACATGTTAAACGGAACTAGCCTTCTATAGTGGGTGAAACTTGTTAATAAGCAGAAAAAACTAAATACTCTGACAACACTAAAATCTGACATGTCCGTGTATGTGAAAAATTGAGATTTTTTCAATTTTTGAATTTTGTCTAGATTATAGGTTCAAAAGATAGGAAACCAGTAAAAAGTACATGTTTAATGCCCTCTAGCCTTTTATAGTGGGTGAAACTTGTTAATAAGCAGAAAAAACTAAATACAGTAAAACACTCAAATCTGACATGTCCGCGTATGTGAAAAATTGAGATTTTTTCAATTTTTGAATTTTGTCTAGATTATAGGTTCAAAAGAAATGAAATCAGTAAAAAATACTTGTTAAACGGCACTAGCCTTCTATAGTGGGTGAAACTTGTAAATAAGCAGAAAAAACTAAATACTCTGACAACACTAAAATCTGACATGTCCGTGTATGTGAAAAATTGAGATTTTTTCAATTTTTGAATTTTGTCTAGATTATAGGTTCAAAAGATAGGAAACCAGTAAAAAGTACATGTTTAATGCCCTCTAGCCTTTTATAGTGGGTGAAACTTGTTAATAAGCAGAAAAAAAAAAATACAGTAAAACACTCAAATCTGACATGTCCGCGTATGTGAAAAATTGAGATTTTTTCAATTTTTGAATTTTGTCTAGATTATAGGTTCAAAAGAAAGGAAATCAGTAAAAAATACATGTTAAATGCATACTAGCCTTCTATAGTGGGTGAAACTCGTTAATAAGCAGAAAAAACTAAATACTCTGAAAACACTCAAATCTGACATGTCCGCGTATGTGAAAAATTGAGATTTTTTCAATTTTTGAATTTTGTCTAGATTATAGGTTCAAAAGAAAGGAAACCAGTAAAAAGTACATGTTAAATGCCCACTAGCCTTATATAGTGGATGAAACTTGTTAATAAGCAGAAAAAAACTAAATACTCTGAAAACACTCAAATCTGACATGTCCGCGTATGTGAAAAATTGAGATTTTTTCAATTTTTGAATTTTGTCTAGATTATAGGTTCAAAAGAAAGGAAATCAGTAAAAAATACATGTTAAATGCCCACTAGCCTTCTATAGTGGGTGAAACTTGTTAATAAGCAGAAAAAACTAAATACTCTGAAAACACTAAAATCTGACATGTCCGCGTATGTGAAAAATTGAGATTTTTTTCAATTTTTGAATTTTGTCTAGATTATAGGTTCAAAAGAAAGGAAATCAGTAAAAAATGCATGTTAAATTCACACTAGCCTTCTTTAGTGGGTGAAACTTGTTAATAAGCAGAAAAAACTAAATACTCTGAAAACACTAAAATCTGACATGTCCGCGTATGTGAAAAATTGAGATTTTTTCAATTTTTGAATTTTGTCTAGATTATAGGTTCAAAAGAAAGGAAACCAGTAAAAAGTACATGTTTAATGCCCACTAGCCTTTTATAGTGGGTGAAACTTGTTAATAAGCAGAAAAAACTAAATACAGTAAAACACTCAAATCTGACATGTCCGCGTATGTGAAAAATTGAGATTTTTTCAATTTTTGAATTTTGTCTAGATTATAGGTTCAAAAGAAAGGAAATCAGTAAAACATACATGTTAAATGCACACTAGCCTTCTATAGTGTGTGAAACTTGTTAATAAGCAGAAAAAACTAAATACTCTGAAAACACTAATATCTGACATGTCTGCGTATGTGAAAAATTGAGATTTTTTCAATTTTTTAATTTTGTCTAGATTATAGGTTCAAAAGAAATGAAATCAGTAAAAAATACATGTTAAACGGCACTAGCCTTCTATAGTGGGTGAAACTAGTTAATAAGCAGAAAAAACTAAATACTCTGAAAACACTCAAATCTTAAATGTCTGCGTATGTGAAAAATTGAGATTTTTTCAATTTTTTAATTTTGTCTAGATTATAGGTTCAAAAGAAAGGAAATCAGTAAAAAATACATGTTACATGCACACTAGCCTTCTATAGTGGGTGAAACTTGTTAATAAACAGAAAAAACTAAATACTATGAAAACACTCAAATCTGACATGTCCGTGTATGTGAAAAATTGAGATTTTTTCAATTTTGGAATTTTGTCTAGATTATAGGTTCAAAAGAAAGGAAATCAGTAAAAAATACATGTTAAATGCATACTAGCCTTCTATAGTGGGTGAAACTCGTTAATAAGGAGAAAAAACTAAATAGTCTGAAAACACTCACATCTGACATGTCCGCGTATGTGAAAAATTGAGATTTTTTCAATTTTTTAATTTTGTCTAGATTATAGGTTCAAAAGAAAGGAAATCAGTAAAAAATACATGTTAAATGCATACTAGCCTTCTATAGTGGGTGAAACTCGTTAATAAGGAGAAAAAACTAAATAGTCTGAAAACACTCACATCTGACATGTCCGCGTATGTGAAAAATTGAGATTTTTTCAATTTTTGAATTTTGTCTAGATTATAGGTTCAAAAGAAAGGAAACCAGTAAAAAGTACATGTTAAATGCCCACTAGCCTTATATAGTGGGTGAAACTTGTTAATAAGCAGAAAAAAATTAAATACTCTGAAAACACTAAAATCTGACATGTCCGCGTATGTGAAAAATTGAGATTTTTTCAATTTTTGAATTTTGTCTAGATTATAGGTTCAAAAGAAAGGAAATCAGTAAAAAATACATGTTAAATGCACACTAGCCTTCTATTCGTGGGTGAACTTGTTAATAAGCAGAAAAAACTAAATACTCTGAAAACACTCAAATCTGACATGTCCGCATATGTGAAAAATTGAGATTTTTGGCGGAGGAGTTCGACGGAGGTCTCAAACGTCAAATCGTTGCATTTTTACCCCTTAATAGCCAAATTTCTGGCCAAAAACGGATTACAAAGATTTTCCCAAATTTCTATACTGTATATATCTCATTTAGAGTCTGTAGACTGAAAATTGACAGAGTTATTGTGTAGGGAAATATACACTGACAGACAGACAGACACTTTCACTTTTCTAGATATATAGATACCTTCCACATGTGTCCTATATAATTTAGTGTCGACTATATACGAAATATATTCATACCAATGAATGGAATGGTATTTCTTATTTTTTGCACCCGGTTGTAATACTATTGTAAATGCTATCTCCTTCAAAATCTTTTTTTGTTTGATTAAGGAGGTTTCTAATAGATAGTCATGAGAACAAAAATGGATCAAGAGTAAAAGAAGGAAGAAATCGATTTTTGGATATTGTTCCATGGGTTTTTGTTAATTTTAACTGAAAATTTCTATTTTGCAGATCATTATTATTATAGCATATAATAATAAGTGGAAAAATTAATCCTAAATATGGTAGGACCGCACCTTGGCGAAGATATAAAAAACCGAATTACAGGATTAAGGCAGTGCAAAATGACTTACAAGCAAATTTTTGATATTTTAAGAAAAGAAAAAGTGAAACCATCTCTTTCTGTAGTGAAGCGAATTGGTCAAAGATTCGAAGTTGAATGCTTGGTAAAAGGGGAATCTGGATCCGACCGACCTAGAGTATCCACTTTAAAGGACGACCACAGGCTTTTGCAGGATCGAAAGAAAACTTATGTTTTCAATAAGCAAAGAATTCAAAACAGAGGCTGGAAATTCTTTTTCTAGATATACAATATCTAGACGAATGAAAGAAATGGAATTTTCTTCTAAAAGGTGTGCAAAGAAGCCCATTTTTATCTAAGAAGAACATCAATGATAGAACGAGATTTTTCTCGTATTATTGCAAGAAAGATACAGACTGGTTCAGGAATGTTTTCCGGTCAGATGAATCAAGATTTTGTCTTGTTAGTGATGCTCCCGATGCTCCCGAATGGTGCAATCGAAGAACTTGAGAAAGATGTTCACCAAGTTGCACAAAAACGACAGTTAAACACGGGAATGGAGAGATAATGGTAAGTGGAACTTTTACTGCAGCAGGAGTTTGGGAACTTATTAGATGTGAGAAGTCAGTCAATGCAAAGGAATACATTCGAATATTAGAAACAGGACTATTACCAAGTATCCAGAAGCTGGAAATATCTCAGAACATTATTTTTCAACGTGATAATGCCCCTGCGCACACTGCTAAAGTCACAATAATGGTTTTCTGATAATTCAATTAATGTGATATTTTGGTCAGATCAAAGCCTCGATTTAAACCCAATCGAGAATATTTGGTCCATAATATCTCGTGCATTGGATGGAAGAAACTTTTCGAACAATGACAAACTATGCAAAGCTGTGCAAAGCAAATGGAATAGCATCTCCTCTTCACGGTATTCCACTTTGGTTGAGAGTATGTTAGAAAGGATTGATCTTTTAAAGAAATCAAAAGGGAATGCGATTCCATCCTAAGCATTTATTAAAGTCTTGTTCTGTGTTATTAGTCTCGATTAAGTTTCCTTGTTCAATTGTTCTTTGTTCAATATAGCTTTTAGTGCAATAAAATGTATAAAATTTGTTTGGCTCATTTTTTTTTTGCTCACGAGTGTAATTGAAATACTCAGAAATTTTAGTAATTATAATCTTTTAGTTTTATTAAAGAAGTCCTCGCAGGAAATACCTGATTCTCTATTCTTGCTATTAACATAAGTTCTATCCCTTAGACCTATATCTATCTATCTATCTATTTATCTCTCTCTCTCTCTCTCTCTCTATCTATCTATATATATATATATATATATATATATATATATAAGAGAGAGAGAGAGAGAGAGAGAGAGAGCAAATAGATAGAATTTCCGCCGTTAAACATTGTTCAATCAAATTCCGACTGAAGAGCTTATATCAAACTTATCAGTTCTTATATCTAATTTTATCTAATCTTATATATAGAAGACTATATGTCTGTCCGTCCTTCCGTCGGTCAGTCAGTCTGCCTGTCTCTATATTTTCAGACTCTTTATCACCTAAACTAAAACTCGCAGCGCGGCGTAAAACAGCCTAAAATGATTGGATTTTTTCCGAGTCGTTCTTTTATGGCTTTTTAGCCAATTAAAACAGCTTTTGTCAAAAATGTCAAAAATGGGCCAAAATTGAAAAAATCTTTACACATTTTGTACATTTATCTTAGTTTATTTTTATTTTTTAATTTTAATTCAATTCATATTCATGTAACGTTGGTACAGTGGTAATGTTACCAGCTTTGAATACTACAGTTTCGGTTTCAATTCTAGCTGATGGCGCCTAATTTTTTTTACTTTTGAAATCGCGACTCTATAATAATATATAGGAAATCTGCACAAATTAAAATATCATATTTAAGCGTATTTTACGCCCGGGCAAACTCGCTACTAAGTATGTAGTTGTATTTCAACAGAAAACAATCAGACAAATAATCGCTGAATATACGAACTATATAGACTGTAATTGCTTCTAAAATTTTCGTTGTACAGAAGTTTCAGTCTCGGCTTTACAAAACAATTTAATTCTTTTAATCCTGTGGACATAATGTATCGCTGAATTAAAAAAAAAAAAAACGAACTAGCAGATATATCAAAATGTGTAGATAAAACGTATATTATATACACATGTAATAGATATTCTGAAATATCAGCAAAGTTACAAATCGAATACAGTCATTTACGACGGACCCTGTCCGGTCGTTTAGAAATGTAGAAGCTTGTTATTATAAACACCGATACTTATTAGTTTATTTGAATCAATACACTATATGTGTAAATCATTGGTGATGATAGGAAATTCGCCCCGGGTACATCGAAGCATCCAAGGTTGGTTGGTCGGTTGGCTGTTTTTGTTTTACGGCATATCAACCCTTTTTCAGATTATTTAATGCCGAATCCAAAGATTTTGAAGAAATTATTTTTTTTAATAGAATATATTTGTTGTTTTCGAGTCGGTTTCTACTGAACCCATTGTTGGGACCCTAACAGGTACTACCATTCCGGGTCAGAGTGGACCTGGGAGCAATGACAATTAAAGGGAGGCTCTACACTCCCCAAAGCCGCAAGTTGGGGCCTCACCACTGGATATAGTTTAAGGTCATATCCGGGACCACATTCAAGGAACATGTTGATTATATGTCTCCGACACTTCATAGCATAAGGAAATCGATTCACAGGTACATGCAGGGGGTGGGTGGGAAAGTATTCGTTAGGTTAAATCCTTCATTCCCTGTGAGGTAGAGCCAGGTAGGCCCTCCCAATTGATGCCTTCAGAAACACATACTTAATGTTTCCAAATGTCTTCATAGTTGCATGAACAACCTGTCTTGCTTTCAAGAAAACAAGCTCGATGCGCCTCACAATAAGGAAAACGTTCTTTCCAGAAGACTTTTCATTTGTTGTACATTTCAACTGACAACTGCTAAGAGTTCTGCATTCGTTTCCATGACGTTGTATTAACTGTTACGCTTTAAAGAAATTAAAAGAAGAAAAAAGTTTGGAAAGATGGTAAGTGATGAGGACAACAACAACCTGTTTTCCACTGGAACTTTGTTACGTTGTATACTTTTCTTAAATTACACCGCAATCAGTGCAACAACGTGTTTACCATTACACCTCTATCAAATAGAATGTTCAACAACGCCATTTTTATACTGATCTCGCATCTGATAAATTCCATAGTGACTTGTCTATTATGAGGAGGGATACGTGTAACTACGCTTGTTCCAGAGTTTAGCCTCTAAACCAAAGCCAACAGATTACAGGTTATTTTGAAGATGGTTTGTTTCTTGTTGACTGCGCTATGTATCTTATCTTCTTCAGTTCTTGTAAGTCCAATTTTCCAGGCTTTATCGTTTCCTTTTGAAAAGGGGTTAATTTATTTATTTATTATTTTTTACACGGTGGTCACCACTTATCAAGGTCCGGAAGCCACTCAGGGATAAGGGTTATTGCAATTACAATACGTTAGCATAAGCCTCCCCTACTGGTAAATGCCAATTGAGTTGCTCCTCATTAAGCGCTATGTTTCTTATCTTCTTCAGTTCTTGTAAGTCCAATTTTCCAGGCTTTATCGTTTCCCTTTGAAAAAGGGGTTACTTTATGGTATTATTACCATACATTAACATGGGTACTAATTAGAGGTCACCATTTCGGTAGGCTCCCACTTCGGGGCGCCTCCGATAACAGGGAGAACTGGAGCGCTGAAATAGAAAGAAATACTGGTAAAAGAAGACCTTGTCTTCTTATAACAATGAGGACGTGTAACGCGACTTTGTTATGAATTCATGAGGTTTTATATATCCAATATATATGTGTGTTTTCCCGAAACTCGGGTTACAAAGAAAGACAGTGCATTTTGTAAAGTCTGTAGTAATGTTCAATGCTCCTCTTGGCGACCTAACGGGGGCTGAGGAGTGAGGCGTGTGCTCTGTCTCTAGTCGCCGTGGAAGTAAGGACGTTTCCTTCACTCGAATGTCCCACGTAAACCGTTCTCGCTTTTCATTGGCTGGAACCTCTGATGGCGTATAAGAAGAAAGGAAGGAAAAGAGAAAAAGAGTAGGGAGAAAGAGAGAACTAAGGTGAGAATACAGTCTAGTCTCGTAGTAGTAGCAGCTCGCTACAAATTTATTGCTAATCGTCCAAGCCGCCCCTACTGGTAAATGCCAATTGAGTTGCTCCTCATTAAGCGCAACTTAGCGGTCTCTTTCCCAAGTGCGCTGACTCTGCAATTTTCGACTTATGTGTCATATCATACTGTCGCGAGAAGAAGACAAACATCCCCTTTTGTTCCGGCGTACACGCTCTTTCTCTCGTTCCGATTGTGCTCGGTAGGTCGAGACGAGTCTTTTTATGGCAACGAAAAAATAGGTAAAAATTATCTCAACCTTTCAAAAACGGATCTGGCTCATGACCTCCGCCATATTATAAACTTAGTTGAAAAATGGCGATCATTAAAAACTAAGCTGCTGTATTACCCCACATACACGGTTATGAGCTTAATCTTACAACCTGAGTGGAATACCTAGATTTCACCGGATACACACCAGACGAAACAGGTTAGGTCGTTCTCCTTTCACCTTCAGTAAGCTGACTCACAAAGCGTCGCAAAACCCCACATTAACAAACGCAATATACAATCTTTCGTGCTGGTGTCTCATCGACTGTTAGAGTTACGCTCGCGTTGCTATATTTCAATATTGGAAACTCATCGAAATTGGGTACATTTTCACTATGAACAGGATCATATTTTTTCGCTTTGTTTGATTAATAAAAGAGACACGGAAACAATCAACAAATACATGGGAAACCTTTGGATGTACGTTGTAACAAAATGAAAGTCTAAGAGTAACTAGTTCGTTGGAGTAAATTCTAGGAAGGAAATAAGACAAAAAAAAATTAAAGAAATGAAATAATTTAAGTCCTATAAATAACTAGCCTGGGTGCCCAGCGTTGCCCGGGTGTTTGGAGGAGTGTGTTGAGCAAAAAAAAAAAAAAGAAGTTGTAGTTGGTAAGCAAACTCGAACCCGTATCGCGAAGGAGGAAAAGAAAGTGAAAAAACAAAAAAAAAAAAACAAAAAAAAAAACAAACAAAAAAACAACAACAACAAACGTGGCGTCTTTGCTGTTGCGATCATCATCAAACCGGAAGTGACGAAGGTTTAAATTAAGGATAGTCAATTGAAAAGAGGAGATGACTTTCGAAAATATCGGCGAAAAAAGTGCCCCCTCCCTGTAGAAAAGTGCCCACTTGAGGGTGAAGGAATACGCCAAATTTTCGATATTTGCCGTCCGAAGGGTCGAGCTTCAAAACGATACCGATCTCCTGAAAATCCGTCGCCTCTGTCAAAAGTGTTAGTCAGACATGCATACATACATACATACATACATACATGCATACATTTAAACAGACAGGTGAGGTTTGTATTGTAGATAACTATTAATTAAATCAATAATAACTTATGCGAGAAAAAATCATTTCAAATCTTAATTATTGTAAAGAGCTGGGAAATACTTTCACTTTGTAAACTACTGACAAAACAATTTGGTAGTATAAATGATGTGGATGATGATGATGATGATTATTATTGTTGTTGCTGTTGTTGAGCATCGTGCATCGTCATTTTGTCGGCGTTCGTTTCTGCGACATCTTTCTGTTTAGAATTCTTTTTAGAATGATACCATGTTCTTACTAGAGGGACTACATGAATGTTTCCAACGCCCTTAAGTGAAAGTCTCTCTGTGAAACGAACTGGGTTCGAACGTGGCACACCCAAGTTGTCAGTTTGCGTCTTAAATGACTGAGCCGCAGTCAACTGCCTGATGATGATAACAATTATGATAATTGTTGCAATATTTTTAATATAATTAGGGGTTATTATTATAGAAAATTGGGAGGTTCTACTAATAAACATTGGCGATAGTAACTGACCAATCAAATGGCGCCATAAAACATACTGAATGTTGCAGAATTCTGACACATGATTTTTCCTGTCAACACGAGAAGCTATTTTTCTAGACATATACAGATTAGCTATCCAGCGAAAGTTCTAATCTTTTCATCTCAGAACTTGTACAGATTAGCTACACATTCGAAACTATATCTAAAAGTAAACGTGTATTTAAATTTTAAAAAATGACGACGACGACGACGACGACGACAGCGGCGGCGGTCGTGGTGTTGGTTACAAAAATGATGATAACAAAAATAAGATGAGTCCCGAAAAACATTGAAAAAGTCTTGGCTCTTGGATCATCAGGAGTTTCTTAATATTAGAATGCCGAAAGACATTTTCAATAAGATTTTCTATCATTATTTATTGTAGAAAGGACGCCATTCATTAACAAAGTCAGGATGTTTAATAGTGCATATACGTTCACGGATATATGAGAGAGAGAAGAGACGCATATATATATATATATATATATATATATATATATATATATATATATATATATATATAATTATTGTTCGTAATTGGATGTTTACCACAATAAAAAGCATTGTTTTCCGAAACGATCGTACAGATAATTGATTTTGTTGTTGTTCCTTCTTATGAAACGGATTTTTAATTTAGTTGAAATTTGATTTTTCAAATTTTAAATTATCAATCACATTACTTAATATATATATATATATATATATATATATATATATATATATATATATATATATATGGACGACTTAAGACTATTTGCAATAAATAAATAAATAAATAAATAATAATAATAATAATAATAATAATAATAATAATAATAATAATAATAATAATAAAGAAAATAACAAAGAAAAAATAAGAAAACCAAAATGGAACTCTGAAAAATCTGATGAATACAACAACAATCGTCATTATCAACCAGGACAGTCGAATCGCAAAAGTGTGCACTATTAGAGAGGAAAAGAGGAAAACTTGCCAAAGCGGAGAACGTGGAACTATTTAAGATGAGGACATCTTTACAAGACGATTACTACAAAAATCCTGGAATAGAAGCAAACCCTATCAAATTAACAGAAATTAGAGAAAACAGTTGAAACGTATATTCGAAAACAAGAAACCCAATTATCTCGCAGGAAATTGACAAAAAGGTCAAATACCTGGACAGTGTCACTAGTAAAATATTTTAGATCTTTCATGCGTTTAACAAAAGAAAAACGCAGGTACCTGGACCAAATGACTACGAAACTAATGAATATGCATAATGTGCTATACCTGCACGGTAATATTAATCGATGCTACGTTAAAATGCGCCTAAGTGGAAGACTTCTAAGTACAGATAACGGTGTTGAGGACACTAACCAAAAAAAAAATAGACAAATATAAAAACGAAAACACTGAAAATCTGGACAGTGCTGCAAAGGACATCACGAAAGAAACATCAAAGTAAACAATGAAAGTAAAAACAAATAAGTATGAAAACAAATATGGGAAGAGAGGCTGCTACATGGACGATTCATCATATAACCAGAAACGAGACACACGAAGACATCTGCATATGGATTACGAAGTGGACACCTCAACAGAGAGATTCATCCAAACAAGGAGACCAGTCATGATAACAGTCAACATGAATTGAAATACATGCCAAACTTTAGATTCCAACGTCCCACCAATCAACATTGTAAGATCAAGGAAGCTTGCCAGAAACTAAAGCAAATATGGAACATTAAAGAAATCAGTAATTTCAGTAATTGTATGAACACTAGGAAGGGTCCCATAGAAAAAGTTAAAAAATCGGAACCAAAGTATTGACTAAGACCACGAACGCACTGCAAGGTATAAAACAGCAGGAATCACATGAACAGTCCTCGATTTTATGAAGCACTACATGTAACTTATGTCCGCTAAACAGTCACATATAAATTGAAAAAAGAAATAAAACAAAACCATTGACAGAACATAACACAAGCGAAAAAGAACCAAAATCCAATAAAATAATAACCTTCCTCCCAAAACGCACACACCCGTGGTGTGACAAACGTCAGCAACACAAAATGATTATGACGAATAAAGGAGGATCGAAATATCGAGGAAGGTAAACACTCCCCTGGATAAGTGCAAAGAGGACTGTGACATTGGGAAGGTTTATTGTCACCCAAATTCCAGTCAAGATCAATGATAAACGACTGTTGCGATTATGCAAATTCCTCTGCTAAAATCGAAAGAGGTGGACTGTATAGGAAATCTGAGGAGACTTGTTATCACTAAGACTCCAGATAACACCACATGTTATCAAAAATAAATCTTCGATGATGGTTTGTGTGACTAGTTACAGTTACTAATCAATAACAGCAATAATAATAATAATAATAATAATAATAAAAATAATAATAATAATAATAATAATAATAATAATAATAATGATGATGATGGTGATGATGAATAGAGAGTAAATATATTTCAAAAATGTGTAAGGAAATTCTAACTGAATTGCACTTCTCTGAATTTTAACTTACATAAAAGTATACAGATATTAAATTTAAAAAGATATAAGAGACTTCCTTCATTTTCATGCCTTTTTCTGAGGATAATGTTTGCAAACCAATTAATCCAAATACATATCCCCCATATATATATATATATATATATATATATATATATATATATATATATATATATATATAATCCACTGACACGTCGTTCGTCGTCTACGACTCATCAGCAGCACTGATGCGTCGTAGATGACGAAGCACGTGTAAGTGGATAATTATATTAAAAAAAATACATATGCTGATCCTCATTTGGGGGTACCAAATTGCTGAAAGGGAACATTATTCCCAACTCGCATTTAGGCAAAAATGCACTTTCGTATAAATAATTAAATTCATTCCAAAAGTATCGCTAACAAAAACATACAAACAACACACACACACACACACACACACACACACACACACACACACACACACACACACACATATATATATATATATAGTCATCCACATACAGTACTGTTTTGCTGTTTCACAGCTCATCAGTGCGGCTAGACAGGGTTGAAACCCGATCGTCTGTATGGCAGTCTCCCTTGGATTTGTGAAGACGAGATAACACGATACATTTGGATAACTCTCGTATTCAAGCGTTTCTCATTTATTTATCTGACGCTCTGCCCCATGCCAATAATCTTGGCGATTGTGATGTTATTGGATCATCATCAGCAGCGCAATCAACACAATATCTAATGATGCGAATTATGTATTGATTTCACTTTATCAGACTGAGTTTTTCTTGCACAGTTTACAACATTCATCATTAGATGAGGAATCGATTTCCAGTTATAATATACAGAGGAATATACACTTTTTGAGAAATACACGCTTTAAATATTTAAAGATTAGCTACCGTTCTCTGACATGGTCGAGAAAACGGCCACTTTCAGCTATATTGGATAGCTTTAGCTACTGATTACATATTTAAAACGTGTATATCGTAATACAAAATGACAACTTTCAATATATTGTACCTATTTACTATGCCTCCCCACGGGACAGAGTTAGACACCAGGGTCGTTTTTTAACGTGGAGAAAAGGTTGTAACTCGAAAAGATTGCTCCTATAATAATATATAAGTAAAAGAAAAAAAAAAGACTTAATGCCTACACAAAATATTTGCCGCTTATACTGTTTAATCAAGACATTAAAAAATGAAAATATTGAAAAAAATTATATTGTACGCACTCGTTATAGTCTGAAGTTCTCTGAAAATTTCATCGAGTAGTTTTTATTTTACAGCGAAAAAAAACAATTTATGATACCGAGCAAAAGGTTCGATTTTTAGGAAGAACAGCTAGTATTAACGATGGCGAGGGCGTGTCGGCGCTTTAACTGGAGTTATCTCCCTTTGGTGTGTTCAACAAATTTCGTAATGGCTGTCTTCAACTCGCTCTCATAAAAACGTGTTTTTCTGCTGTAAAATACAAACTATTCGATCAAATTAAATGCATTTTTTTTTCGGAGATCTTCAGTCCATATCAGATACGTACAATATAAGCTTTTTTTCAATATTTTCATTTTTAATGTCTTTACTAAACTGTACAAGTACCAAATATTTTCTTGCAATAAACTCACGCTGCGATTAACTGACTTTGCCATTCTGATCAGATCGATACGTATATTTTTTTATATCAGAGGGGGGGGAGAGAAAGAGGGAGAAAGAGAGAAAAATTGCTTTTCTTTTTATCTCTTGAGCAAAGAGGGGGAAGCACACCATTATCTAGCCGTTAGGCACACTTTCTTTAAACATACACGTTTCTTTTTTATCGTCGGAGTTTATTTCTCAACTTACCGACGACTTCGTAGAAAAACAAAACAAAAATACCTTAATTCAAACAGGATTTCTCTTTCATTGAAAGACAACATAAACAATAGTTTTAGGATTGTTTAGTGTGCTTTTAAAAATTTCTTTCTCGGGGCTTCATTTCCTAACTTATCGACCATTTCGGAAAAAAAAACACATACACAAAAGAATACCTCAGATTAGAAGGATTTGTTATTTCTTTTTTTTATCGGGGGTTCACTTCTTTACTAATCAACCGCTCCAGAAAAAATACGCCAGTTTAGAAGGATTTCTACTTCATTGAACCACATCAAAACAACAGTTTTAGGATAGGTTTGTGTACATTTTACAATTTCCTTTTGTTCAATTATGAATTTATCGATCACATTATAAAAGCACAACGAAATTACCTTAGTCTAGAAGGATTTCTTCTTATTGAAAGACACCAGATCAAATAGTTTTAGGATTGATCATGTTTTTTTTTATAAACATTTTCTTATTCATTACTTTCCTGTACGACAGGGGAATCTATACCGATATGTTGGCTGTTATACACATTTTTATTAAACCTTAACTTACCTTCATTTTTTATATTTTATTTTTATATTTTTTCTTACTTACAAGAGCTACCTATCTGGCTGTACGAGTTTCCATTCCAGGTCATTACCAATTCAATTAATACGTTAACTACCCTGCCTTTTAACATTTTTTTTAGTGTTTTAAGACTGCTAAATACTTTTCGTAAACAGTTTTTAGTCTTTTCTGTCTATTATAAAAGGGGAAACACATTATTAAAACGTTAATTAACCTGCTTTTTGACATTGCTTTTTATTGCCGGGGACCTCAATTCTTTACATGAAGTAAAACAAAATTAGCTCAGTCTCCTTTTCTCCGGGCAACGCCGATACACAGTCTCTGCTAGAGTGATGAATATTTCTTATTTTATTATTAATGTAGATGTCCGGTGTATACATTAGAATTGTTGGATTAGAATTATGACAATATTAGAGTAAAACTTTTCTTTTGGAATCGAAAATTGAATAACTCAGTTAAAAAAATTACCAGAAATCAAAGAATTATTTCATCTTAATGAGACTTTTCACGATTAATTATTGCGTAAATGATTGTTAATATAAATATTTATTTATATAGATGTATATACATTTCAGGTCAACTAGTAACTTAACTCCACTTAGATAAATCTTTTTGCAGCTTTAACAAAAGAGCTACAATAAATATCAGGGTGGCTCCATTTGTGCTGAATACTCACAGAATGTTTACATCAATATATTGCATATGCAAGAGTCCAGCGTGGAATTTTGACAGGTCCCGCTAGTATCTTATTACAAAAATAAACTCAGTTCTTATCGCCTTGAGTAAGGTTTGAAACTTTGATCTCCGTGTTACTGTCACATGTGTTGCGGACCAGGATATAATACCCTAGCTCGCCACAAGAAAATAATCAAACGAATGGAATTGAAGGAAACAAAGACTCAATTGATGGATAGGATAAACGTGTCGTTTATTTACTGTTGAAAGAATGTTTCAGATATAACATGTGTTCATGTCCGCGCGAGTGTAACCAATGTTCGTTGCGGGACTGGTGTTGTAGAAAGAATAGGAAATGTGTGTTCATCTCAAGTTCGGGTCACTATCGTTTGTTCGCGCGTGGGAAGAGAAAGGAGTAACGTAGTGAAAATGAGAATGATAGTCCAGCATGTAGACAAAGAAAAGAATGGAGAGTTGACATCAGTTAGCAGTCAGATACGCGGTGGTGTTCTCAGGGACCAGTAGTAGATAGAGAGAGAAAGAGTGAGAATGTGTACATAGGGTCTGTCAGCTTTTTGCCCCACATAGTAGCAAATGGTGTGAGGCACACGGTCGGTCCGTAGACCGACCAGCTCAAAAGCTGGGCCTAAAAGAAGGAGCCGCTTATGGCTCTTTCTTTTATACTCGTTTCCGGAGTATCTTTTGCGCATGTGTGGATTTCCATTGAAAGCGGAAGTGACGTCGTCCATGTGTGCGTTCGTGTGCGCGTGTGTGAGTACATGTGTGTACGTTAGCGTGTGTGTATATACATGTGAATTTGAGTGTATGTACGCGAACGTGAATATATGTACGTGCGTGGACGTGGGCGCGTATGTTTGTGTGTGCGTATGTATATGACAAGTAATATAGCTTGAAATGTGAATGTGTGTTTGTGTGAGACTAAGAAAGGCTCGCTCACATATAGTTGATTAGTTACATTCATAAGTTCACTAAGATACGATTGAAGAATTTCGGAGCTTACATCGGACGAAACCTTGTAAAAAATAACTGTCCAGATAAGAATATCGGTTCTAAACACTCAGCTAAAACGTTTAGAACGATAATGACATCATTAGTTATTTTACGCACCTTGATTAGGTCGCTGAGCACAAGGATTTTCCTGAACCGGTTATGTTTTATCCATAAGAATTGATATAATTATTACAGTTCGCTAACAGACCAGGAGATTTATGTTTAATCATACGTGGAGTAATTCCAATAATATAAAACAAAAAAGGTTCTTTGTGTAGTTCGTGATAAATATACAGTAGGCACCGCCAAAACTGGGGGAGGGGCAGGTAAGTACTTTTTGACGGACCGTCTTTTTAAAAATCTACCAAAAATCAGTTAATTATCCAATCAATACGACATTTTCAGCGATTATTAAGAGAAGAATGAACTTTATAACAGTGTACTTATTTTTCATAAACGATATATATTTTTTTTTTTGCTTACAACTCCCCCCCCCCTTGTTTTGAGGGGGTTCCAAATATGCTTAAAATAATCATCTGAATCTGAACAAAACATATTGTGTTGTTGTAAGGGACAGGATTATAGATTAAAAAAAATTGTTTGCATACCTTATTTTGACGTCTGAATATCAGAACTTCGATTGTGTTTAATTATCACGCTTTTGAGTTTTGAAGTGTGAAATTCAGTGAATATGTCAAGTAAAATAATTAATTTATGTTAAGCAAAACAAAAAAAAAATATTTATACGAAAAAAAGCCATTTTAAAATCTTTGATAAATGAATTAACAATTTTTTTTAGCGAGCCGAATAATGCATGACCATTATTAAACAGGGCTTGCTTTGAAGAATCGATACAAAAAAAAAATTCGATAAATATTGTGCCCCTTGTGTTAAAAATAACATCATTTTTTCGATCCCGTTTGAAAACGTTTGCCGCCTTTCGACTACGGTGGACCAAACGCGCTGAAATAATTTTTTTATTCTGCTTTAAATTGCCCCCCCCATTTTGGGGAGCCTGGCCCCCACACACATACACATTAAAAACCAAACTCATACAAATGGGTACCCATC
Organism: Euprymna scolopes; assembly: GCF_053919585.1. Taxonomy (NCBI): domain Eukaryota; kingdom Metazoa; phylum Mollusca; class Cephalopoda; order Sepiida; family Sepiolidae; genus Euprymna; species Euprymna scolopes. Next base: position 113,267,172 of record NC_136490.1, on the reverse strand, counting down.
TGGTACTGGCCAGCTTCAGCGTTAATAATAGATTGAAATTTTCGTCACTGAAAAATAGTTTTTTTTTTGGCTTTTTGGTCTTCCGTACTTTGCTTTTTATCAAGTACAAATGTAAACAGTAATCAAATCGACTCGAAGTAACTGGTTGCCTATATGAATAAGTGGAATTATTTGAAATCCAGGTACTTATATTATAATATTTTTGCATATTCTCATAGAAAATCACTCTAAATCTAAGTTAGACAACAAATAAATAAATAAATTATTTCAAAAACCTTCTTTTTTTTTAAAAATATTTATATACGTTTTTTGTGCAAGACAAAAAATGTCAATTGTTAACTTTTTTGGAAAATTTAACATTTAAAATGTAATTAAAAATAGTAGAAAAAGTTTTACATTATTCTGTTTTCTATATGATAAAATTCAGGGTTTTATCTTTCTGGAAAAAAAAAGTTACTCAGAAATAATGGATTTTAATAAATGTAATTTCGTTTTTTTTAAACAACAACTTGATTTTTCGGCCATTTTTGGCGGGGTCTAATATACAGCATTCTGAAGAGAGAACTATGACGAAAAGAACTGACTCGCACGTGTATCTCTGTTTAAAAACAATTGAAACAACAAAAAAAAAAACTTCGGATCGTCTTCAACTACGGTCTTTCTATATCTAGGATTTTTTTAAATGACGATTTGTATTACTTTGATTATTCGAACAACTGCGCTCATCTTAAGTGTTGTTCTCACAATGGTCCGGCCGATGTAACCTTCGAACTTCTTTAGAGTGTCAGTTGGAACTGATTTTTACTCTGCACTTTGCCGTCTCTATAATGAGTAAAATTCAATTTTAAAAATTCTTTTGGGGGTTGAGGGTTCAATCTTCAATACAGGCGATACTAAGCGTACGATTGCTAATTACTTAATACTTATACGCAATCATGACTGACACGACAAAATGATACTACCTTCGTAGATTAAATAAAGGTCCGTTTGAAATTACGTACAGATTATGGAGTTCGACAGAAAGATTTCTGAGTTCGACAAAATACAGCTATAGAAGGTCGGAGGTTACGTCGGGCAAAACTGTTATGAGCATAACATTCAAGGCGAAGACAGTAAATAAACGGTCTAAAGATTTTACATTAATTAATCATAATACTGACGACTAATAATAATCGCAAAAGATTTGCTACGCCACACACACACGCATACACACGCACGCGCACGCGCGCACACACTAAACAATAACGACCTCCAGAACTGTTTTATCAGCAGAAGAAACCCACGAAATCGATCTATAATTGATATTATTATTACTACTACTACTACTGTAACTATTACGATAACTAAGAAAAGTAGTGTATGTCTGGGATGGCCCTTTACGAGTTCTAGGGTAACAAAATTCATGATAAAAACACAATAACGCTATAATAATGTCAGAATTTATAGGAATTTTAAATCAATAATTAAGTAACGGCTACTTCCAGGCTTTCAAGTTACTTTCACTAACGCCAGTTCTCAACACCCCACCCTCACCACGACGGCCAATGCAGTCGCTTTCCCTGCTGCTAGAATTGCTAGCAAGAAGGAGGAAGAGGGGTAGTATTAGGGGTGGAGGCGAATAAAATGAAAGATAATAAAAGAGAAATAACGCGTGTTTTTGTTTTTTTTTTTTTTTTTAATAAGACGTTGTTCCTTTATTAGAGTTTTTTTTTTAATGGTGCTAACATTTGCTATTTACGTATCTCCCCAAGAGGACAGAGTTAGATACAATGCTGGTTTTTAATGCAGGATAAATCCCTCCCATCTCGAAAATAAAAGACACATTGCAATGGAACATAAATAAATATTGTTTCAGTCTAGAAGACTTTCTCCTTCACTGACCTAGGAAAAGGTTATGTGTAGTATCAGAACAGATACTACGCTTTGAATCTTAACTATCAGTTAAAAATATGCGCTGCATGCAACGGCGTTTTGTTGCCCGGACATAAAGGAGAGTTGTTTAGTCCGCTCCCACTACAAGAACTTAGACACCAGGATCAAAAAGTGGGATTGAGAAGCCACCGTCCCCGCAGAGGGGCACTCTGACCTGCAAAAAGTGCCTGGGCAGTCTCACGGTATTCCCCGGTAAAATCGCCTCAGGCGATTAGCAATAAACTAACTCCTTTCTCAGAGAGGCAAGACAAGGCCTGGGAGGGTGGACCTCCTAGAACTGCACAGAACTAAACTCCCACCGCAAAATTAACAGGGACCGAATTACAGCAGCACTCAGCAGTGTTGTTTTGGGGGGTCCAGGATAAAAATCCCTAACCGACAGGCGATGAACACTGTTTTATTTATTTTTTTGTTTTGTTGGGTATAAACAAGTGAAGGCTCATTTCGAGTTAGAATCTATAAATTATTAATTTTGTAATCCCCAACACACGTATGGAATGTGTAAATATGCCGAAATAATTGCTACAAAAAAACAACAAAAAAAAAAACAAAAAGCAAAAAAACCCCCAAAAAACAAGAACAAAAAAAAAGAACATGGAGTAAGTTACGTACACACGGGATTTAGCGAATATCCAACATATATACATATTTAAAGTGTGTTTCCTTTAAGATCCGGTTTTTTAAAATTAAATCTGCAATGTAGCAAATTCGGCACAAGACTACCAAAAGTGGGGAAAATGGCCATCCTTAAACTACTATTACGCACTACTCTATTCTACTCTTGGCCAAACTCATTGCAATCATCACAATACAAAATTAATTATAGAAGCAATTTTACTGAAAATATTAACAACATGCTTGAACTCTTACATTACACTTTTATCCACGACAAAGGCTGACAGTTACCCTTCTGACGAACCGTTACTACTGTTTTTTTCATATATATTAATATATAATATTCAACGAAGATGTTAAATGCATCTAAAACATATTTTATTAGACAAAAATACAATAGAAGTAAAATTATATTGAATAAATTAATCGATAAAAATTCATAAAGTTTTTCTTTTGTAATGTACAAAAATAATTAATTGAATTTTTAAGAAAATATAATATATAATAATATAATATATAATAGTACATATTATCAGGGTTATATATAGAATATAAATATAATGTATATATATATATATATATATATATATATATATATATATATATATATACGTAATAATATACATTATCAGGTTTACTCGTCGTTGCGTGAATTATGATGTGTGGTCGCAAAGAAATTTTATTTTAATAGCAACTGTTGTCAGCTAAATATCTTATTCATTAACATTATATCTTTACTATTTATATTTTTTATTATTGGCCTTCGGATCATAGTGTAGTATCTGTTCTGATGCTAGACTTCACCTTTTCTGTTCTAGGTCAGTGGGAGAGAAATCCTCCAGGACTGACACAATTTTAATTTTTTGTTCCTATCTAGAGTGCCCCTTTTTGTGGGAGCTGGATTTTCCCCATATTAAAAATCGACCTTGTGTCTAACTCTGCCGTCGTGGGGAGGCGAGTAAATAAGAACATATATCTTTACTACTCGGATATGTGATAATATTCTTAACCCAAAACTTAAAAAATAAATCAATTTATTAATCATTAGCAGGGAGATCCGACGTCGCACGGGGTTGAATGACGACCAACGAATGTTTCACACTCCTATATATTAACTATCATCGAAATACGCGAAATTACCTATTTTTCAAGTTGGGGAGCCATCGCAATGCACCATTAGGGAACACGACATGTTTCTCACAGTGACTTAGTTCACAATACACTCTAGTCAACACTGAACTCTAGAGAACCTACTGTTAATTGATCAAATTATTTGTATATATAATAACTTAGAATTAAAGTTTAAAATGCAAAAATAAAGTATTATACTTCAATCGTGCTCTGAACAGAAACATTCATTTCGAACGCGGCCCTGTCATATAAAAGAGCTTACTGTTGATTTATACTCCTATCCTTACTTGTTGTGCGGTTATAATGACTTGCATGTTCGTTTAAAATGGACAAAGTCAAGTATCATTCTTTAATTTTGCTTCAAACCGAAACATTCCTTTCGAACGCGTCTCTGTCATACACAAGAGCCTACTGTTGATTTTATATGTCGAGCCTTTCGACTTGCGTGATAATAAAACTCCCCAAATGCACTGGTGATGTTACGCCGATTCATTTTTTCATCTGATTATTTCAATTACCGATACTTATCGAAGTCAGTCCGATAAAAAACCTATCTAAGAACACTGCCAAGCACATAAAGTACCTTCATGTAAAATTTCACAAAAATAATCGAGCCGTTTTCAAGTCCATAAAGAACTCTCTCTCTCTCTCTCTCTCTCTCTCTCTCTCTCTCTCGCTCTCACACACACACATACATACACAAATTTCATTTTATATAATTGAAGAAATGTGCGAATTCCTAAGGAAATGATAACCTTAGTATTGTACTTAAATATTTAAATGGAACACGTACATTAAATCTGTTGCCAAGGCTGCTGTCTTTCTATCGATCCAACAGATATCTCACTGCTGATGCAATTCTCTATTTATATAAGAGCCAGGTACGTCCAAGGATGGAATACTATTGCCACATCTGGGCAGGAGCTGCTAGAAAGGACTTGTCCTTCCTTGATAGAGTTCAAAATAGACTTCGTAGCCTCGTAGGAGATGTCCTTTTCTCTTCCCTGCAAGATCTATCTCACAGAAGAGATGTTGCGAGTTTGTCTCTGATGTATCGTTATTTTCATGGAACGTGTTCGACTGAGCTTCAGTCTATGGTCCCCCCTCATCAAACTTTCACATAATATTTGTCTTAATATTAGATGAAATACGCGTCCTCTAGGGGCTGCCAAACGATTGTGAGGATTGGACAGCATGTTTCCGTTACGTCAGATTCGTGTGTAACATACGAACTATGGAAAAGCAGAAGCGACTTTATGATTTTTTAAAACTTTTGTTTATCTTTTTCAAACTGCAATTAATCTTTGTTATAATTTTGTTAGGTTTTAAGATTTACACAGTTTAATGATAAATAATATTATACACATTTGTATATTAAATATGAAATACGGTTTTGCTGAATGTTCTTTTGGTTACCTACGGGCTTCCATTTTTTTTTCGGTCAAAAGAGACAAGCAAAATATGAGGGGGAGCTACAAAATGCTTAATCTTGTGCAATAATATTTTCAAATTGGTTTTAATCTGGCGATAAAATAGCTGACAAGAGTCATGTTTATATTAAAACTTAATATTCAAAAAGAATTTAAACACAATTAATTAAAAATCTATGTTGTAACGGAACATTTTGAAATAATGGAATTTTACTCGTTTTAATCTTTTAAAAATTAATTAATGTTTACGAAGTTTTTTTCCTGACAATTCAATTGATTATAGTATATATTAATTCGAAAAAACGCTATTTAAAAAAAACATAATAATATTAAGTTTATATCAATTTTTTAATTGCAACTTCAAGGTAAATTTTTGTTCAATATGTATATTTAAATTTTTAAGAAATAAATATTTTTTACTTATTTTAACTCTTATGTTTGATAATAAATAAAAATTTCGATTGATTTAAATATATTTTGTTCGAATTTCGAAAAAAGAAATATGGGGGGGCACGCACTAAAAAAATATTTTCCCTCGTATATTTTACGAAAACTGCATTTTATATGTAATTTCATTCTAAAATGGATAAGTATCGAAAATTTCACGAAAATCTGACGATTAGTTGATTTTTGCTAGATTTATTAAATACGGGTACGTTCGAAATGTCTACTACATGGGAACGTTATTTTAAAGTGCCAATTATGTAAACACGATTTTCGTCTCACAATTTCATTATTTTCCTTCGATGAAAATTTTTTTTTTAAATTATTACTGGTTTATTTTGCCCTTCTTCTTTTAAATGGTACAAAAGTTATACCGATAATATTAATTTATAATAAAGTTACATCATGTTACATATAGGGTGAGGTAATTCTATGGTGAATTTTTGGCAGTCCCTAGCGCCCTCTCTGATTGCGTTTTTCGTTTATACCTAACTTTGGAAAATACCCATTGAACTTTATTTTACTTACGGTTACCAAAACATTCATTAAAATTAAAAAGGAAGAGACATACAAGTACAATAAATCTTATTTAATGCAATTATAAACATTTATTTTCTTTTGCCCGGTAACATTTCGTCACCCGAATAACGCCGGGTAATTTTAGCTAGTTTCTAATAAAATAATTTAAAACATTTATACTTATTCTAAGGCAGTAGAAACATTTAATATATATTCTCGAGATATAAAATTAGGAGCGACTTGATTCAACAGATATTTTAGATTCGCATTGGTTCATGCAAGATTTATAAAACTAAAAGGTCATAAATACATTATTTCTCTTGTATCAAGCACTAGAAGGGTAGTTTTAAGCTTGGAAAGACAGGGGGTCGAATAATTCACGCATCCCATTTTGAAATGTCTATTAAAAAGTAAATAATTAATTTACTCACCAAAGTGTTATATATCACAAATTGTAGATAAAAGATCAATAAATAATATATTCAAATTTAAAACAAAAAAGTAGTGTTTTTTAGAAATTTACCTGTAAAGTCCGAAGTTTAAAACCTTTTTTTTTTTTTAAAAACACGTTGTTTTTTTTTTGTTTTTTTTAATGAAACTTGACCCTTGCTCCTTTAATTAAAAAATATTAGGGCTTGAATGACATTTTTCGGGGAGTTATAAGCTTGGAAAGACGGGGTGGAATTATTCAATATTTTTCACGAAATTTTTGACACACCTAATGTTTCACGCTCCTATATATTATTTCATCGAAATCGGTAAACTCGCCCATTTTTCAATTAAATCCATTAATTGCTTGCCTTAGTTGGGGACCCACCGCGGTGTACCGTGATGAAACTTCACGTGTCTCCGCTCGCAGTGACTTTGTCTACAATACCTTGTAGTATCAATTGCACTGTAGAGAATCTATCGTTCATTTTATCATTTTTTTTACATAATGGTTCGAATTAAAGTTTAAAACGCAAAATTCAAGTATCATAATTCAGTTATGTTTTCAACAGGAACATTCATTTCGAATACGCCCAAGTCATCTCGGAGACCCTAGTGTTGATTTCATAGAACTGACCTTACTGGGTGTGCTGTTATAATGGCTTAAATTAAATGTTGCTTAAGAAAAAAAGCGTATTATGATTCTGAATTCTTGATATGAGGATTAATAATTCCCATTATTTGATTATTTCTACTCGCGTGGAAAAAACTAAAGGATTCTATTCGAAATTCCGTGCAGACATTGGGCCAGGAAGATTTACAAGTTGTACAAGATACACGTGAACTACAATAGACGTTATACTGAAATAATTTCTGTAAAAAACAGCACCCAAGATGTGAACAGTTGTCTGAGTAAGACAAATATTTTACCAAGTTACATTAAATGCAACTAAAATCCCGTATAACAAAAAATAGTATCCAGCTAAAACCTTATATTTTTACAACATATTATAATCAGAAAATTGGCAAGTATGATTTTTAAATTGTGCTCGAAACGAGAACATTCATGTCGAACCCACCTCTGACATATCAAAGAACCTAAGGATGGTTTTATATGCCGGACCTTTCTGATTTTGCGGTAATAAAACTTCTCAGATGCACTTGTGATGTTAAGTTGCACGAGCCAAAATCGTCTGTTCGTTCTTTCATCGGATTTTTTCGATTATTAATACATATCGAGTATATCTCCTGTCTAAGAACATTGCCAGACACATAAAGTATTTTAGTGTGAAATTTCAGAAGAATCGGTCCAGCCTATTTAGGAGTCCACAGTGAACAAACTCAAACAACGAGACAAAATTACTTTTATATAATTATATATATAGAGACTTGTAAATAAAAAAAACAAAAAACACATAAAATATTTGTTTCATCTGACATTTTGTAATTAACATTTATAAAAAAATTTCTGGTATTATTTTAATGAAAATTACACATCAAGTAAAACTTCTATTTTCAAATAATATTGCATATGGAATTTTTACTGAAAACTATGAGATAATCGAATAAAGTATCGATTACTTTTAATTTCATTTCTATTATAGTGCGCACTGATTTTTATCGGTTTTAACTCCCATGGATAATACTTAATACAAGGGAAAGCAACGTTTAATAATAACAGTTTGCGGTTATGAATTCGTAAAAGCCGTGACCAAGTGCGCATCTACAATATCACTGATTTTTCTTGTATTATGACCAAAATTTCAAAATCAAATTATTAGCAAAATACTGCGGATCTGTTTCCTAGTTAACTACAACATGTTTCATATCTAATGTAAACAATTTCTTGTTGAGCCGCTTTCTTGAATAATTAAATCCTCTCCAATCACCAACATCATTACCAATAATCCCGGTATTGTCTCCCCAACACCATGATATAGTTAACCATTATCCTCAAGTGATCTTTGTGGCTATAATGAGTGCTGACACCTTAGTAATCTATGTTTCATTCTATAAGAACAAATCATGATCTATTGCCTATTATGACAAGAAGATAAATTCATTGTCATCTGTTGTAATCCGTTATTGGCGACTACATTCGTATATTTTATAAAACAACTCGGAAACCAAATATATATATATATATATATATATATATATATATATATGTGTGTGTGTGTGTATGTGTGTGTGTGTGTTTTGGCAAAAGATCACGTAAATAGTAAACTTATTTATATGTGTATATATATTTATCAATGCAGCATTTTTATTTTAAGAATTTCTAAAGATAATTGATTGGAAGAAGTCTTGAAAAAAGACGATCCTTTGATGATTATACAAATATTGCTTTTGATTACCGTTTTGCACACACACATATATACATAAACATATACATAAACATATATGTGTGTGTGTGTGTGTGTTTATATATATGCATGTTTATGTATATATATATATGTTTATGTATATATATATATATATATATATATATATATACGTGTGCGTTTGTGTGTGTACGTATATATATATATATATATATATATATATATTTCAAAGATCAGCAATTTTTAATTGAAACGGAAATTACAGGTAATTAGAGGAACTAAGATATGCCTTTCTCCCAAAAAGCTGGATCCTACAACTATAGATTAATTTCACATGTATGTTGTTCTATAATAATGCGTATGGAAACAGACTTTTATGAAAACATTTGCATTTGGTTCTTGTCTGAAAAATTAGCATGTACAGTGTAACAACTATGTAATATCTGTCTACACACACGCACGCGCACGCGCGTACACACACACACACACATATATATATATATATATATATATATATATATATATATATGAACAAATGATTAATAAAACATGTTAAAAAAACATCTTGAAAAAGAGTTTAAAACATATTTAATTTTAAAAAGGAAACAAAAGATAAATGGATAGTCCTTAATCCGCGGAGTTTCGAAGAAATACTCTCCTAATTTTAATTAATTTTAATTCTTCTAATTACACATAACTTTCGTTTCAATTAAAAGTTATGTGTAATTAGGAGAATTAAAATATGACTTTTACAAAAAATATTCGATCCTAGAAGTCATAAATTAATTTAAAATTAATTGTTGTTCCATTATAACGTGTAGTGAAACATACCTTTAGGAAACAGGCGTTGATTAACTAAACCTTAAAAATACTAGGTATATGAAAACATAAGCTGTAAATACATACACACACGCATATAATAATCATTATATTAAATAATTATATATATATATATATATATATATATATATATATATATATATATATACATATATATAAAACAAATCTGAAGCGATTCTTTTTCATTATCGATTGTATAAAGAAGTATATAAATGAAGTGAGACACACATTTTCTTTAAATTTAAAGAAATCAGTCATTCCAGTAAAAAGACGTCAGAAATATGTCTGATATTATTTCTCTACAGAAAGTCTAAGTTTTAACAATGCTACCGGCAAACTCTAAAGAAATATTATGCTGTTGCAATTTTCTCCCCAACTACTATACGTCGAAACAAGTAGGAAAAAAGCATCTGCCCAGCCTTGCCGCTAGCGAGAAATAGACGAAAGCTGAATGATGCTTATTCGTTCCCGAGTTAAAGCAACTTTAATGGTTATTGCATCACAAGAACCGACTACTACACGAAAATATACTTGCATTAAATTCCGCTAAAAGACATTTAACTGAAGTAAAAATGGCGGTTGTTGAGTAATAACGACCAATAACTCGCAAATATAGTTTCGCTAGTAAATGTCAGCATCACTTGAAATGTCTTAATGAATGAATGTAAAAATATATTTTCATTCATTAAATTTAAAAAAAAAAAACATCAAATTAAAAAAACTTTTTATCAAGAATAGATTTTGTAAATGTTCGCTGAATATATATATATATTTTTACTATTGCCACTATAAGCAATGCATTATCAGTTTATAGATACTTGTGTTACTTAATTACTTTTCGGCGAGCGTGAATTTGTTACGTACACAGCCATGACAGAAGTAAATAGACAATATTATCCTTAATAGCGACCACAGTTGTTAGAGGGTTCTGATCGACCTAGGTGAACCTATGATGATTATTATTTCTTTTATTATTGTACAACCATATGGTTAACCGGGAAAAGTAAAATTTCTGAATCCTTCGGAAAATTCTGCATTCAGATGATGATGATGATGATATTACTACTACTACTACTACTACTACTACTACTACTACTATTATTATAATAATAATAATAATAATAATAATAATAATAATAATAATAATAATAATAATAATAGTAAAATAAATACTCAATTTGAATAGACGCAAAAAAATTAAATCGTCGGAAAACGCAGTTGTTAAATAAGCGCTGATTTCAAACATGCAAAATAAACTGTTGCTTAAGAAAAAAAGCATATTATGATTCTGAATTCTTGATATGAGGATTAATAATTCACATTATTTGATTATTTCTACTCCCGTGGAAAAACTAAAAGATTCTATTCGAAATTCTGTGCAGATATTGGGTCAGAAAGATTTACAAGTTGCACAAGATACACGTGAACTACAATAGACGTTATACTGAAATAATTTCTGTAAAAAACAGCACCCAAGATGTGAACAGTTGTCTGAGTAAGACAAATATTCTACCAAGTAACATTTAATGCTACTAAAAAACTCGTATAACAAAAATAGTATCCAGCTAAAACCTTAGATTACAACATATTATAATCAGAAAATTGTTTGTAAAAAAAAATAGTAAGCGAAAATATATAAATCTTTTGGAAATATGTGTGATTTATCTATAAACTAAAAACTGGAAATGTTACAATTCAGAAAAACTAGCATCTACTTTACACAAGAAAATATATTGTTAAAACTGCAAACACGGAATGTGCTTTAGGGTAAAAATACATTATTAAAATTATCAAATTAATATAGACGACTTTGGTTTAGGTCACCATTCTTACAAATTTAAATGGCAATTATGATGCCAAAATGTAAGGGAAAGGGAGGTGAACTTTAGAAGAAGTCTATAAAGATAATTTTTCATATCTTTCTATATTTGTATACATACATATCTCTACTAAACTAATTAACCTATATTTTAAATTGTAGAACCAACTTGTAGGCTTTAGAGTCTGTGGTTTGGATAATGTCTGTTTAATTAGATTTATACAGAGAGGGGGAAATAGAATGAACATCCTTAATGAAATTCAGATAACTCCCATTTTTTGTTAGATTTTAGCAATATATATTTGACATTAATTAAAATATATGAACCAAATCTTAAGGTTTTCTTCGGCGCTTGCTTAAGGCATATAATATGAACATAACCCTCATTTTAAAATTCACATTTATACAATTTTGAATTTTAACAGTGTATAAGAATTGATATTTCGAAAATGATATAAAGTTTGATAAACACGTTCTATTCGTGGAAATAATTTTACGGATATTTTTATAGTACAGACACACACACGCGCACACACACACCCACACACACACACATATATATATATATATATATATATATGATTAGTTTTTTTGAAAAAAGAATTCCAGCAGAGTGCTCAATTAAACGGAAAATCCAAATTGTAAGAGCGTATTTATATTTTGTGTACAGAAAGTTGTTGGTGTAGACATATCATTGGTACCGTCGGTTTCAAGCCCGATAATAAGGCCCGTTTAAGGTATCCTTATCAAACTCTCTTCAGCCAATATTCGTCTCAGAGACGAATATTGGCTGAAGAGAGCTTGATAAGGATACCTTAAACGGGCCTTATTATCGGGCTTGAAACCGACGGTACCAATGATCTGTCTCAACTAACAAATTTCTGTACACAAAATATAAATATATATATATATATATATATATATATATATATATATATAATTATAATATCTTTATATAAATATTTACAATTTTTATACCTACCAACAGTAATCATCAGTAATGTTTGTGTGTGTATTTTTTAAAAAGTTTATTACATTTTCACCCCAAACAAGGCGCATTGCCACTTTGGTGTAGGGGGCTACTATCAGGGGCAGCAACTACTGGGGCACTATGTTGGAATTTGGACAGCAAGATGTCGGTTCACGTTGCGCTTGAACTTCTGCATGTCAGTACAGTTAGGGAAGCAGGAACCTGGAATGGAATCCCAGAGTCTAACGAAACTGAGTATAAATAGAAACAACAAAAACAAAAAAACTGCAACATTAGTCATATGAGGTTAAAGATTTACAGATCAATAAATGTTGGCTATGCGTGTGTTTTTATGAAGGAAAAAGTTAAATTGAATTCTTCAACGCATTTTGACATCATCACACGTAGAGGACATGCAAAATATCAACAATTTTCATATTTTAAATCCAATTATTATAGAAAGCATAGGCGCATTTATATAACAATATTACTACTACATCTATTATTGCTCGTAATAATAATAAAATTTAAAATAATGAGAAAATATAATAGATTTAAAGGCTCCTTACTCTTCAATAGCCCTGTTTGAGCGTATAGGTCAATCATAGAGCTGATTTGATTACTATAGAATGCTATTATTTGAAATGTTTAAAGTTTATTTTTTAATCTATTTATATTCTATCGACCTTTCCCTGGTATTTACCTCTCTCTATTTCTCTGCACTTCTCTCTCTTTCTCAGTTTCTTTCTAGATAAATATTAATTTTCCCTCTGTCTTCATCTTATATATATTCAATAGTTCTGTTTGACCACGCAAGTTCATTATAGAGCGTATTTGATTATTTGCATTATTTGAGTATAAAATACTATTATTTGACATAAATATACATATATAAATAATTATGTATATAAATATATATATATATATATATATATATATATATATATGTGTGTGTATTGTTTTGAACAAATCAACACATCAAGGAATAGATTGATAGCAACAAATAGTGTATTTCATCGTGAGTTACAATTGTTTTAAGACTATTCGGACAAATTCAAACATTATGTCATTTTAAAATTTTTACAAGTACAGCCTATCGCCATTATTGAATAAAAAACACTTTTACAATGAACAGTATGGAGTCCATTTTCCTTATAACGAAACACATGAGAAAATATTTTACATACATCTCATCCTTCCAAAGTGTTTTTTAAAGATTTATATATTTACCTATTTTCGTATCTCTATTAAAAAAATCAATCGAATTATCATACAACGTGGCCACTAATTACCCTATGTTTACTTAATATATTTTACTAATACTATTCATTAATTTCTTAAATTAAATTTTTTTATTTCTTTATTATATTTAAATTATGTTTTAATACGGATTAGTCAACTAAGTCTATATTGTTTGGATTTACTTGTTAGTTTCGTATCTGAAATATGCTTTGTTTATTTACAAAAATATCGGCTAACCTATTTGCGTAATTTCAAAAAGCGGTTTTTCTTTAAAAATTATTCCATAAGGAAAAAAAAAATAACATTATTCTATATTCAGTGCAGTATTATTCTTCATTAAAAATCAAGGATCTAAATTTATTTTTATCTTTTTATTTTCTTTCGTTCCTACCTGGTTAAGATTTACGATTACAGGATTGTGTACAGATAGTTGTTAGATGAGAAAAAGTCATTGGTACCGTTGGTTTCAAGCCCGATAATTAGGACCATTTAAGATATCCTTATAAAGCTCTCTTCAGCCAATATTCGTCTGAAGAGAGCTTGATAAGGATATCTTAAACGGTCCTAATTATCGGGCTTGAAACCGACGGTACCAATGACTTGTCTCATCTAACAAATTTATGTACACAAAATATAAATACGCTCTTATATTTATATTTCGGATTTTCTTTTTAATTGAGCACTCTGCTGGATTACTTTTTCCCAAAAAACTAATTATTTATATATATATATATATATATATATATATATATATATATATATATATATATATATATATATGTATATATATATATATATGGAAATAAAAATGAACAAACCGTATTATGTGTTCATCAACGTTTCGTCTTTATTTCGAGACTTCGTCTGGATGAATAAAGACGAAACGTTGATGAACACATAATACGGTTTGTTCCTTTTTATTTCTCTATTTTGTCTGAATATTATTTCCATCATTTTCATCATATATATATATATATATATATATATATATATATATATATATATATATATATTTGTCAATGTTTCTTCTTATCCTTCCAAAATAAAAATCATAAAAATAAATTGACATAATTTCCTCTAGAATATATCATACTATAAGAAATATCTGTATCAACTCATTCTTTTCCAAGCTAGAAACTATCCGCGTATGTTAATAATGTGTCTCATATATCTTTAATATTAAATTAAGAGGTTTGAGTTCAATCAAATAAAATTGACAACATTAAACTAACAGATTACGAATATGCCCATGAAAATAGTAAGACTATAAATTTTCATTTAAAGTTTATCTTTCTTTCTATCTATACTACTATACTATACCGACCTTTCCTTGGAATTTACTTCACTCTCTCTCCCTTTCTTTCTCTCTCTCTTTCTCACTTTCTTTGTATTTTATTAATTTTCCCTTTGTCTTCATCTCTTATATATATATATATATATATATATATATATATATATATATGTATGTGTGTGTGTGTATGTGTGTATGTTTATATATATATTCATGTTTATGTATATATATGTATATTTATGTATATAATTATATATATTCAAACAAATATTTTTAAATGCAATAAAGACACCTTGCATTATGATCCTTTTATAATATTTCTTTCTCTCTTACTCTTTCTTTCTCTTTCTAACTTTCTTTGTATTTTATTAATTTTCCCTTTGTCTTCATCTCTTATATATATATATATATATGTGTGTGTTTGTGTTTGTGTGTGTGTATGTGTGTGTATGTTTATATATACATTCATGTTTATGTATATATATGTATATTTATGTATATAATTATATATATTCAAGCAAATATTTTTTAAATGCAATAAAGACACCTTGCATTATGATCCTTTTTTTTTAATTTTTCGATTTTCCGTATAATATTTTTTATATCAAAATCAAAAAAAAAAAAAATTAATAAAAGTTCCATAGTTGTTGCTGTCACGAGCGCTTTCGATTCCTTTGCCTTTCGAAACTTTGCTTTATAATTCTCTTTTTTTAATTTTTCGATTTTCTGTATAATCTTTTTTGTATCAAAACCAAATCGACAGCAACAATTATGGAACTTTTATAATTATTTTTGATTTTTATACAAAAAAGATTTAAGAAAATCGAAAAATAAAAAAGAATTATAAAGCAAAGTGTCACCGTTGCATTTACTAATATTTGCTGGAATTAAAAAATGCTTCCTGGATATACCAATTTCATATATATATATATATATATATATATATATATATATATATATATATATATATAGTAATTTATAAAATATATATGGCGATTAAGCTACACTGAATATTCTGCGTTTCATCCACTATAGGATTCGTCAGGCTTATGCGCGAATTCTGTGGTTGCCTTATGTTTTTATATATGGTGAGGAGTTCTAGTTACTAACTGGCTCTACCTACGTATTGAGCACTTTTGAAGTAAATACTTAAAGTTTACGCATAAATCTATACTTTCGTATATTAGGCTTATGTGAGTAAATGAAGTAGTATATATATATATATATATATATATATATATATATATATATATATAAGATTTCGCCAATAAGATGTGCGTCAGAAAATAGCAGGTATGCGCCTCGGCATAGTGTTTCTCAAGTGTCCAATAAATTACCTGAGGCAAATTGATTAAGAGATTAATTAATCATCTACTTGATTGATTTAATTTCGTGTAATACCTGCCAATTCCGACCATAACTGTAAGGCTTTATGTCTCCCATAATGTCACACGTTTCAGTCAATTCTACCGCTGTTATTCAGAGACATGGAATCAATTCTGTCCTGTCATTCATGAATAAAGCTTATGTGATAACGATATTTCTGCGCATCGGGAATATGTTTAAAATCATGCACTTAACGGTCATATTTCATTCGTTTGGACGATCTTTTAGAATAATATTTACTTACATAACGGTGATCAGCTCTACGTTTACTTAATTGTCTCATAGAAACCTCGTAGTATTGCTACGAAACAGATACTGTTAAAAATTGCAAATGTCAATTGAATTAAAGGAATAAATTATAAGATGGTCAACATAATGAACTTTGGAATATCGATTTTTGGCATTCATTTAATATATATATATATATATATATATATATATATATATATATATATATATATATATATATGTATATATATATATTGTGTGTATCCGTATTTCTTATCTATTATTTCCCTTATTCCCCTTCTTTTTTACCTTTTTTCTTTTTCTGTCCTTTCCTTTTTCTACTTTTTTTTCTTTTATAATGGTCGCCATAACTTTTTAAGGATGGTCATTATCAATTTTGGTTTTAGTTTCGAATCTAGCTGATGGAACTCAAATCATTTTTTTTTTGTGCACTTTTGAAATCATTACTATAACTTTAGGTACAACATAATATAAAATAATCGATAACGAATCGACTCTATAATAATTAATACGAACTTTACGTAAATTAAATATCATATTTAAGCGTATTTAACGACCGGATAACGCCGGGCGTCCCTGCTAATATATTTGAAAATCCATGAAAATATATAATGTACGCTTATGACCGGTTAAATTATTGTGTTTAAACAACAAACTCTGATTTCAAGCGAAAGCTGCCTGTCTTGAAATAAAAGTCGCCGTAAAATTTCGTGAAGTAGTATACGCTTGTCCCGTGAAGTTACAGGAAATAGGCACAAATTGAAATAGTAAACTAAAAGACGAATGACTAATCAGTATCCACTCTCTTTCTTTCCTTTCTCTAACAGTGAAAAAATAACATGACCAGACCCCCACCCCCTTACTGCATTAGTCACGTAATTAGCACATCTTTATATCGCATTTTTCTGTGTGTGTGACACGTTCTTTATTCACAACTTTGATAGTAAAATCAAAGTTGAAGTTATTCATGGAATTTTACGTACAGCGCTGCACAAAGAAAGAAATAAAGAAAAACACACGGGCAATGTTATTGAAGACACATCTATTTAGAAATAAAATGTTTCTCTAAATATTTAATTCAATCTCATCTTTTAATCTTAATGTCTCAACGATATATCCTTATATTTTGTGCTTGCTTTAGTAAGAACGACACATACATACACACACGCACACATACACACACAGATATATGTACATATATATATGTTTTATTTTTTATTACCGTTTTATCTGTTTGGTTACATATGTTTCGGATGTTGGACCATGTTTACGATCCAACAGCCTCGTCAGACCTCACAGAAACCTTCAGGGTTTCCTTTAAGGTCTGAGGAGACTGTTGGATTGTAAACATGGGTCAACATCCGAAACATATGTAACCAAACAGATAAAACGGTAATAAAAAAAATAAAACACATTTGCTCTGCAATAATATTGAGCACTCTCATCAGATTTTTTTTACTAATTACCAGTTTTCCTGTATATACATATATATATATATATATATATATATATATATATATATATATAGATAGATAGATAGATAGATAGATAGATTTCCTAAAAAAACAACAAATCGAGCACTATAAATCGGGCGTCAAACGTTTATATAAATAGATATTTGATGATACTACTTGGGGCAACGATCCCATGGACCAGAAGGTAGAACTTCTGATGATCAACTCTCACTGGTTCGGTATAGTTGATAGGCTAGCTGCACTGGAGAGCTATGATACAAGAAAACAACCTGTCTGTGTATGACAATTTAAACCACCCTCGTCGTATTGAGTATTCTCGTAAATGATTTCAATCATAGCTTGCTTAAAGTAACTCGAAGCTCTTTGTAAATAAACAAACAGGTTGAGCACTGTAAAAGCAACGGTCTTGTGTTTATACAGATAGCTATTTGATTATAGCTTTTGCAGGAACAAATCTCATGGGTTAGAGGGTAAAACTGCTGACTATCAACTAGATGGTTGGAGCTTTGATTGCTTGTTCAGATAGAAACTAGTCTAGCCCTGCTGAAGAGATGTAATACAGCAAAATAGTCTGTCTATTAATATATATATATATATATATATATATATATATAGAGAGAGAGAGAGAGAGAGAGAGAGAGAGATAGAGAGAGAAAGAGAGAGAGAGCACTGTAAGCGCGATGGGCGAATGCTTATTTTACGGACATTTGACAAGGTCGTTTACAAATACCGATCCATGATCCAGTGGTTTGGACTGTTGACTATCAACGCAATGGTTATAAATTCAATCTACGGTTAGGGAAAGGTGTTAGTCTATCCGCACTGATGAGTTGTGATACAGCGAAACATCACTTCTCTCTCTCTCTCTCTCTCTCTCTCTACACACACACACACACACACACACACACACACACACACACACACACACATATATATATATTTTAATCAAAATGGAAATTAATTTCCCCTGGCACATTTGACATTATAGGATAATAAGCAAACACTTGTTATGCACATCTTTAACGGTCACCACTTACATTTACTACCAAAGCATGTTCGTTGGCCACAATACATACACTTTGTCCCTGTTTAACAATCAGTATTTTTACTGGTGGGCATACTCTCGCGAATAGGTAATACCAACAGGTGAATAGCAGAGTCTGTTTACTTCGATCTAACCAATAACCACTGTTTACTTTTATTATTATGTGACATTATTTGCATGTAGCCGGTTTATTATTTGACTTTAAACATATAAGTATTACATACATAATGCATTACGTATACAGATTAATTTAACAAACGCTCCCAATTCTTCTCGTTTCATTGGAATAAAAGTTTAATCCGAACTTATTGTTCACAGTACATATTAAGATTGCATACAGTTTTTGGAATAACTGATCGTAAAAAACGAACAGCTTAGCTTGCACTAACATGGCAAATTCGCGTAGAAATAGAATGAAGACAAACTACCGTCTTATTAATTTCGCTTCATTTACTTTAATTCCAATATACAATTAAATATACTAACTAATAATCCAGACTCCTACGCTTATACTACATCTACGAGTTGTCCTAACATTTATGTAGAGACCGTTTACATATTTAATTCGTATAAGAATAACAAACCTATTATACAGCGTCTGGTAGGATAGTCCAAACGAATCGAAATAATATCTGCCGGATAACGTATGTTCCTGCAGAATATATAATGATTTTGGGCACCAACATGCTACTTTATAAATTCACCACATTGTTTTTACTCGACCATAACACCGAACAAGTTTAAAAAAAGACTAGGAGAATACATTTTTATATTTTGTTAAAGTCAAATAGGATATACGGAACGTTCCAATTTTTGGATAGTGTTTTCCAGCAAAAATTATTTCTTAGGACACTTCTGTTCGTTAGAAACTTAAATGGAAGAAGCGTTTTACTTTCTTCCTTTTATAGGATTTTCATTCTGAATTATATTTGTAAGGTATTTGTGTTTATCACATTGTCAGAAACGTAAGACAAAAAACATGACAGCAAAAAAAAACTCTTAATAGGTACACATTTCTTCATTAGAAGTTATTGTATCATAGAATACTTTTAAAGAAGAAAAACCCTTAAAAGTGTTAAAACTCATAATGTCACCCAGATACGTTGAAGAGTATTTCGATTGCCTGTGGTTACATTTATTTGTTAGGTATTAGTTTTCTTTTTTTTTTTAACACTGTTTCGTTTCCACTCTTTTGTTTTATAAATCATTCCGGTACAATCTTCTACACGGAGCACAAACAAACAAAAACAAAATGAAACATATGTTTCAGCGTTTTCCAATACTGCTTTGTTTATATTTCATATTTCCACTGCGTATGTGGATAGAAGGGTTTGAAAAATTATTTGTGTATGTAATGTCTACCCCTCCCTTATTTAAATTAATGAAATCTGAACAAAATGTATTACAGTCCCTCGGAATTTTTACGTAATATTTTTACGTAATATATGGTGAGGTAATATTTACTTTATGTTTATCTTAAGTTAGAGGCAAGTCAGGGGGAAAGCAGGTCAGCTTTCTCGGTTAGCATGTGCGTTTACGTGTTCGATATACACTTATGATCTGTACAATATATAAACATTATTTGGCATTCAGAGTTTATATTTACGAAGTGCCTTAAATAATATTGGTAACTATTTTTGTACAGGTATTTATAATTGTCATAGTCTCTTAAAAATTCACTATGTTATTGCTATGAGATGACTGACCAATTTTTATGATTTCGGATTTAAATGAACAGCTACAGGTGGAATTAGAATACACCTCACTAAAGCGTGATTTTCACAGCTAGTCAATATCAAAAATGCAACTTTGTCGAGAGGAAACTTTAGAAGAACGACGTGCAATAAAATTATGTTTTAAACTTAAAAAAAATGCCACAGAAACCTATGGAATGCTTCAGACTGTTTTGGCGCATTCTTGCATGAATCAAGTATCAATTTTTGAGTGGCATAAGAGATTAAAGGCGGCAGGGAGTCTGTGAGGGATGATGAGTGGTGTATAAGGAGTAAGGCGGTCAGAACACCAAAGTGAGTGGGCAAATAAAGAATTTCATAGATAAGGATCGTCATGTATCTATAGAGACAAGAGTGCACAGTTTGATGTCAGTGTGGGAACTGTACACACAATTATTCGCGAGGAACTGAAAATATGGAAGACTTGCGCGAAGTTTTTCCTAATAATGCCCAGAGAAGATCAGAAAGAAAGACGTTGTCATGAGAGCAGGGAGATAGTCGAGCTGATCAATTCAGATTCTTCAGTTCTTGATGCACTGGTGACCTGCGATGAAAGTTGGATCTACTGCTATGCTCCAGAGTTCAACAGACGGAGTTCCCAGTGGAAGCATGCTAGCTCTCCTCGAACCAAAAAGGCCAGGCAGAGCAAATCCATCCAGAAACTTATGATGATATTTTTTGTCAGCACTGGGTTCCCTACTAGATAGACAGCCAACGAGGGATATTATGTCGAAGTTTAAAGGGAATTCATGAAAAGATTCTCTCGGATGAGTCCAGCACTCTTCAAATCGGGTCAGTAGCATTTTCACCAGGATAATGCCCCAATCCACAATTTCATTCTTGTTACAATTTGACAAAGATGGGCATCAAGACAGTACCTCATCCATTCCTATCCTCCAGTCCATGCTTTCTGTGACTTTGGATTATTCCCTAAGTTCAAGGAAAACCCTAAAGGTGCTCGTTTTGAGACAAGCGACGAGAGTGATTCACACGCTCACACGAGAGGAGTTCTATGGAGCCTTCTAGAAGTTGTTGAAACGGTACAATAAATGCATTGAAGCCGAAATAGATTACTTTGAAGGGGACTAGAGTTTCATGTGTCTACTATCAATAAAAGTGCCCGTACGAAAAATGTCTGGAAATTTATTGAAAGCACCTCGTATTTGCATATAAAAGTATTCGAATAAACTTTTTCTCTGAAGCATGTTTTACATAAGATTTACATATATAAACTGTAGTTGCATTGCACAAAACACGCGTTGTTTTTTTACGATTGGATCAAATTCCGATCTTTTTAAAAAGTATAACTCCAATAATTTACATCCTTTTTAATATCAACAGTTCAATTAAATTTTCACGCAATTATACCAAGCGAGACTTTTTTTATTAGAAAAAAATATATGTTCCAGCTGTTTTCCAACAATAATAACTGGTATTTTTACAGTTGATTGATTACATATATTACTCTAGTAATTTACCACTCTTTAAATAATCTGATTAATTAAATCTTCAGCAATATTACCAAGAGAGTCTTTATGTTCCAGTTGTATCAAACAATAATGATTAATACGTTTACATGGGATAACTTTGTTAGGTGCAGCAGAATCGCGCATAAGGCATTAAAATTAGTGACAAAATACAGTACAGTATCTAATATACATGCAAATAAGAATCTAAGGCGGGTCAAATACCGTAACTAGGGGCCAGAAAAAACATTGTATTCCATATCAAATCTGAAAAAACTGTATCATTGGGCCACCATATTCTGAGATTCTACTGTACTATACGTATATCCATTTTCCGACCAAGTTTAAGCAGTTTTTATTTATAAATTCAATTTTCTAATTAGTCATCATCAATCAGCAATACGACTACGAAACTCAATATCTCGTTTTTCTTTTTCTTTTTTTAAGCTAAGGATACATAACCTGACAGGCAGGAAATTATTATTGCTATTCGGTCTATTTGTTGAAAGGAGTTTAAACCGCTTTCTAGGACTGTCATATTCTGAATTAAACATGCCACCCAGAGGCTTTAGTGCGTTTAGAGAGAAGTAAAAGAGGGGGGAAAATCCTATACAAGAGGGCGGCAAGAATTAAGTATAGATACATGGAATGAGAAATGGGTTTGTTCAAGTGGTTCCAGAGCGGCTTTATGGAAATTGCGGAATCTGTTAAGCAACACTGCGGTAGGTGGAGTTGTTAACGTTATCCGTGGAAATAGCATACTGATGAGAAGTTATTAACGTTTGGTGTAATTTTATGATTTGCGACAAATCAACATTTTGGGTGTTATTTATTCCTAAACATACAAACTACTAGGAAAAACGATGACACCATACTTTATCATCTAGATTAGTGAATTGGTACAAATACATTATCGGAGAATAAAATTCACATGAAAAAAAAAACCCATTGGTTTCATCAGCAGCGAACGAATTTTTACGTAGATGCGTTACCACAAACAAAAATTGATAAGATCCTCTTGAAAATGTTTCAATAGAACAAATAATGAAACAAATGGTGAAAAACACGCTGATCTATATTAAGTTACGATATATTTAAAAAAACAAAAAACAAAAAAACGCAAGTTGTGTCTTGTCTTTTATTTTGTAAACTTATTGCGGTAAATGTGTAGTTTAGCGGCGTAAATTATTTGATAGATAAAAAATTATATAAAAAAAACTATGTATCTTTTTTATATAAAACACATTATTAGACCAAAAGGCTAAAATAAAACCTGAAAAAAAAATCATTTTTATTATTTTTTCATCATTTATTATTAGGTTAAATGTACGACATTCGAGGCGCCATTAAAATTAAATTTAGCATTTTTAACATTAAAAAAAATTAGCATTTTTAAAGGAAAAAACCATAATCTGTTTAATCTGTCATGTAGCAGTCATATATATATATATATATATATATATATATATATATATATATATATATATATATATATATATATATACTATTCAACTTTAGGTCCTGGGCATGACCTTAAACTATATCCGATATATACATATATATATATATATATATATATATATATATATATGACTGGCGTACATCGTGACACGCTGCACTGATGATTCCGAAAGGATGAAACACTAGTGTCTGTAGATATTTAATGATTATAGCAAATGATTATGTCGGCCCCTTTAAGAAACTTGTTGTTATCGTTGAGAACTTTCAGTTGAAATAAGTCGGTGAACTTAGCTCATATACGTAGATCGTCATAGACGGATTGACGTTAAAAGCACTTAAAAGGAATAAATGTTAAATTTCAACTGTATCTTTCGTAGTTGTCGGTAGGCGAGTGGTTCACTTCGTTGCCAATGAAGCCAGACATGACTTTTGTTTCCAGGGTTTGAATCTCTGGACTGGCGTTAATCGTGACACCCTGCACTGATGATCCCCGAAAGGATGAAACACTAGTCTTTGTAGGTATTTAATTATTATTGTAAATAATTATATGTATATATATATATATATATATATATGTGTGTGTGTGTGTGTGTGTGTGTGTTTGTGTGTGTATGTATATGCATTTTATATATGTTTTTATGTGTGTGTATATATTCATATATAGATATATTATTCACACACACATATATATTTAATTCCGATTAGATACGTTACTTTACTTCTAAGTGGATCAGCTTAGTCGCGCCACTTAAGTGCAAGGTCAAAACTGTCACTCAACTCTTAAATCTGCCATTTTAGAGATGTCATGAACAATGAGTTTGATCAATTATCTTATACTCGAATAGAGCAATATATATATATATACATATATATATATATACATACATATATATACATATATATATATGTATACATAAACACACACACCTACACACATATATATTGTTAAATATATACTTATATAGTTACATATATATGTGTGCCGTTGTGTTGATGTTTTTCTTTGGATAGCTAATAATTTTCACGATGGAAATAATCAGTTATGTCAAGAATCAAAATAAGTGTGACACGGAATCCTTTCAGACTGAAATTTCTTTAAATATCTCTTTCCGATTTTTATTTCTTAGTTGATTCTCTTTTGCCACATTTGACAGGACAAAGAAAGAATCAACCAATTTGAGACATAATTAATCATTATGAATAGCATTCAATATGTGACCACCCGTTTGTCACACAGTCACAAAGCATTTTATATATCACTAGCAGGCCGGCCGACATTGCCCGGTCGTAAAATATGCTTAAATATGATAGTTTGATTAATGCCGATTTCGTATTTATTATTATATTATATTGGACTCAATATATAATAATGATTTAAAAAGTAAAAAAAAATAAATGAAAATCGAAAACAAAAAGATTTAGCTTACGATTTACTTTTCCCTTTGATGTTAATGTCTGAGCTATGAAGCATGTTTGCTGCAAGTTTAAAAATTAAAACATGAACCAATAGCTAATTCGTTAAGCATGAATATTCGGAATGCCTTCATTCGACCTTCACCTGGCAAATTCCTTTTTTTTTAATTTAATGTTCACATATTTGCACCGATTTTCCCCAGCTAAACCCCAAATATAAAGTTTGGCATTGGTTCGAATATCCTATATGTTAAGTTTCATATCTGTAGATCAAAAAACAGACATATGAGTTTGGTAGGCAAGGTCTTTTTAAACAAATATATATATATATATATATATATATATATATATATATATATATATATATATATATATACGCATACAGGATTTGTTACGCAAATATTATGCAAGTATAAATCATGTAAAATATCTGCGACATCTTTCATTAAAAAAAAAAATGGGGCTGAACCTTACTGAAATTATGTAACCATATCTGCAAGTAATGCGTATTTACTAGGAAATATCTCTTCAAATAAACATCACTATGTAATTATTTCTTTTATACATTTTACAAATTAATTTTTTTACAACTAGGGGGAAAGGACGACCGGCCTTTCTAGAGAATAAAATACGCTTAAATAAATTTTGATTTATGCAATTTATTATCTATGTTTGTAGAGCCAATTTTTTTAAAAGAATATTCTATTATGCCTAATATTTAATACTGATTTCAAAACTTTAAAAAGAATATGGCTTGTGTGCTATCCGCTAGAATCCAAACCAAAAAATTTAGCGTTCTGTGTTGTTTGAGCTATCAACAGATCAACAAGAAACGATTTCAAATTAAACGACTTTAAGCTATGAATGTATTTGCGCATGCGCAAGCGTAATATGAATATATCGGTTAATCAAAATAACCCCATTGCTTTTCAACTTGACAATATATTTCCGAACGTGTTATTCGTCCACGCAAACAAAATCTTAGCGTATGATTACCATATCCTGAAAAATTCAGTTTCATATGACCAGTAGTTTAAGAGTTTGTCGGTGAAATATTTTCACACAGACCCAGAAAATACATATATCTAATGCTTTATTAATACAGAAAAGAGCTAGTGCTTGGCACTCTAACTTAATCTTAATTAAGGTTTTTTTACTTTAATTTTACTTTTTAATACTGTCTTGTTTCCTAAAACAGTTGGTTTTGTTTTTAAATATAATATTTAAAGTCATATTTTTATTAGTAGGGCATCGTTTTATTAAATTAATAATTGAACCTTTCTTTTACGAATCTGTTATTATTTGTTGAGGAGGGAGGGGGGGTTTGCTGTGAAATATAATTATATTACTGTGAACACAGGAAGCACAGAATAGATCCGATAATTCTAAAGAACACGTGACATAATTGTATTTATAAAAAAACTGAGACTAACAAAATTATCCTGACTTCGATTTAATCTTGAGAGATGATAAATACCTCCGGTGAGGGTGCCTTGGTAATTAATTGTGAACCAAATGTTTCGTAATCTCCAAACATACGTTGTCACTGCTTTATTCTAGTCGGAAAAGTTCAGGATAACCGGAAAGCACATGCAAGCACGCAGTGTTTTCAAATGGTCAACCATTTGGTACTAACCAGTCTTAACGTTGCTTAACTTCGATAATCTATCGGCCATGCATGTATCAACGTGACCATGTTCTACAGCAACAACACGTCTGTGAGAACAAAGTAGATAATGTAGAGAAGACATGGTTGCGATACGCAAATTACAAATACATTTCTTCGTCTTATAAGGATACACACACACTCTGCATATCGATTATTTCACCGAGTTCAATACCCGAATAAAAACTTCCATGGATGCAGATCTGCTAGTATGTTTGTTGGTCCATGCTCGGTTTGTTACGGTTTTATTAGAAATAGCATTTTAGCGGTTGATTTCTAAATATCCTTTTTTTTTTTTATACGTTCACGCATTTATATGTGGAACTGATTCATCCGTCGGTTAGTGACGCTTGATTTGAAATAGCATTTTTGCTCGACAGTTAGACTTCTGTTTGAATAATAATAAAAGACAAACAATTTTCTATTCTTACACGCATTTTCGGTGAAAAGCAGTGCAGCTTCAAGCTCGATGTGTCGAAATTCTACCCTTATGTTTGAAATAGCATTTGTTTATACGCTACTGAATTCTTACGAGGGACCTCGGTTCTATAAGTTCAGGTTTAATAGCTTAATAGGAATAATTTTCAGTTCGTATTGCTGATGTTGTAAGCAGCATGGTTACAGTGTGATCCTCCACAACTCTCTTGAATTTTCTCAACGTTTATAACATTTCAAGAACTCTTTCTAGACTTAAAATTTAGCCTTTCTCCAAAGTTTGTTATTGCGATTTGCTTTCCATAAAATTCATATTAATGTTCTACATAGCATCAATGTTTCTCTGCACCCATTGTCCTCTCCAGATTAATGCCTTTTAGACGTTTAGAATTTTGATTTTGCATAGTTGTAAATTCTGTTTTTTCATAGCGCATAGACATTGAATACTTTTCAAACATTTTACTTGAACTGCACTCTAAGATTAAAAAAAATAAGCCTCCACGAAAAATGTTTTCCTTTACTGGCCATAACATGTTGGAGAACACATATTGTGCACAAGGTTGATTATTATATTCTCAAAGACCCGCAAAAAATACTCCGGCAATACCGTCGCCATTTTTCGGTAGGGACACGTCGGGCGTGACAAGTCTTTTTGTAAAAAGAAACGGCTGAGCCCGAGAGGGTGGACGTTCTAGAACTACACGTGACCAGCATTACATTTCAATCAAAAGCAAAAAAAAAAAAAAAGAACTGGTTAGGCTCTGCCGATCGCTGGACTTGCAGATGCAATGGACTCATCATAAAACTGCTTATTCTATTTCTATACTTACGTCCATGTACACCGAAGGCTTCCACCATAAATTTTGTCTAATAATTATTCTTTTCCAAAATTTTTCTCTTTTAAATTTGGCATTTACTTTTTTCTTTACGGTATTGACACTTTCTTTCTTTACCCTATCTTCCATTCTGTTGCTGTCTCAGGTTTCAAGACAAAATGCTTATCAAATGTGATACGCGCCGCTCGCTCACTGGCCACATATTTGTTTTTAACCCTTTACTTTCGCTCTTTACCACAAGCGCCAGAAAGTCCTTTTCTATTCCAGGCCATGTGAGCAGCAGCAGACCAAAAACCTAATTAAAACCAACTACGGTCGATCTCATTTGCTGTCAAACTGAATTCTGCTTCCCCCCACCCCCGCAATTTCGTTTAGCGTTCTTTTCGCCGACGACTCTTTTTTGGCAGCCATGTTTTGCTTGGTTCCAATTTTGTATTTTTACAGTATTACTCTCTCCATTTACTTTTTCCCGTAATGTGCGTTTTCCATGTTCAGTCGACTTGCTGTTGGCGAGATAATAATACGTACCTAAACAAAATAGTAAAACGACAGGCGAACAAAAAAGTAATCAACCTCGAGTTGAAATTAGTTTTGAGCCATTGATTTTCTCGGCGTTTACTATAATGATCATGAGATCCGCTGAGTAAAATTGGGGGACCGTTCATATGTTGAAGGTCATAAGAGGAATACGCTCGCAGTAACACGTTGTAAAAATTACTACCGCAACCTTGTTTCTTAAATGAGTTAATATAGACCTCTTTCTATCCCTTTTTCTTTCTCTCCAGCTCCCTTTTATATATACATACATCTCTCTCTCTCTCTCGCTCTCTCTCTCTCTCATATATATATATATATATATATATATATATATATATATATATATACATATATACATATATATACTATTAAATATTCTTCAATTTTAGGTCCTGGACATGACCTTAAACTATATCCGATGGTGAGGCTCCATCTTCCGGGTGTGGGGGAGTGTGAAGCGACCCTTTAATTGCATTACTCCCAGGTCCACTCTGACCCGGAGTGGTAGTACCTGTTAGCGTCTCAACTATGGGTTAAATAGAAACTGACTTGAAAAAAATATATATATATATTCTATTAAAAATCTTTTCTTCAAAATCACTGAAAATAACCTAAATAACCTGAAAAGGGTTGATATGCCGTAAAACAAAAATAACCAACTAACTCTTTAATTTTGTTTTAGTTGAATAAATATTTCGATAACTTTTTAGTTTGTGTTATTGTACAAGGTGTTTCGAAAGTCTTGGACACATCTCATATCTGCTTAACTATGAATGATAATAAGATGAACGTCGTTCAGTTTTAAAGCTAAATGCAGTAATTCTTTGTAAGTCTGTTTACTTTTTTAAAAATGTATTTTCAGATACAGTAACTCAACCAGAAAAGGCGTTTTGTGTGCTTGAATTTGCAAAAGCTGAATCACGATTTTTGTTTGTTTGTGGGGATTTGTGAAAAAATTGGTGTATGTGCCTCCTCTTCCAAGAGACATGGATGAGCTGAAGGCCCGAATAACAAGCTGTTGCAACCATAGACAACGCAATCGCAATGTTGAGACGCGTTTGGCAAGAATTGGACTATCAGCTTGATGTGTGTCGTGTGATCAATAGTGCTCACATAGAATATTGAACATTTCATGAAAAACTTGAGATTACAAGCTCTCTTAATATAACATATGCGTATTTATATGCTTAATAATTCTCGAGATATTCAATGTCAAAATGTGCTCAAGACTTTTGGAACAACCTGTATTATTTAGTGCAATTGTTTTGTTTTTACCTAAAGTTATGCGAACAGCCGACATTTTCTGATAGGGTCTACTTGTCTCCCCTGTTCAGATATGAGTTCGTCAAAAGTGAAAACAAAAAATCTCCAAAATAATCCAGAACATACCGAAATAACTTTTTCCCACCGATTGTCATGTCACATAACATCCTTCAAACACCTCGGTTTAACATCTACAGGCAATATGAATTGGAGCAAATAAATTGACCACATTACAAGGCTGCTGCAAAGAAAGCTGCGGTTTGTAGCGCCCGACTCTCTCTCTCTCTTGGACATGGTAAGTTTGGGAAAATGAGTTAAAAATATAAGAAACTATACAAAATACTGTTAGAAACTTTCTCAATATGTTAGCGTGGCATATGCTGACATATATTGGGTGGGTTTCTCACAGTATTTTCTATAGTTTTTAAAAAAAATTATCTCATTTCCCAAACTTGCCGTGTTCAAGAATGAGTCGGGCGACATTTTAAATTTTCCAATACATCGGTAAACACTGCATTTCTTTCGAGCTGAATACACACGTTACATTAAATAAAAAAAAAACAAAAAAAATATCCAGTTAGGTATGAAACTAACTTATCTTGCCTTTGATAACATTTATTTGTTATATATATATATTTTGAAAACTTTTTCGATTCTATGTGTATAGTAATACAAACCCGAAAGTTGAATACTTCTATCGTGATAGAAAGTACTCACATCAGATGGCGTCCAACATATTTACTAAGCCACAGTGCGCAATACGTGGAGTATTGTTGCCATGTATTGACGTGTGTATATGCTACTAGTCTCTCACTGTATACAGGGTTAATAAAAGAGTCTCAGGTCTTATAGGTCCCGGACTATTGACCAAGCTCTAACTTCTATCCCTTGCCGCAATGTCGCATCCCTGTGTCTGTTTTGCAAGTACTTTAATCGAACGTGTTCTGATAAAATCGTGGCACTTGTGGATCCTCCACGTGCATACTTCTCGCGTAAACCAACGAACATAAAAATCCTACCTTCACAGTAAAGGTTCGAGATGTCAGAAACATTTCGAAATCTCAGAGTTTCTTAAACAGTTTCTTCTCTTTGACTGCTAGTCTTTGGAAGCAGAAAAAAAATCGTAAAATTTTATGTACTTTTATATTTTCTTTATGTCTGTTATTATTTGTTATATGTGTAAGAGAGCCGCTGACGAAGTAGCAGCCGAATGACACGTATGCAAATCACCAAGCCGTTGCGCGATGTGACATCACACCGGAGGATGAGAAAGCAAAGGAAAAAGACGGAAAAAGACCCCACGTGGTGAGAAGACCAGAAAGAGTGCAGGCTTGAGATGGACGTGAGGCCGCATGGCGTCTAGACAAACTTTTAAAGCACGTGTTCGACACAGCAGAGTTTTGTTAAGTTTTTGGCGTTTTTCCCGTCGACGAATCTTTTTGGTAGCCATATTTTGCTTAGTTTAAATTTTGTATCTTTGCAGCATTACTCCCCCCTTTACCTTTTCATCGTAATATGCATTGTCCATGTTCAGTCGACTTGCCGTTGGGGAGATAATAATATATTAATTTAAATGACCTTTCAAACAAGATGCAATGCGTTATTTTGGAAAGTACCAAGCTTGACAAGGACTTGTGGTGTTAATTGCTAATTTGTCTGAAATAATAGCATGGCGAGCGTCGTCACCTTGTTAATTTACATATTTACATATATATATATATATATATATATATATATATATATATATATATATATATACTAGCATTTCAGCCCGGCGTTCTCCAGGTGTTTGGATGTGCATGCTGAGCAAAAAAAAAAAAGCGGTCAATTCTTTAAAATTTGACCCCTATTATGACCTCTTAAAATTTATTGTCAAGGGCCCAATTCGAGTTATTAAGTTTGATCCATGTCCAAAGAACGTATATCAAAAATTCAAGTGTTTAGACCCAAAATTGAACTTTGACCCCATAATCGCCAAATTTCTGGCCGAAAACCAATCACATCGATTTTCCCAAATCTCAGTACCCTGTATATCAAATTTTGAGTCTGTAGATTAAAATTGACAGTTATTGTGTAGGGAAATGTACACAGACACACACACGCACACAGACACACACAGACATACACTTTCACTTTTATAGATATACTATCATGGGTGCCCGGCGTTGCCCGGGTGTTTGGAGGTGTATGCTGAG
Organism: Euprymna scolopes; assembly: GCF_053919585.1. Classification (NCBI taxonomy): domain Eukaryota; kingdom Metazoa; phylum Mollusca; class Cephalopoda; order Sepiida; family Sepiolidae; genus Euprymna; species Euprymna scolopes. The sequence goes on along the minus strand of NC_136490.1, from coordinate 113,235,026 downwards.
CAAAAAAAAACAAAAAAACAAACAAACCCAAAAACAAAAAAAACGGTCAATTTTTTAAGTTTGACCCCTATTATAGCCCCTTAAAATTTATTGTTTAGGGCTCAAATAAAGTTATTAAGTTAGATCCATATCCAAGGAATCTATATCTAAAATTTCAAGTGAGTAGACCCAAAATTGTCGGAGGAGTTTGGTAGAGTTCTTAGAGGTCAAATCGTTGAATTCTGACTCCTTAATCGGCAAATTTCTGGCCAAAATCTCAGTAACTTGCATATCAAATTTCGAGCCTGTAAAGTAAAAATTGACAGAGTTGTTGCGTAGGGAAATGTACACAGACACACAGATACACAGATACACAGACACTTTCACGTAAATATATATATATATATATATATATATAATTTATTTATACAAACATTGATGGCTACATATGGGTATACATGTTTCTGTAATCACCCGCGTTGGGGGATTACGTCATCAGACCAAGAATTATCGTCGAGATAATTCTTGACCTGAAGACGTAATTCCCATACGCGGGTGATTACAGAAACATGTACGCACATGTAGCCATCAATGTTTGTATAAATAAATTTAATATACCTGCTCTGTTCTCTAATTGATCACTCATTGTAGACACATGCTGTTTCATTGGATGTACTTCTAGGAAACTAAACTCTACTGGTTTTATATATATATATATATATATATATATATATGTATATATATATATATATATATATAATATATATATATATATATATATATATATATATATATATATATATATATATATATATATATATATATATATATTATATACTAGCAGTTCCGCCCGGCTTTGCTCGGGTCCTTTTTACTGTTCATAAGTTTACGTGTATATGTATATATTAAAAAGTGTGAATATGTAAAGTAATGCCTATCTGTATAATAGTCTTCTTTAACTACCAGAGAGAAAAGACAGAAAGACATTTTCACTTTTATAGATATATATATATATATATATATATATATATATATATATATATATATATATATAGATAGATAGATAGATAGATAGATAGATAGATAGATTGGATGCAATATATAGTAATGCTTTAAAAAGTATTAAAAAAAAGACTCATCTGCCATCACCGAGAATCGAAACCAAAACGTTCAGCTCACTATTTCTTTTCCTCTGCGTCAATGACTGGCTATGAAAACATGTTTGCTACAAGGCTAAAAATTAAAACATAAACCAATAGCTACTACTATTTCATTTTAAAAAATGTTCACACTCTTGCACCGATTTTTCCAAGCTAAAACCCACATATATATTTTTGCATGGATTCAAATACCTCATATATGAAGTTCTATGTCCGTAGACCAAAAACTCTAAGAGGAGTTTGGTAGGCAAAATTTGTTAAACAAAAATATATACGTATACATAAATATATATGGAAACAATTTTGTGTTTACTATAAACTTTTTACGCAAATATTATACAAGTATAAATCACGTAGAATATCTGCATGAATATAATTACATGTAATAGTTAACTAAAGATGATTATCCGATAAGAAAACCGAAAAAAACTAATAGGGAATTAATTAAAATGAATGTTTAAAAGAATATGCAAATTAGCTAGACCTTTTGCTAGTGAATGCAATCCCCACAACCCTTATATAAGAACATTGTATTTTCTTTTTAAATAAATAGAGAAGAGGCTTGCCTCTTTTCTGTTGTTCTTGGCCAGGATGAAAGTGTAGTATCTGTTCCGGCAGATACTGCAAACGAAGACCATATGTGCAAGCAATCCCACATATAAGATCTTGGTCAATGTAAGGACAATTCTTCATACCAATTGTCACTATCCAGCTCCCCTACTCCCCGGGGAGCTGGTCCCCATTTCCCCTTTCACTCTTCACATTAAAAATCGGCCTTGTGCCTAATTTGCTCGGTGGGGGAGCAAATAAATACCTTGCCTTTTTTTCTGTTGTTCTTGGCCTTCGGGCCGGAATCAAAGTGTAATATCTATTCTGCAGATGCTGCACTTAAGGTAATTTGTCCCGGTTAATGGTTAATACTGAGACAATTACTATTTTGGGACCCAACCAGTGTGGCCCTTTTGCCTTTTTTTTTCGGGGAGCTGGTTTAACCCCACTTTTAAAACGGCCTCGTGTCACATTTTGCTTTAGTAGGAAAGCAAATAAATACTAATAGGAAAGAGGATTTTTAATATGAATATCAAGACACACAAAAGAAAAACGAATTCATATCAGTATTGATAGATATAGATTTTAACTTAAAATCATATTTGACTGTATTTAGTTAAATTCAATTGCTTTGTATCATTGGTTGGCTTCGATCATTTATTATTTTACTATAAGCTTTAATACGTTTTTTTTTTACCCCTCTACAAGACATACTCGTAACGGTTTAGTTCATGGTTATTTTTTGTTTTTGTTTTACATTTTAAGCGGTCTTCGCGAACATTTGAGCTAATATTGAAATATTATTTGAATGTACTAAATGCATTCAGAAATCCATACAATTCGATTTGACGTATCCTTTTCTGATTATTATATGAGCATAAATTTTGCAAATAATAGTAATATTGCGATTAGGTGTGATTATGAAATCAATATATCCGACCGATAAGAAACAATAAACGTAATAATCACGTTGACACACATATTCTCGCCAGATTAGAGAAGTAAAGCAACGATAAGTTTGGCCAGTACCAGATGGGTGACTATTTTCGAATATTGGGCGTTGTGTAGCTTGGTAGGGTGAAAGATTACTGGTCCAGTAAGACACCTCATGTCCTTAACATTTAACCACCTGATCAGAGTACGTGAAATTATGGAAAGCAGGTGATGAATGAACTTTTAGTTTGATTTTTTCCCCGTAGAATTGGTCAAATATTTATTTTGTTAAGCAAATAATACTGGTTGGGGTACAGTGGCTAAGACTACCTGCTCTATAGAGAAGCACTTCCCTTGTAGCAAGTGATTGCAACCTACAAGAAGATGAATAAGGAAAGATAAAAAAAGGAGATAAGAAGCATCAAGTGGATGAAAAGATGAGGAAGGAGATAAAGAAGATGAAGAAGGTGAAGGGGAAGATATTAAACAACTTAACGTTCATTGTAAATCGTTTTTCCCCACACGGTATAGATTTACAAAAAAAAAAAAAAGAAAATGTACGCTTGAAACCTGAGTGCTAAAAATACTTACCGTTTTAAATAAATCTATAGAA